>NC_056749.1:154061220-154376220 GCF_019279795.1 Protopterus annectens | reverse complement strand
ACTGCCTACCCATTTATCACTCTGAATATGAAAAAGAACCGCACTTGCTTGTATATTTTCAGAAGACTGCCAGCTTTGCAGATAAATAGACTGTCATCTCTCAGTATACTTTTGCTTTTTCTGTTTATGTCTGGGGGCTTGACTTCATTACAGGTAAACATGAGGACATGAGCTGGATTCAGCTTGTTTATTGTAAAATCTCAAACTGGTGCAAGTGACATGTACATTTGACATTTTTCTCGTGGTACTTCACTTTCTACAGCTGTGATTTGATGACATTACCTCTCTTTCACCCATCTGCAGGTAGATCTCATGTTTCCAAAATTTTCATTTCTCACTTCAAGATGGAGAATGCCATTGTATTTTTTTATCTCACATATCTCATATGTTGAAACTGTGCTCATTCTTAAATATATATAATGTATATTATTTTTTGATCACCGTGATGTCAAAATATATCTGTTTTTTATATATGTGAAATATTTTGTAATATTGTTTTTGCATATCTAGCTTGATACACACAGCATGATATAATAAGTGAATTGAGAACTAATAATGCCATTTTCTAAAAGATGCCCTGAGTATTTCATCCACTACATATATACACATTTAATTTTTACTTTTTCCAGCTGTGTTTAGTCTTTGCTCTACTGGACTTTTATAAGCTGATCTGATAAGAAACATCAGTCTATATTATAAAAATGTACTTTTACAAAGTTTAGTGGTTTGCATTTAATATTTCTAAAGTGGTATCATCGTATAGGGTGCTTGTAGTTTAATGATGCTTTCTATAAAAATGAGTAGACAAATTAAAATAAATGATTTTGTTAAAGCTGAAGGTAACCGAAATGATTGCTTAACCAAAATTTACTGCATTTCAAGATCATTTAAAAGTTTGTATTATACAGCACAGCACTGGATTTCTTATTTAAATGCATCTGATACTTAACTTTTCTATAATACATATATTCCTTTCTATGATCACGTCTGTTTTTCATGTATTCTACTAGCCATCTTAAAAAATTATTCAATTAGCATTGAAAAATGACCCTGCATAAAAATGTCTGCCCTCCTGGACAATAACCTAAACTTAATATTTAGTCTACTATTTAATATATATATATATATATATATATATATATATACATTTTAACTGGTTGAGACATATTAAACATCCTAACCCATTTCATCAAATTCATGACATAAAAATATTCTTTCTGCAACAAAGTTGACTGGTGCATTGAGGAATGGCCTGGTCAAATAGTAGAATGACAACTAAATAAAAACTGAGTTGAGGATAAAATAAGTCTTCTTTTAACTCATTCTCTCCAATGGAGCTCTGGAATTTTGTTTTGTAACTTCCACTGGGCAGAGCCTAAGTATTTTTTAGATAAAATCAAATTATGTCCTTGCATTTCTAACAAATGGTCATATGTCTGGAACCATAAGTGTTACTGAAAATGTATAAATGGCCAGATCTTCAGCACAAACTATTTTATAGTGGTAGTTTTATTTAAGTTCTAGGTCTTAAACTGGATTTTATAAGCCACAGTAGCTATTAAGTTTCAAATATTTTACAAACAACTCACAATATTTCAGCAATTATTTAAGTTACACACATTCTACCATCATCATTTTAATCATCTATCTGAGCGATTTCGTATCACTTTACCTGCAGTAGACAGAGGTTAAATATCTGTAGGATGTAACTGCAGAAACATCTGGAGGCATTAATTGGCTGTAATAAGTTAATGCAAGATTGCACATAGACTTTACAAGCCCTATAACATGAAAGAGATTACTTCAATCTGAAGTCTGTACATCAGGTTGGCCAACATTTATAGTATGAAAGGTAGTCAATTTGCATGCATAGCTGAAACATATGCTGTATAAGGTAACATATTAAGTGTCAATTTGTGTGTGTGTGTGTGTGTGTGTGTGTGTGTGTGTGTGTGTGTGTGTGTGTGTGTGTGTGTGTCTGTGTGTATATGGTTTTGTGTGTGTGTGTGTGTGTGTGTGTGTGTGCATATGCGTGCATGTGTGTGTGTGTGTGTGTGTGTGTGTGTGTGTGTGTGTGTGTGTGTGTGTGTGTGTGTGTGTGTTGTGAGCATGGTGCAGTATTTGTAATAAAAATGCTGTTACAGGTAAAGCTATAAAACTGTAGAGTCAAAGTTGAAGTTTGGAACTAGTAAATTATTTGAACAGTAGCTGAACAGAAGAATGGCTATTAGATTCTTGGTGACCAAAGCAATGTAGTCGGGCAGAATTGAGAAGTCTGTCATGGTCACATTGTTAATATCACCTTTGTCGGCTAAAAAAAACATTAGAACTGATCACATAGGCATATTTCTTTCATTTACATGATAACCTTGCAAAAAGATATTTGAATCCATTAAATTACATTGACAGCGCCTTTGACAGATTAGTTTTAATAGATGTTTAACAATTCCAATAATGGGATAAGTCCATTAAATTATCTATATATTATATTAAGTGGATTTTTATATGTTCTGTCAGCATTATATTGAAGAAATTGCAGGCCAAGAATGTGATTTATAATTATTATACTGACTGTTTAAAGATTAATTACTATTACAGTACATACTGATAACAGGGCAGGTAAAAGATAATTTTTATTGCTTAGTGAAGAGGGATAAATTATTGACAAAGCACAGTAATAGAAAAATAGGAAATTAGTCTGATTATATAGTAAGGCACCTGTTGCGTTTCTGAAACAGCACCATTAGCATTTAAACGGTACGTATAGTCAGTAAAAAATGAATAACTAACTCTACACAGGTTACAGTGACCATTGGAGTACTCAGGTTCAGTACAAATCAAGTTTCCTCCACCAGTGGAAGCATAAATACTGTAGATCATGCATTTGGAAAGGACACGACTGAATAATATTTTTAGCTCTTTGATTACCACCCTGTACTTAGCCATGAGTGATGTGAATAAAAATTAATGAGATTGGGCTAACAAGGTATGGATAAAAAATATATAGATCTTACTGAGTGTCTTTTCCATAATAAGACTCAAGGCAATGAACAGGCATTACAGATAAATACAACTGACGTTATGACAGATTATTTGAATAGGAAAGCTATGACTTAAAATAGAGTAAATGAGTACAATCAACTACATTGCAATGTATTTTCAGATACTTTAGTACAAACATGGACAAATGACAGTTACTGACACTTCTTTTCAGTAAAAGGTGCATATCATAGAACAGTGGTAATATGAAGATATTTTCTCATATAGTTAAAGGTGAAATAAGCTGTTTAAAGATAGCAGAAATCCAGCTATCCGAATATAATGTTAATACTACCATATTGTTAGTCTGATTTATGCTTTGTCTATATGGAATGGAGGAATATAAAAACACTATTAAAAACAAATCATTAATGTATTACATTATATCATCAGAAAAAAAGTGCTTAAGCAAATGCACATCCTAAATAAAACAGCTGTAGCCAGTAACATCTTGCAGTTTAATGGGGCTATCTGCAATGTACCATACAGTAACTGAAGTGATTATTCAAATTAGCTAAAATAAAGAGAATGTTTTTATGAATCCATCTAGAACAAGTGTCCTGCCAAGCAGAAAATATGCATTACTTCATTAGTGAAGCTGAGTCTGCGTGCATTGTTTCCTCAGTCATGTTTGTTTGTATTATTCTTTTTTTCAGGCTGATTTAAAACTCGTTTTAGCTATGACCTGCTTTGTCTCAAAGACAGAAAATGACAATTCGAAAGAATTAACTTAGAGAGGCATCACCATCTGTTAAATGTTTGACCAAGTGAAAATATAAAAGCAATGTAGAGAGATTCTTAAAGAATCTATCCAGCTGCCAGACCTAACTGCTTTCTGTGAAAGCATGCTAAAGATAATTTATGTACACATGTAAACACAAACACACACACACACACACACACATACATTTATGTGCACATGCACACACACTCTGTGTGTATATATGTATATGTATATATATATATATATATATACATATATATATATATATATATATATATATATATATATATATATATATATCTGTATGTTCTGTCAGCATTATATTGAAGATGTCCGATATTCTGCATGTTCAGCTGAGTTAAGCATTCCCTTATGAAGATAAACCCACACACACACACACACACACACACACACACACACACACACACACACACACACACACACACACTTATATATATGTATGAGACTGCTTAACATAGCTGGACATACAGAACTTTAAACATTTGTAATGTACGCAGAAGTGAACATGTAGTCATATGATCACAAAATGCTGACATTATGTTGTGGAAGAGCTCAGTACAGTGAGAAGTAGGAATCTAAACATTTCCTACTGTTGTGTGATCTCAGAGTGTGAATGCTAGTAACATTACATTTTAACAATCCTTAACGTACTCCAAGACTCAGTATTTGCACATAAGTAAATGGGTATGATGATACAAGCAATTTCACTATGTTCACTGGTTTTCTCCTACATCCCAAAGACAAGCAGGTATGTAAGTTAGAAATCCCCAAAACTGTCCATAGATGCATTTCTTTGCATGTGTGCGTTGACGTGTATGTATGTGCTTTGAGAGAGAGAGTGTGAACAATAAAAACATAAAGATATGAACTCATTTACATAGCAGATCTCCGTAGTAATACAACCCACGGGTACCAGTGCTTTGATGATATGGCGTAATTTCTGTGCTCTGTGAATCTATTCATAAAAGTTTTTCTATATGAATAGTTTCCCTTGCCAGGTGCCAAAGACCTCATTGGATAATTCTATCTGCATTTAATTTCTTTATTCACTTACTATAATTTCTATAGCCAATACACATTGGGAAAAGTACTCACAGAAGCAAACCAGGCAACTGGTTCACTTAATTAAGAGCTGCAACTAAGTATTCGTAAAATCTGTGCCCCCATCTGTGTGATTAGATAGTAATGAATCTTAATAATAAAATATAATCCAGATTTTCTAGATTGCCATTTTGTCTAAACATGCCATAATTATATTGATACAATATAACACTTTAAGCAAACGGGCACAAGGCTAATAACATGAGTTTGCCAGTCATTCCAAGGTTCGAAACAAAATTAAGCCTCTGTTACAATAGATACATTTATGTAAGGCCAATTCAAAATACACTCATTGATAGCTTTAAATAACCCCCAGGAATACAGTACAGATATGAAAGAATGACAAGTGTGTCACAAATTAATTAAAAAAAATGTTATAATGCAAACAGAAGAGAATATACAAAATGCATATAGAATGTGGGGTTACCTTAAGGACTAACAAAATATCTCTCATGTTGACGGCAGTGAAAAAATATTCATTAATAAGGAAGTCAGATTACAAGAAAGTGTTATTCTCGGAAAACTAGGTCTCATGAAACATTTTTGAAAGTGACACCATCGCTTACTTTTCAGCCATTTTCTGAAATGCCTATATAATTTACGGGAATGGCAATGAGCCAGAATCAATAATTTGAATGCATACAACATGACCTCAAATGCTTAATACAAGTACCCCTATGATTATTTTACCTAGACACAAGTCTTTGAGTGCTTAAATGAAATGCAATATGTTCTGTCATTATAGGAAATGCTTTACCTATATCTTTAAATGACACAAGGGGGTAGAAACTTTTCAAATGTGTGTGTGTGTGTGTGTGTGTGTGTGTGTGTGTGTGTGTGTGTGTGTGTGTGTGTGTGTGTGTGTGTGTGTGTGTGTGTGTGTGTGTGTGTGTGTGTGTGTGCATATGTGTGCATCTATGTTTATCTGCGCTGTGTCTGTGCTGTGCTCCATTATATCTGTATATCATTATTTATTAGTAATGTTTTGTGTCAGCAGATCTGGGCATGTCTGAAACATGAACATACTCCAGAATATAATACAAAAGTTAACTGACCAAGTTTTTCATAACTGTTTACTACACAGAATAAGACTGAAGCCATTTTGAAAGTTTATACAACTTAGCTTCTTCCAAAGGCTAATTCTGTTTCTGGTACTTCATAGGCAACATCTTAGTTGCTTTATTCTTTTCACTAGAAAATATCTTCAGTCTCTGTATTTTTGGTAGCTGAGGTACTTGTGTATTTTTTTAATCTGATGGAAAAGATGAAAGCAAAAATATTGAAATACATAAGAGATGGGAAACGTGATCTTGATAAAATATTATAGCAATAACCCACGCCTGGGTGTGGGTAATGCGGGATTTAACCACGGTTGGCATGGTTTGGTCCCAAGGGCGAAGCCCGAGGGACCAAACAAAGAAAACCATGGTTAAATCCCGCATTACCCACACCCAGAAGTGGGTTATTGCTATTAAACAATGACATTATTTAAGAAAAGAAATAATTACTTTTCTTAAATAATGGCATTGTATAATGCCTCTTTGCTGCCCTTCCGCAGCTGTCTGGTATTCATGTAGTTCTGATGTACTGCGCATGCCTACGCAGTACATCAGAGCTGTGGGCAAAAGCAACGGAGAACGCAAGATCTCCGTTCCCTTTTACTGTATCGCTATGTTAAATGGGTTTAACATAGCGAGACTGCTTTAAAATAAGCAACGGAGATCTCCGTTACTTATTTTAAAGCTGTCTCGCTGTGTTAAACTCATTTAACATAGCGAGACAGGTTTAAAAAAAAAGCAACGGAGATCGCAAGATCTCCGTTGCTTTTTACACACTGTGTCGCTATGTTAAAGGAGTTTAACATACCGAGACAGCTTTAAAAAAGCAACGGAGATCTGCGTTGCTTTTTTTAAACCTGTATCGCTATGTTAAACTCTTTTAACATAGCGAGACAGTGTTTTATACTAATGGAAAAAGTCCGGACGACCGGACCTTTTTCTGTTAGTATATTGAGAGATTTACAATGGGCACGCTGGTTGGGCTGGCCAATCAGCATGCAAGTTTTAGAGGAAGAATTGTATAATGAGGGATTTACAACGGGCACGCTGGTTGGGCTGGCCAATCAGCGTGCACGTTTTAGAGGAAGAATTGTATAATCTGTTTTTTATATGATTTCCCCTCTGGCAGTCCTGGCATTGAGCATTCCTTTACCTTTAGTTAAAGAGCCAATTCTGAAATGAAGATTATAGCAATGAAAATTTTCAGATCTGTAAACTCCTTCTCCATATTTGTATTTGAGACTGCGCTTTTATTTATTTTGGCTGTAATATGTGATATAAATCACCTTATATGCTTATGAATTACATACAAAATAATGTACATGCTGTCTAGGTTAGTAAAGGTAAGTCATTATAGGTCAAGTGAGATAGTACAATCTTTACAAGTTTTGTTTTTAAGAATGATTGCCCATTTACTTCACCTAACTTAAATGAAAGGCATCATTTCTGTAAGAGTATGAACTGCTACATGACCACTCATTACTATTTTATCGTTAGATACAACAGCCAATCACACACCCACATTTTCATAATTCAGAGTCATAAATTTTGCCTTAAGATATAGATTATCTCTACACAGTTCTTTGTAAATTCTTCTGTTGCATATGATAAAATAATTTTATAGTTATTTATAGTAGACTGGCTGCAAAAATCAAAGTAATCTATTACAAAATATCTGTCTAGTACGCAGTACTATATTGCATCTAAACCTGATATGCATATCATAGTAGCAGTAGTTCATGTATATGTCCTTGTCTAAAGGAACAGGAATCTAATAACTTTACGGGTATTATATATTTCATCTCGATGTCAGGCTGTTAGAGCTACTCCTCTATCACTTGGTATTTTTGTGAGGTCCAAAACCACTATTAACATTTAAATATTGCAGTAATTTCCAGTAGCATATTGATGACCCTGATATGGACCTGTCCTCTCATACTGATGGCCTGCACCAGTTCCAGCCACTCCTTGCCACAAAATATCTTGCCTGAGTGAACACTTGAAAAGGAATTATATTCCCTGTTTGCACGTGGTCTGAAGTAGCACTTTTGTTGCCAATGTAGTGAGCTTCGCTAGACATTTCCATTCCTAGAGTCCATTGATAAGATATACATACCTGGGGACAACACAAGTTCATCAGTCCATGTGCATCCATGTTTTTTTATTTTTTTTGGCAGACAACAATGCACTCAATACTGTAATTCTGCCTTTGTTTATTGCCCACACAACTGTGAGCAACTATGCCACAGGCAAAAAAGGCATGAGACCACTGAACAAAAGGCATGGGACCACTGAACAAAAGGCATGAGACCACTGAACAACAGGCATGGTACCACTGAACAAAAGACATGGGACCACTGCACAAAAGGCATGAGGCCACTGAACAAAAGGCATGGGACCACTGAACAAAAGGCATGAGACCACTGAACAAAAAGCATGAGACCACTGAACAAAAGGCATGGTACCACTTAACAAAAGGCATGAGACCACTGAACAAAAGGCATGGTAATACTGAACAAAAAGCATGGGACCACTGAACAAAAGGCATGAGACCACTGAACAAAATGCATGGGACCACTGAACAAAAGGCATGAGACCACTGAACAAAAGGCATGGGACCACTGAACAAAAGGCATGGCACCACTGAACAAAAGGCATGGGACCACTGAACAAAAAGCAGGGGACCTCTGAACAAAAGGCATGAGACCACTGAGCAAAAGGCATGGGACCACTGAACAAAAGGCATGGGACCACTGAACAAAAGGCATGGCACCACTGAACAAAAAGCAGGGGACCTCTGAACAAAAGGCATGAGACCACTGAGCAAAAGGCATGGGACCACTGAACAAAAGGAATGGGACCACTGAACAAACGGCATGGAACCACTGCACAAAAGGCATGGGACCGCTGAACAAAAGGCATGGGACCACTGCACAAAAGGCATGAGACCACTGAACAAAAGGCATGGGACCACTGCACAAAAGGCATGGGACCACTGTGCAAAAGGCATGAGACCACTGAACAAAAGGCATGGTACCACTGAACAAAAGGCATGAGACAACTGAACAAAAAGCATGAGACCACTGAACAAAAGGTGTGGTACCACTGAATAAAAAGCATGGGACCACTGAACAAAAGGCATGGGACATGGGACCACTGCACAAAAGGCATGAGACCACTGCACAAAAGGCATGAGACCACTGCACAAAAGGCATGAGACCACTGAACAAAAGGCATGGTACCACTGAACAAAAGGCATGGGACCACTGAACAAAAGTAATGGGACCACTGCCCGTCAGCTTGCTGCAGTGCTGTGATAGCATGTGAGAAGACAACTGTGCACGAAGCATTCCTCTCAACTTTTTTGATGAAAAATCAGGGATAAAGCCAAAAAAAAAATAATGAGGTGCAAATGCCCAAAATTAGGGATACGTTTTTGTAATATTATCCCAATTAATTTAAAAAGTTAAAAAAAAAACAATACTTTTTTTTCAACAGGATGCATTGTCTGTGCAATAAGAAGCATAAAACTTTAATGTCTGGCATCATTTACTGACTGTAATGCTCAGCAATTTATCACAATATCCAACTTTTAAGAAAAATTGTGCAAAATATGAAGTCAAATCAAGGACACTTTCCAGAATCAGGGACAAATGATGCTGTGTCAGTAGGCTTTGTATCCCCTTTAATTAACAGGTATGATGGTCTGTGTGCATACGGTACAATGTTGGCACCCAACTGTAGGACAGTGACATCAAATGTCCTCTTGCTCTACATCTGGTATGAATTGCTTATCTCACATGCCTATTTATTCTACAGCCTGAAAGCTGAGCTCTTCTGAACAACAGAAAAGTAAACTGGCTTGTGCCTGTGCTCTGTTACCCCATAAACTCCACTGAAATGTCAGGACCTGACATTTCCATGCATCAGTGTGCACATCCCAGAGTGCCATGTTCCATTACCAAATGACTTTTCTGTAGTCTGACTCCTACAGTGGCTATAAAAAAGTTTACACACCCCTGTTAAAATACCAGGTTTTTGTGATATAAAAAAATCAGACCACACGTAATCATTTCAAAACTTTTCCCACCTTTAATGTGATCTATAACCTGTAGAATTCAATTGAAAAACAAACAAATCTGTTAGGGGAAAAAATAAAAATAATAAAATGCATACAATAGGCTGGTTGCATAAGTGTGAACACCCTTAAACTAATACTTTGTTGTGTGTGCACACCCTTAAACTAATACTTTGTTGAAGGACGTTTTGATTTAATTACAGCATTCAGTCTTCATGGGTATACACCTGCCATCAATTAAAGAGACTCTTATTAACCCCAAATAAAGTTCAGCTATCCTAGTAGGATTTTCCTGACATTTACTCAGTTGCCTGCTACATGAAAAGCCATGGTTCGCAGAGAGCTTACAAAGCATAAAACGGATCTCATTGATGAAACATATCAGTCAGGAGAAGGGTACAAAAAAATTTCCACAGCATTGGATATACCATGGAACACAGTGAAGACAGTCATCAAAAAGTGGAGAAAATATGGGATTATAGTGACATTGCAAAGAACTGGATGCCCCTCCAAAACTGATGAAAAAACAAAATGAAAACTGGTCAGGGAGGCTACCAAGACACCTACAGCAACACTGAAGGAGCTCAGGAATTTCTGCAAGTACTGGTTGTGTACTACATGTGATAATCTCCCGTATTCTCCATATGTCTGAACTATGGGGTAAGGTTGCAAGACAAAAGCCTTTTTTTACACAGAAAAACATCCAGGCTCAGCTAAAATTTGCAAAAGAATACATCAAGTCTCCCAAAAGCATGTGGGAAAATGTGTTATGGTCTGATGAGTCTAAGTTTGAACTTTTTGGCCATAATTCCAAAAGGTTCATTTGGTGCAAAAACAACACTTTCCATCACCTTAAGAACACCATCCCACGATGAATCATGGTGGTGGCAGTATCATGCTTTGGGGTTGATTTTCTTCAACTTTAGTCAAGGTGGAGAGAATTATGATTAGTTCCAAATACCAGTCACTTTAGTCCCAAAACCTACAGGTGTCTACTAGAAGGCTGAAGATGAAGAGGAATTTCAACTTTCAACATGATAATGACGACCCCAAGCATACAACCAGTTAAACAAAATAATGGCTTCACCAGAAGAAAATTAAAGTTTTGGAATGACCCAGCCAGACCCCAGACCTAAATCCAATAGAAAATCTGTGGGGTGACCTGAAGTGGGCTGTGCCCAAGAGATGCCCTCGCAATCTGACAGATTTGGAGCACTTTTGCAAGGAAGAGTGGGCAAATATTGTCGTCAAGATGTGCCATGCTGATAGACTCCTACCCATGAAGAATTAATTTTGTAATTAAATCAAAAGGTGCTTCAGCAGAGTATTAGTTTAAGGGTGTGCACACTTATGAATCCAGCTTATTGTATGTTTTTTATTTTTTATATTTTTTCCCCTAACAGATTTGTTTGCTTTTCAGTTGAATTCTACAGGTTATAGGTCACATTAAAATAAAGGTGGGAAAAGTTTTGAAATTATTTATTGTGGTCTCATTTTTTTATTTCACAAAAACCTGCCATTTTAACAGGGGTGTGTAAACTTATTATATCCACTGTATATGGTGAAAAGGCATTACATTACAGTGATTATATGATGAGCTGATTTAGTATGGCCATTTCAGAATCAATGGCATGACATGATACATTTTCCACCTGGAGTATTTAGCCATGAAGCAAGCTTAAAGAGGTAGGACAGGTACAAAAAGCATCAAGATGAATGCTATAGCCAGTTATCTACCATTTAAATTAGGACTAGATGGGTCATATGCTTGTGTTCTAGGGGATGTCTTTTTTTCTGTTTGTTTTCTTTCTATACTATCAGCTGTGGAACAGGAGAAAGTGAGATGGAGGCCAACTGGGCATGCACTGGCCAAGATGTCTGTCACTGGATCAGCATCAATTTCTAGGCCTAGCTTTCTGCAGGGGAACAGCCTTGTGAGAAGGTGACCTGAAGTAGAGGTCCTGTGGCACTGCATAGGTATTGACAGGAGACTCCTCAGATGGGAATGTTAAAGAAGGTGAGTACAAAAATAATGAAGCAAACCACAAACACGAACCAATTGTTCCCAATGCAGTAATCCAAAGAAACTTCCGCTCGGAGAAAGAGTGAAGCACCAAAGTTCATTTTATTTTACCATTCAATAAAGGTGAACACAAAAATCAAGCCTGGTAGTCCGGTTCTATTGTGTGGCCATATATAGGCTCTCTGCATTTTGTAAGAACCCAAATCTCTGTCATTTTTTCTATTTTTCCTGTTAAATGTGATGGCTGCCTTGTGTTCAGCCGTTTGAAATTGATAAATGGTACGAACTATACCACAAACAAAGTTGATATCTTGAATAATTTCCTCATTTAAACTCTCATTTTCATTAGTAATAAATCCCATTTTTTCATCATTGTACTTCATCAATTTTTTCATAAATAAAAAACCAAATTCATCAAACATACTGTTAAAATCATTAATAACATTGTCACTGTATTCTAACCCTAGTGGTAACTTAAAAAACCGTAACCCTTTAGGTACAATTCCTGAATTAATACATTGTTGTAAATAGGCATTGTCAATCTTAATACATTTTGCATGTAAGATTTTCTTCCCTAATGCATATATTTTGTCTTTAATTGAAATTTCACTTGAGGCATAGTTAGTCTTTTTGTGAACATAATCAGTGTCTTTTTGTTTGATAATTTTTTAAATTGTGATGTTGTTTTTAATGTCCCCAAGTTCGTTACATTTTTCCAAACCATACCCTGCTTGGCTTTTATTGCAGTGCCTGTTAGATTTAAACAAAGGGCTGGAAATAGATTTCTTATTGACAGTACCTTTTTTGAGGTCCTGATGTTTAGTTGTGGTAGAATATGTTTTTACCACATCACGATATTTTGGTCTGGCTCCTTGTCGGTTTAACTCATCATCCAGTTGGAAAAGACTGAAATCAAAGGTGCAATCAACATCCAAAGAGACGTTTAAATTGTTGTCTGAAGTTTTTTCCTTATTAGTGCTCTGTTTATCCTGATGCTGCAAAACCCCTCCTGACACAAGTATTTGTACATTTGGAGGTTGCGCATTCGGAATTTCATTGCAACTGTTATTAAAAGAACTAACGTTATCTGAGTACAAAAATATTATTATGAAAAAATTGATGAAGTACAATGATGAAAAAATGGGATTTATTACTAATGAAATTGAGAGTTTAAATGAGGAAATAATTCAAGATATCAACTTTGAAATTGATAAATGGTACGAACTATACCACAAACAAACGGCTGAACACAAGGCAGCCATCACATTTAACAGGAAAAATAGAAAAATTGACAGAGATTTGGGTTCTTACAAAATGCAGAGAGCCTATATATGGCCACACAATAGAACCGGACTACCAGGCTTGATTTTTGTGTTCACCTTTATTGAATGGTAAAATAAAATTAACTTTGGTGCTTCACTCTTTCTCCGAGCGGAAGTTTCTTTGGATTACTGCATTGGGAACAATTGGTTAATGTTAAAGAAGGATTAGATTTCTCATCTGGCAACAGTACTGGTTGCTTATTATGGCAGAGGTGGGCTGGAAATTAAACAAGCAGAATAGTAACCCAGAAAATCTCCTTTAGCAGCTAATAGATTTACATGGACAGCTGACCAACCCCTTCAGTCCACCAGAGGCAAGGCCTGTCCAGAATGTTAAATGCAAAAGTGATTGACGTGGGTTTTCTTCTGAGCCAGTCGATCAGGGCCACCTTACCCCACCCTTTCCCCATGATTATTTTTCCTTTCCTTGTCTCTCTTTCTCCATACCCCATCCAATAATCACACATTCAGTTTTCTTCACTCTGTATGTTTGCAGCTCTCCACCCTTGCCTCCTAATTTGTGTTCATACCTCCTCTGTATGTCTCTATATTTTTTATATGCTGTCTCATCTGCCTCTTTTACATTCCCTATTCTTTTTTTCTTCCAACACATACTTCTTGCTGCCCATCCCCAGGTTTTGAAAAACTGTGTATATGTCCCTGAAAAACTGCCCCTGATTCTTTCCTTCAGGTTTACTTTGTGATAATTCATTTATTTACACATACACTTCTTCAGTTTGTCCCAGCTTCCTTTTTACCACTTCCTCTTCATTTCAGTGATGAATAACATTGGCACTCAGCTGTCCCCAAAACATCTCCTCGTATGCCATGCGTACCAAATCTGCTTTACTGCCTTGGACAATTTCTGACCCATATTTTGAGGATGGCAAGGAAATCAAGCCACCCATGGCAGAATCATATTCCAATTTGAGAGTACATTTCACTATTTTTCCACCCCTTGTACTTATCAGCAGCATACCATGGGTGGTGCATACACTGAGCGTCAGCTCTTCTAGGCCCCTGGTTGACACAAGGTACTTGATATCAGCGTGATTTTCCACAAAATCCCAGGTTGCATTACTTGTTGTTACCAATCTTCACCAGGGAGACTGACGTACAAGTGTGCACCCTGTTTACCCATCTTCCACTCATCCATAAGCATAGCACTCCCTTTCTCTCTGTCTGTGCCATTAAGCAAATTAGCCAGCAATCATACTCAAGTAAATTTGACCATAGTCCCGGCTTTATCTCTCTATACCACCAGCATAAGATACACAATGTATTTTCTGAAAGCTGATTAATATGTTTTAATTGTGAAAAGAATTGAAGCATTACTATTTATTTATTTTATTATTTGTTTATTGACATTTGATTACTGGGAAAATCTGACTGGATAGGTGAGAATAGCTCCAAAGTATTACAAAAACATTTTAAAAACAATACATTTATGATCTTCAAAAATTATACATTTTAGATAGTTGCACAAAATTAGACATAATGTGTAAACACTGGTTAAGTGGTTAAGAATAAATACAATTTATATGACAACGATTTCATATTTATTGAAATTTTATCTTGTTTATAGAGAAATTAAAGGTAATTTAGTATAACTGAAAACAGAATTTGAAATATGAAGTGAGTGAAAAAAGGGTAATTGCATATTTAGAAAGTGAGTCAGGGAGAGAAGTTGATTGAAGTAAGAAGGTGTAAGGTACGAACAGGTATTTGTTCATATTAAGGGTTATAGGTTTCCTGGGCTTGAACAAGAACAGATCTAGATACTGGCTAGGGAGTCTTTCAGAATAACTTTAAAGGACTGGAGAGAGGGTACTGACCTGATGGATAAAGGTAAGGAGATGCAGGTCATAGCAACATGGTATGGGCACAGACCATGCCCAGCAGATTTGACAGGTTTGTAGACAGTAAGGAGCTTTTGGTCATTAGATTGTAACAAGCAATTAAGAATATAGTTTTGTAGAATGACATTTAGTAATGGAGAAGCAGATGGATGCTGAATCATTTTATAGGGGTAAGAAGCTATGTATGTTAGTTGATGGGGTAGTTCTAACAAATTTAGAGTTTTTAATGCTATACAGTTCGAGTTCTGAAAAGGGTATTTACTGCAGATTTAATCACTTTATTATAGCATTGTTCTAGTTTTGATTTTTGTGATGCCTGGAGATTAGTAAGGCTGGGAGTGCCATGAAATAGTGAGGGTGGGGGTAAGTATTGGCAAGGGTAGTTTTAGCTGTGTTGTTGAGAAATGTGCTAAAGAGAGATTTAGTGATACCATACCAAAACAATGTTATTTGCAACCAAGTTTTAATTAAGTTCTTAATAAAGAAAATATAAATGCTGCATCATGCAATGAAGAGTTTAACTAGTAATGCCCCCCAAAATAATGTGATATGTAACAACATTTTAACTAAGTTCTTAGCAAATAAATGTAATTGCTGTACCAGACAAAAATGCAATTTATCTTTAAGCTGTCTATAATGAAAATGTAGCTCCTGTGCCTAAAACAAGCACATTTTAACTAAGCATCTACAATGAAAGCATAAAAGCCTATCTTTCAGAAATGCAGTTTTAAGCAACATCTTGATAATGAACTTGCACTCATGCAATGCAAAAAAATACTTGGTGAACCAGTAGAGGTAGCTTATTGCATTCACACTATGATTAATTCAGCCTAATATACAGTATTTGTGGATGGAAGGGAGTAAAAGGGTTGCTTGTTTGTTAGGGCATAGTTACACTTATTAAGTGAGCGTCATGTCTTCATCCATAAAGCCAAGGAGGAAGAATATGAGGTCATAGAAATAAAAAAAAATCGTACCTAATAGCATATGGAAATTCAAGACATTCAACCCTGTTTGATTTCCTATTCCTTCAAATAACTAATGGTACATCAACTACTTGGTTAAAGGAGCTAAACCTTCACCAGCAAATAAATAAAACACATTGGCATGACAGATTTGTATTCCAACATATCCCTCACCTCTGAAACAAACCTCTACTACCTGTCAAGCAGAGTAGCACTTTTGCCATCCTCAAGGTAATTAGATGTGTAGCCTCAAATTCTCTTCCAGACTATCTTGTCTTGCCTTCCTTGAGGATAGCGGGAAATTTTGAATATGCTTTTTTTTTTGCAAGGCTTGAAATGGTCTGCACATAGATCACCTATGAACCTATGAAAATGTAACATTTTTGGATAAAGCATTTTATCCTGTAACGTTGGTCCCATAATCCAGTACATTACATTGCCATAGGTTAGTACTTCCTGCCTTTGAAACAATTGTGGAAGGTGCACGGAGGGAGCGTATTTCAAATAAAAATAGCAAAGTACAGTAACAGTAACCTGAAATTCAAATATTCGCACTCCAGACAGGGAAAATACATGCAGTAATTATGGAGAGGGACTGCATCAGCAGTATGACACATTAATAAGCACACACAGCTCTGAATATATTGCTAATAAGAGTATAGGGTGAAAGCAACTACATGCTGATATCCTGCTAGCAATATACTCTCACTGTAAAAGGTGGGTGGAGATGGACAGCATCCTGTCATGCTATAGAAACATACTCTCCTGTTAAATAAATAGGGATACATTTTGAAAGTTCTCACACATTGATAAAAATACACGATTCTGATAAAGAAAGGGGGTATAGCGACAGAAATTTCTAAAAGAACCTATATTTGTCTTTGGCAAGAAGGTAAAGAAATCTTAAGTATTACCAAACAAAAATGCCGTTAAGGAAATAAGTTGCCACAGAGATGATTAGGGTAAAAACTGTAGTGTACAATATAGCATCTTCCAGTGACTAAAATTGTAAAAGATTTCTGTGGTGAAAGAGAGGAGAAATCTACAGCGAAAAACTCACTGAGGAAGAATGGAAAAACTAAGCTGAGGCCTAGGTTCATCACTTTAAGGCTAAAATAGAGGGACAGCTAGAACCAGGACTTTCAGCATCAGGTATTTGGAGAAACAGACTTTACTAATATAAAAGTTAAAGAAGAAAGTCACTGGCATTGATAGCTTTTTGTAGATTGTGAAATAGGAGAAGTTGGGTCTTCACCTGTATTCATAGCAGAACAGGCCAAACCTTCTATTTCTTGACAGCATACTGATGAACACATCCCTGACAGCATACTTGCAGATAAATAATTAAATATTGAGCATTTTAAGAAAGCACAATGTGAGCACAATATGCAATGAAGAGTCTGAGTGAGAAGAAGGAGAAACAGATGGGAAAATAGTCTCGTACCATACCCTTATTTTAAGGTTAACAAAAAAAAACTTTCTTTACAGGTGAATAAAGACAGAGAAGAAATACTATACCAGTTGCTAGTTCTAAAACCATTTAGAATACTTGTGATGACAACGGCACTTAGTCAGATTTTTGGGAGACCACATAATAATGAAGAAGACTAAAGCCTGAGTTTTTGGCAAGGTTATGTTGACCTGCTTAAATGAAAGATGCTAAGAATTTCTGGGCAGCATGAACAGAATATCAAAAGACTGCACCACATGCTGGGCAAAGATATTCACATAAAGCTACGTCTGTTACACAATTCACATTTCAGCAAATGGCCATGGGTCTAGTATTTCATTAGTGAGAGCATTGTAATAGCTACCATTACATGTTGGTAATTGCTGAATGTGTTAATGAAATTTCCTGATGCAGAAGTACAGCTGTGAAAATTCAATGAGAAGTCAATAGTGTACCACCTTCTGACTGATGGGCTAGTGTAGCACTTAAATAAATAAATAAAAAGTGCCAGTTCCTACCATCTTGTTCCATGGCTAGCTTTAGCATAGACTTCAGAGTTTTATTAAAGTCACTCTCCTGTGACACAGTACTTTACACATTCTTCTTTTTGTAGATGATTTAAAACTGTATAGTTCATCAGAACAGGAACTGAAAGCACAACTGCAAGCAGTCAAACTTTTTTTCCAGATGACAGCATTACATTTAGCCTTGATAAATGTGCAAAGGCAACCTCTAAAGCAGGAAAGCTGCAACACCAAAGAACTTGAGCAAGAAGGAGTATTTAAATATTTGGGAAACTGATGAAAGATTAACAATAAAATATATATAAAAAACATATAAGAAAATATTTAGGAGACTAAAATTAATACTGAAAACAGTGCTAACGTCTAGGAACAAAATCCAGGCTATAAATCAATTTGCTGTTCCTGTCCTAATTTATAGTTTTAGAGTGACTGACTGGCCCAAATGGTGTTGGATAGGTTGGACAGGAAAACAAGAAGGATGCTTCATACTCATCAAATGATTTGTAAAAATCAGTGTATACCAAGGCTATATATTCCCCATTCTGAAGGAGGTATAGACCACCTTGAAATTGATTACGTCTAGATTTGCGATCATAAAACTGCATTTACATCTGCTGGCCTCACAAGACCCAAAAATAGTGAAAGTTTTAAAACATGAGGAGAATAAGTATAAAATGACTTCCCTACTTAGTTGATCAGAAGCATATCGATGTCAAGTGAAAATGGAAATCAAACCAGAAGTAGATAAAAATCAGGCAGCAACTCAATGTACCAAAAACAAAAGAAAAAAAAATAAGGTGAAGGATGAGAAGAGAAGGCGAGAAATATGGAAAATGCATAGAGTTGCAAGTACAAACAACTCTTGGAACAACCTTGTGTCGATCAGGATTGAATGGTTAAGGAGAGGTGAATTTAAACCAAACGATGAAAGGTTAACATTAGCAGCCCAACATAGTGGGCTGTGTACATGTTGGTTTACAAAGTCCATTGAACATGTGGGAGAAACAGACAAATGTAGGTTTTGTAAAACAGAATTGGAAACAGTCACACATCTTGTTGCTGGTTGAGATATACTAACGGCAGGAGGACTGGATACTAAAAGGCATAATAATGTGGTAAGATTATTCCACTGGAGACTGTTGAATAATGTTGAAGTAGCTGAGACGATTGGCAACATGAACCACAAAGCATTATAAAAATGATGAAGTTTATATCACATGGAATCACCCATTACCTACAGTTCAAAAAATAGATGTGAGAAAACCAGACATAGTACTCCATAAAAAGAAGACAAAAGTAGCATTGAAAATTTTAATTGCTCCACCCAGTGACTACAGTGTGTTATGTACAGAGAGAAGCAAAGTAATAAAATACCAGGCAGAAACTAGGGCAATGTGGAAGAAGAATACCAAAACAGTTCAAATAGTAGTAGGAGCAATGGGTCATATACAAAAAAATTTACAATCGTACTTAGATATGTTACTGATACATATAATTACATACACGTTGCAGAAGGAGTCATTAATGGGCACATTGTGTGTGGTGGAAGGAGCACTTCTGGCTAAAATCAAAGACTGAAACAATACTAATTTCATGAACATTACTTATACTTTGACTTAGGAATGGGGTCCATTCCTGTCCTGTCATGGTATTAGAAGCCTAAAACATCTGGAGAAATTAAAAGGGAAAAACCAAAAACAGGCACAGCCCAGGAAGATTTTACGATACAACACAGGTAGATGCATCCTTATCTCTTGTTTGTTATTGGACAGGTTATTTCAAGCTTCAAAATTGTTTACATAATTTAAATTTATATATTAGAGAAATCACCAAGGCATGATAGATGTAGTTTTGTCGACTTGCTGGGGATCAAAAAAGCAAGATAAACCCCACTCAGATGTATAATATCATAGTACACAGATTTGCAAAAAAAATATTATGCAAGGAGTGGGGGAACATGTGTAGATGGCACAAACAAATGCAACACAGAGCATACAACAAAAAAGCAGTTTAAAGCAGACAACAAAGTGTTAGCATCAGCTCCTTCAAGAGAACCCTTTGATGTGATAAAGGCAATGAATGAAGGGAACTTTAAGATTAAATAAACTGGAAAAGGAAGACAAAAGCAGATTTGTCACATTCGACTTTAATAAACCATACAAACACCCAAAGACCTTTGATGACCTTTTCTTTATTGCATAAAATAATAAATAGTAAAACATGAAACTTTAATGAACACAATAAACTTCAATTCCTTGTAAAGAAAACATACCATAAATAACCATAAGGGCAGTGTAACTGCTCAGACTTGGATAAGCATCGTCACCCACTTGCTCACTTATCATAGTAATAACAAGGCAGCATCCCAGTTCACCTTCAGCATTTCAGCAATCCAAACCATCAATTCAAACTCCTCCACCACCAAACATTTACCATCTCAAATTCTTTTGCCAATTATCCGCCAAAAGTGGAACAGAAGGGGGCAAGCCTGTCCCCTTTTTCCACCCACTAGTCCCACAGGACTGTTTCCCCTCACCCCATACCCCCCACTAACTAAACCCCAAATTTAAATTAAACAAATCAAGGCCAAATTCACTAAGGTGAACCCCATCAGCCCTATACCACATGGGATCCCTGTCCTAAAATTCCACAAGCCGGATAGTATGCACCCCCATCCCCTTCAACTGTTTTGCCAAAGTAAAATTAACATACCTCCGAGCCCTCTCAATTGCATAAAAATTCTTTGCCTCTCTCCAAACTAACCTGGGAATAATTTCAGACCAAACCAGACAAACTAATAGATAAAGCCTTCTTAAAGCTAAAAATCTTCACAGATATTATAAACTAACAGTTTTTTCAGAATCATACCCAAATCATTCCCCCCTAGATGAATTAACAAAATTCACAGCAATCCCCACTGAATCTGTAACATGGTAAATACCTGAAGTACCTGGCTCCACATCAGACCTCTAATACCATGCCAGGTAACCTTCAGTTTGAACCAGTCCAAACCCAAATTCATGCCATTGCTTCTAACCGCAGCCCAGCTAGCTGCCCAATATACGAGTGAATGACCTAAGATGACAATCCTTTTCCCTAACAAAAAAAAAAGAAGATGTAACCACAAATGACTGAACCACAACTTATTTAAGTCAAAAATGCATTAGAAGACCACCACCCCACCCTCTTAATAACTTCAATCAAACTGCTTCCCTTCGCTAGATCAGATGCCCTCCCCGTCCTAAAAGAATGAGAAGAAAACTTGTCCCCTTCTAAACCAACACTGATAAGAGCCCTTCTCATAATTAAATTCAATTGCTCACCTGTCAATGCTCTACCACCTACTGATGTAAAAACTAATCCTTGAGCCGTACCTTCTTTAGCCACACACAGCCTCTTTCCCCACACCACTGGACACATCCAGACTGACCTAACTTCCCCCAAAACTATAGACAAACTTCTCCCTTCTTGATCCAGTTTCAATTATCTCAGTCTGATGTGCACTGGCCTTGGCAATATAAGCACGTCATCCCACACCAATGAGCCCAGTAACACAGACAGACGGAAAGCTCCACAATACATCCATACACTTGCTGTACCCCATATCACATATTCCTCCAAACATCCACATATTCTGCTTAAACCCTTTAGCAACATTCTTAAAATCCCTGTAGCTACCGGCCATCTCCTATCCCTTGAAGGACCTTCCACTCTACCCCAACCTTTCAAAACTTGCCCAACTGTCCATGACCTAGTCCAATCCTCTAATTTGGCTGACCAAGCACATACACCAATTGCTGCCAAAGCCACCCTCACCATTCAAACTGCCTTACCCTGTTTCCTCAGCATGGCTTAATAATGCAGCAACAAATTTTCCGACCACACACACTCTTCTTCCGGCAGCTGCCTCACAAAGCTATCAAAATCATGTAATGCTCTACTGTAAGCTTTACTGCTCATGACTGCTGCACCAACCCACTGATCACTACCACCCAATCTGGCAAATCTCTTCTGGTACCACCATGGGATCCTTTGCTGCTGTTGTAGCCACCTGTCAAAATCTGCAAAACTGAAAATAAGACAAGCTGTCAGCTATGTCATTCTTTACCCCAGGCAGATGCACCCCTGTAAAGGAAAAGTTAATCAGTTAATCAACAAACTCTATAACACTAGCTTATGAAGAGCCAATAACAATCAAAACGAGTTGGCCATCTTAACCTGCAACACTCTCACCACCGCAATATTGTCCAAATTAAACACTATCATCCTTCCCCTCAAATGATCCTACCACACCACTGATGCAGCCCAATCAGCATAAGCTCCAAGAAAGCAACATCCCATTTCCACTCTTCAGACCAATGGGCAGGCCATGGTACCGAGAATCATTGCCCCCAAAAAATTCTCCCATACCCAGGCCCCCAGCTGCATCTGTAAACAGTTATAAATCCCCTTGATGTACCCAGTCTGTCTGCCAAAATGTGATCCCATTAAACTGATGTAAAAACAGTGACCACAAAGCTAGGTCCTCATGTGCTAACTTACTAACCCTTACCCTGTGGTGTTTATTCTTCCCTCCTTTCAAAGGAAAATCCACTGGCCTACAAAATGTACATCCGATGTACTGCCCTGCAAGCAGAATTCATCAACCCCAACAACTCCATCACATCTTTTACCCAAACCTTACCCTTGGACTGCAACCAGATGATTTTCTGCTGTAGATGAACTACCTTTTCCCTTGGCAAATGAAATAAACATTGGCCTGCATCCACATCCAAACCCAAAAAATCTAACACCTTGGCTGGACCCTCCAACTTATGTTTACCAATGGCACTCCCAAAACCTCACACATCTCCATAAACCCATGTATCGCCACCTATACCCCTTCTCTCCCCTCACCCACTAGCAAAAAATCATCTAGATAACTTACTGCTTTCTGCCCTTCCACCCTCTGTTGCCATATCCAATGCAGGGCCATGCTAAACTTGTCAAAGGTAGAACAAGCCACTGCACATCCCATTGGCATAGCAGTCAAAAATTAGAAACTATCTCCACTGTCATGCCCAATAATGGCCAATCCTCCTCCTGCACCAGCAACAAATGAAAGGCCGACTGAATATCTACCTTAACAATTCATGAATATGGTGTCAGCAGTATCGCAATTGGAAATGAACACTATTGAAGGAAGAACTGAAAGAACTACATCATTATATATAGCATGGCAAAAAGTAACTGAAATACTGGAGAGTAATGACTGTAGCAGATTATAATCAGGAAACAATTGTATAGAAAGTCAATTATATGCCAACAATAGACACCCTTGTAAATACTTTATTTTGGCTTTAATGTTTGATATCTGTTTAGAGGTTTTAGCCAACCTTTTTAAATAATTTGTAAATACTTCACTGTCATAAATAACTTGCATTCATGTTTTCTTGTTTTTGGAAATGAATAAAAATATTTACAAAAAAAAAATACCTACCTTAATCAGCCCAGGAACCTCAAAATTCTAGCGATGTGGACTGCATCATCCAAAGACACATACATCACTCTAACCTCCTCCCCAGGGATGAAATCATTAACAGAATTGCCTCCAGGATAAGATAAGTTGGTGTATTAAGCAAAACTCATCTGGCCTTTCCTTGAGCACCAATTCCAAAAGTGACACTTTAAATTGGGTAAAAGGTGGACAATCATTGAGCCCAGCAATCTACCTGCCTGGCATTCCTTCTCAATCAACACTCTCAGGACATCATCCCTCCCTCATACTGAATTCAAATTTCCCCCACCTTACCAGCTCCCACCAAAGTAGATTTAGTCAAGAATCCCCTCAAAAAACACTGAACCAATTCCCTAGCCACTGCTGGCAGCGACTACTGTGCCAGCAACTCCCCCAAAACCTGTACTTTAATAGGTGAATGAGTCACCTGTGCACTCCCTAGTTCCTTGAAAGGACTCCCCTTTGGCCCCAAAAATTGCTCCTGCCATGTGCCTTGTAGTGCCATAGGAGGCCTACTCCATCTTCTCTGCCCCACAAAGCAAGACGCCTGGCCCCCAAACTGACTGTCACCTCTACCACACTGTATTGCTGAATGTGCACCCATTCACTTTGAACAAGCATGGGAGAATCTGCAGCCTGCCCATGAACATCTCACTCCATTAAAAGCCCATCAAACCCCAAAGCCTGCTTCAGCTGGCTTACCCAATCTGTTACCCATCCCAAAGCTGGCCATCATGGTAGACAACCAGATATCAGACTGTCTAACTTCCCAGTGCATGGATTTGTCAACAGCCTTCCTTTTGTAAAACTTCTGATCATATCATAGCCATGCATTACCCAACCATAACCTTTGTGCCTCCCATATAGTCAAAAAATAGTCTAGCAATGGAAGGGCCAAAGAATTGTCCCTCTCCAACCACACTGCCATATAATATATAAAGCCTAAGATCCAATTTTCCCATGTCCTTTGCCGAAACTTACCCACCCACCTGTGAATTAATGCTGCCAAGAGGTCCTTCCCATTCGTCGTCTCAGCTTCCAATAAACGCTGTACCCCATCTGCATCAATTAATTCAAAAATATCTACAAAGTTTTTTATAATGCCTTAAAAGGCCAGCAATCTTTTTTTTTTTTTTTTTTTTTTTTTTTTTTTTTGACACTCGGGAACAGGCATTACTGCACATGCGCAGCCAGCCATTAATGGCCTCCAGAACTCTCTCAACAAACCAACACACCACTAACACCAACGAAACAGAAAAGAAAACAGGCCTGCACCCTGCCCCAACAAGAACAATACCAATAACAACAAACACTAACCACCAATGATAACAAGGCATATCTCATCACAACGAGCTACTGGGGAATTAACATGGAAACAGACCGTCACACTTTCCAACCTCTTAGGACAAGCATCAGGATAGAGCCATGGCAAACCATAAGTAAGGCACCCTAAACCTTGCAAATGCATTACATTCCCCATAGACATACCTGTACTACTGAGAAGCCGAACTCTGCTCATCTTTCCTATGGATACCTCCTTCCTTCTCTTTACTATCATTTTTTTATTGTTTTTATTATTATTATCCAATGCCCCTAGCCTGCCCGACCCCCTATTACCAAGCCCTAAGCTTCCCCCCACAAGGAAAAAGACCCCCCCCCCAAAAAAATTCTATCTTGAATTTAACATAAGCCATCCTGCCCACACAGAAACTGTACTCACCTGACCATTTTGTAACCACCCAAAGTTTACCTTACTCCTACCTCAGGTCATTTGGGCATGATCCTTTTTCAACAAGATCACACCAAATGTGACTCCCAACAACCAAATCCTACATCAAAAGACTTAAGGACCCACTACTTAATTTTACCTTAGTTCTTCCCCTAGCCTCCAGCCTGCTTAACCCTTTCCTGCCTACTTGCTTCAAGTTCATTTACTACCACCTTACCTACTTCTTTCTTAAAATCCAGCTCCTCCCCCTACTATTAAAGATGTCCTGTGAAAACTTCATCTGTTCCAAACTTCATAAATCAAGAAAATGTGCTAAACCATGGAAAGAATCGAAAGCTTCTTTAGTCAGTCTGGGAGCCGAAATAGATATCAGCAATGTTACATCAGGGAACACTATTCCTACTAGTCACATACATGAGGCTTTTTTAAGGTCCAGAAACAAGGAGTGAATTAATTATTTTGGATAAATCCAATTATTTCTAGAGCTACTGGGGAAAATAAACAATGTAACATCATATTAAAATTGTGTCAGATGGGAAAGTGAGCCTAAACCCAAGTAGGGTACCAGAAACCAAAAGAAAGGCAGTAAGTGAGGAAGTGATACACTTCTTTAGTCCCTAAATCAGGTATCACCAGAAGAATTTGTAATTGCTTTGGGAAAAGAAATGACATATCCATGTTTGACACATATCCTATACCCCAAGTGGATGACATCATGGGCAAGGCAGAATTTCTTACAGCCCTAACCAAAGATACTGGTAGATACCCTTATCCATGAAGCCAAAAAAGGACAGCATTATCAGAGATTGTAGGTCACTTTCTTTGCAGTGACATATTGACTGGATTTCACAGAGCTCATGCCACTGAAATAGATAGAGGTCTGAAATCTTATGCAAGGTACATAGCTGCTAACCTTGACAATTAATTTATTTACAAGACTGAGAGTCACATTCAGCCAAGTTCAAACTGTGATAGAATCTTTTAGACAGGCAGGGCTTACTGTTAATATGCTGCCAAGAGGAAGATCTGCATGACAAAAATCAGGTATTTAGGATAATTGATGGTGAATTGTTTGTCTTTTTATGTGAAAAATAAGTATATGTATATATGTATTTTAAAATTAAGTTAAAGGACTCCGAGAAGCACAGTGTAGTCATCAGGTCTTCTTTGTGTCCATGATGTTTCAAATTGTCCATAGGTTTGTGTATCCTGCATCCACTGACTCCTATTAAGTATAGGTTTACCTACTGTGCATCCACTGAATCTCCAAATAGGCTCCTAGTCAGACTGTGACACTGGAATGGCACAGAAAATGAATGAATAAATGCTATTTGGCTTTAGGAAGCCTTTAGATTACTAAGCAATACTGTTGTTAGTATGAGTCACTGTAGTCATCATCTATAAGCAAGTTACTATAGAAAAAGTCCACGTATGATGTGGCAGTGGTCAAAAAGGGAATGGTAGGCAGCATTATTAAAATCTTTAGTTTTCCACTTTCGCTGTTTCTACAGTGCAGCCTAGTATGAAATGTTTATATTCAGAAACATTTGGCAGACCGAGCATTGCAATGTTTCATAGAACATAACCGTGACGGGCTTTGAGATGAAATGAGCTGAGTGGTGTGTCTTAGCTGCTGTTTGGATCTCCATTTACAATAAAGCTACTAATGCAAGCTCAGTAATTTATTTATTTATTTACATTTGTTTACCAGGAAAGTCCGACTAGGCCAGAAGCCCATTTTGTATGGAGGCCCGGGGAGAAAAACTCCTCAGAAATACAAGCAATATACAATAGTGTACATACAGTAAGATGCAGAATACACATCATCTAGTTAGTTTATGCAAAGTAGTATTCATTACAGTTTTCTGGTAGACAGAGGTTCAAAAAGAAAAACACAAAGCATTTCAGTGATCACTGTGAGAAAAAAATAAAATTAGTACTGTGCACATAATAGTTATGAAATGAGATTTTATATATACATATATATATATATATATATATATATATATATATATATATATATGTGTGTGTGTCTATATTTGAGTAGTAATAACACTGAGGAGAGGGAGAAAATGAGGTAAGGAGTGGGCAGTGTTCTCATTCAGGTTTGGCTCAGCTCTGTAACACAGCTGACAAATCCTTAAATATACCATTCAGTGATGGAGGAAAGGAGGCACACTGGACTAATCTAATGCTGAATATTTCTAAATAGACTGGTTTCACAGAATGCACATGTAGTGCAATTATCAACATTACGTGGGGGGGTGTCCACAAATAAGCAACGCATATAATTTAACACTGGCCAAGAGGAATGAACCTCCTTAGTTCTTTTATCTGGCGTTGCCCATTAGAAGAAGAATAATTAGATTCTATTATTCCATGGGTGTGAAGGGCTTTGCGATGTCATGAAGGACGTTTCTTTGTATAAAATTGGCTGATTTTTCAACCAACTCTGTGATAGACTGTCAGTTGTAATGCACCCAACTAAAAAGTAAATCCAGTTAGCCTTTGAAAAGATATGATAGAATAAGTGAAGTATTCACTTTCTCACCAGGTGCTAAGTCCTTTTTTTTTTTTTTTTTTATTCCTGATGTGATTATAATGAAGTGCCTTCTTCTGTATTCTGCATTGGGTTTACTGGTTCTGTAATTTGCCATCATCTTAAACTGCTCAGTATAGTGTCTATAATGCAAAAATATATATCCCACTTTATACAAGTAAAGACTCTACTTCATATGTTCTTATACTAATTTATCCATCCTGGCAATTTATCTGATTGATTCACCACACATACTTTTCAACATATGATAAACTTTGGTCGAATCCCTATCTAATACTTAACAGTACATCACAGTTTTTCTAATTTGGATTTAAGACATCTGTAGACAGTGCATGGCACAGATTTCATTGACAGTGAGCTGTCATTATTTTGTAAAATGCATCAGCTTACTGCTTTCAGACATCCAGTTTTCTTTCACATCTCTTTTCTTCCCTGCATAGTATTCAAGTGTTGTAGTTCACAGCAACTTGGTTGGATAAGAATTTTTTTTTTTTGTTGCCTGCCTCCCAATTGACATCAAGACTCTGCCAGCATTCCACTTGCTCATTTTTGCATTCATGTTGAGAGCCCTATCATCTCTGTGTACTTGCCATGGAGGGAATTAGATTAATGCCATTGTCTGTAGTGGGATGGGAGTGGGGCATTTCTATGCTGTCTCTACTATTTCGCCATGTCCAGTAAAGCCTGCAGGTTGGACATGCAGTGAACATTGCACATAACATTCACTCCATTCCGCATGTTAAGTAAGTCTGCAGACCCCCCCATCCCACCCCCACCCCTACACACACACACACACACACACATGCACACACACACACACACACACACACACACACACACACACACACACACACACACACACACACACACACACACAAACACTAAAGAAAAGGGGTCTGTTGGCTCTTCAGTCTCCTATCCAGAGCTCAAATGGGGTGAAAATTCCTTTGCATTTGTCCATCTTCTATGACCCTGCTGGAAGCATTTCTCACATGCAGACTGCTCTTTCTGCCTTGATACCACTAATCAATCCCTGTTCATCTGCATTATATTCAGGGCTCTATCCATTAGTGCCAAGGAGCTGGACAGTCCTGTTGATTAATAATTAAAAGAAAAATTATTGCAAATACTGACCCATTATTATTTAAAGATGGACTCATCAAAACTACATTAAGCAGGTTTGAACATGTATTTATTTATTTATTTTTACATTTGTTGACCGGGCTAGTCTAACTGGATATATGCCCATTTTCAGTAGAGGCCCGAGGAGAAAAGCTCAGAGAAAAAAAATATACATATCATAAGAGTCCACAGAAAAACAGTGGAGAAAAAAGCAATTTACATAAGTATGCAACTGCTTAGCAAATGTTTTCGCAAACAGGTTATAAGGTTACACATATGAAAAACAGATTGATATTATACAGTTGTATAAAAAGAATAACAAAAACATTTAATGTACATGGGTTTACTCAGGACAGTAAGGCAGGCAAACAAAAATTAATTGATTCTAAGTCAACGTAGAGGATAGAGGAATATTCCAAGAAAAAGTTTTTAGCTGAGAAGTATTTAGACAAAAAGGTGAATAGCATAAGTCAGGATTGGAGCAGGGGCAGAGCCACTCGTTTTTAATATGGATTTTCGATTGTTTCTTGAAAAGGTTGGTGGAAGTCAGGGATGTTATTTCTCCTGGAAGTTTGTTCCAAGTATTGCCAACAGCATTTGAGAACAGGCAGTCCCCAGATTTGTTGTTGGATTTTATGGTGGCTACTTGTAGCTTCTTAGCGGATCTTAGGGTTGGTAGATTTTTATAGGAATTGAAGAGGTTACAGAGTATGGGAGCATTTGTAGGATGATGTACGATCTTGTGGATAAAAATGAGTTGCTGGGAAAGTAGTTGGTTTTGTACTTCCATCCATCCTAGAAGTTTACGATTATGGCAATGGCGGGTACAAAAAGGGGTACCGGTGGCAAATTCGGCTATGTTGTTGTAGGAGGTTGCTAGTTTATTCAGATTGCTTTTGGATAAGTTAGTATAGATAGGGGAGGTGTAGAGAAGGGTGGAAATAAGGTGGGTCTGGGCAATAGAAATCTTAGCTGAGGCTGTGAGAAAGGGCTTGATCCTATAAAGGAATCCAAGTTTTCTAATAACTGATTTAATAGTTGAATTAATGTGTGTGTTAAAGTTGAAATTGTTGTCTATTGTTATACCTTGGAGTTTGGTGGTGGTGTCGGGAGCAATTTCTGTGCCATTGTTTGATGTAACTATGAAATTTATAGAGGGAGATTTCTGTGTGGGAGTAAAAAGTAAAAATTTAGTTTTTTTCGGGGTTAAGGATGAGACATCTTTGATGGAACCAGTATTCTACTAAGGTAAAAGCTGTCTGTGTACTGGATTGGAGTTCTTCTGGAGTAAATGCGGCACATATCAGAGTTGAATCATTGGCATATTGTATGCACGTAGCTTGGGGAAGAGAAATTTTCAGATCATTAATGAAAATAGTAAAAAGGAGTGATCCAAGAATTGATCCTTGTGGAACTCCCAGGGTGACTGGAAGCTGAGAGGATAGGTTATTGTCCCACAGGACTGCTTGTTTTCTGTTTTCCAGGTAGGATTGGAACCATTGTACTAATTGAGACTCAAGAGAGAGTGATTTAGGTATACCTGTCAGTCCTAACTTACCTTACACACCTGCTCTGTGCAGCTGTTTGCTGAGTTCAAGTCAAAAATCATCAAAATAAACATTTGCCAATAAAACTAAATACTGAGACATCAGAAATATTTAATTTCCATGTAATATAACAGTGAAATAGCAATAGCTTAGGATTGGCTGTTGTTTTGATCATAAAGCCAGGCCAGAGCAATGATTTAACTCTGTCTGACTTTTCATGCAACATCATGCTTTGTACAGCTGCTCTGGGCTTTCTCTCAACATAGTCATACTATCCATTCTCTAACATCCATTCTTCTAAGTGGTCCCTAATTTCACAGCATGGCCGTGATTTTGCCTCATATTTTAAGTCTTTTTCTTGTAAAATGTATGCTTTTCTCATAATACTTTGGACATTGCAGTCACGAAATAATGACAAATGATTGAATTTCAAATATTATATCCTAGAGAAAAGTTGTGCTAATACAAAATCTTGATATCTAGCAACTGTCTAAGTAAATAAGACAAATATTTTAAATCAATGATTTGGGCCCTTTATCCCTCATTGTTTGTTTACCTTTGTTCTTGATTCCTTAGCTAAGTTAATGAGAAGTATGTGAATATAATTTTTCTGTCTTGCTGCTACTTGAGTTTCCTTCACATGATATTTGCTCATCACTGCTTCTCACAAACATGCTCCATGGGCAGCAATGTATGTATATATGTATGTAATGTTCAAATTATGTGCAAAAATATTGCAGCTTCTAGGAGGAGAAAGAGCAAAATGTCTGTGTATTTGTAAGTGGGTGTGTATGTTTGGTTTAAACTTCGTTTTTATGAGATGCACTGATGTAAGACTGAGGATGTAACAGTAAGTGCTGTGCTGAAGCCTGCAGGATAGTTTGCCCTCTTAAAAAATATAATAATAATGCTTATTTTGACATCTGCTTCTTGCAGCTGTACAAAAGTTGTAAACATGAGGACATGCATCTGAGAAGTTTGTCTACTGAGGTGTTGTTTGTCTAACTGTAGCGGAGCAACTGTTTAGTTTAGAGCAACTGAAAGGTGATACGTATTATATCTGTTCTTCAAGTAGGGACATCCTTAGAACTCCAAAGCCCACCCCACCTGCCCACTATCCCCATACTCATGACCAAGTGCCTGACGGTGCCCCATTCTAGACTATCCAGAGCATCCAGATTATGCTTTTCTTGCTTGTCTCACTGTCTGTCTTTAGTTTTACTCCTTAATTCATTAATTAATTCATTCAACAAATTTTACTAGTCGACTATACTCTGATAACTACAGAGGAAATAACTATACTAAGTCTTGGGTCATTGGGGGGGTGGGGACACTATCCCCCCAGAAGGCACAAGGGGTCCTAGATACTCTGCAGTGTAATTCAGAATTTTTTTACAACCACTTTCATCCAATGATAGCCAAAAAAATCATGATTAAGGAAGGAAATTTAGTCATTCTTCAACATTGCCTTTTCTTGCATCATTTCAGTACATCCTTAAGACCATGATTGCACAGTAATAACTGTGGAGGAAATATGTAAATTAAGCCAGGGGTCTAGGGGATGCTAAGTCCCCAAAAGTCATGGGATTTAAAGATGCTCTGAGGTGGATTTCACTTTAAATTTTTTTTTTTTTCCTCAAAAGATGGTCTGAACAATAACCCTGATTAATGAAAGAAATTCATTGTTGATCTTCAACTTTGGTTTTTCCTGCATACTTTCAAAACTGACCAACACTGCACTGTAATAAATGTGGAAAAATGCTTGAATTCAGCCGGGAGTCTGGGGGCCTCAGAAGCTGTTTAAGTTCTAGATGCTGAAATATGCATTACAGATTCTTTTTATAACTTTTTGATCAAGTGATAGCCTGAACAAGAACTGAGATTATGGAAAGAACTTCAGTGTTATTCTTGAACGTTGCTTTTTTCTCCATCCTTTCGCAAGGCCCTAAGTGACCAAGATTACAGTTGGTGGAAATAACTGCATAGTGGCCCCCAGAAGCCATGCCAGATCTAAGATGCTCTGTACAATCTGTATTATTTCAACAAATCCTTATGGACCAGTACTACACAGTAATAATTGTTGGGAAAGTAAGTGAATTAAGCCAGGGGACTGAGGACTATTTGGCCTCTGAAAGCCAAGGGATTATGAATGAACTAAGGTGCATTTTAGAGTTTTCAAATGTGTAAACCTCAACCACTCCAATGGAATGGGTAACGCTGTCAGTGTAGAGGTATAAGGCAAAAACGTCCAAATAAAATGAACACAATAAACTTTCAGTGTACAGCTTTGCATTTGGTTGAAGTAATAAACGGTGTTTGCAGCATTCGTTTCATCTTTGGGAGCAGTTTGTTCAATGTGCTTGTGCAGTTTGCTTTCTGGTTGGATACATCATCACCTTGGATTTATTGTGTTTTTAGAGTTTTGTTTCCATCCTTTTGGACAAAAAGTCCCTAGAAAAAAATCTTAAGGAAATAAATTCATTTTTAAGAAGAAATAGGTTGCATCCAAGTCTTAATGCTCAAAACTTACAAAATATCAGTTCACAATAAACTGATAACACAGATGTTTGTGAGGTTACATACTACATATCTAATAAAAGTACCTGCATTCTACCCCCATAAAATTAAGAAAGAAGAAGAGGTAATTTACTTTCAAGAGACAACTAACTCCAACACCCACTGAGACGCTATAACTATGTTTGTGTCCACTATAGGCAATTGTGGTAAAAAAATGACAGCCATGAATTGTGTAACACAAACAGCAGCTATAAATTATGGTATTAAAAGAAGTTTCACACAAATCACATTAATCCTACAAATGCACACTAGTCCTGTGAAGCAAGAGAGTGTAGTAACAACAACAAGAGAGCCAATTGCTTTCTATGGAAAATGCTTAAACCTACCAAGGAATTACAGCTAAAAATGATGGTTAATAATTTTATTTTATCTCTGTTCTATATGAACAGTAGCCATGTATTAAATAGGTTTAAGTTGTTCCACATAAAAGAAAAAATCCTGCAAAAGTGTACTTCTCAAGAATGGCCAGAAAGTGACTGTTTAAACTAATCAAAAAACAAGAGGGTAAGTTACTTTTAACAGACAGTTCCCACCTTCAGCCAGCAGTTATATCTACTTATGTGTGCACTCTCGATTATGGTGATAAATATATGGCTGTGTATTTATATCATCTTGGTTGTATGCAAACAATAATACACATTAAAGTAGTCAGTACTGCTTCACACAAATCACATTAATCCTGCAAATGTGAATTAGTCTTGCAAAGCCACATAGTGACTTTTTCTTTTTTTTTCAAATTTAATTTTTTATTTCAGTTTCAATTCACAAGCAGGAAGAATAAAATACAAAATATGTTGCTTATTATGGACAATTAGTACATGAAGGAGCAATTTAGCAACAAAATAACATAAAGACAAAAAGAAAGTATAATATGAAGTAGAGTACAAATTAACAAACCTTGTTTCACATTAAGCTGCTGTGATATAGTCTTGATATTACTCAGATATACTAACTGCCTAACTGACAAGAAAAAGCTAGTGAAACATAAGTCAATACTATCTATTAAAGAACTATTTACAATATTTACACATATTTACACTGGGTTGTCACTCATTAAGGTATAGAAAGATGTGAATTAGAGTTAAAATATACATGAGTTAGCGAACATCCATATGTTTGGTACTCAACTCAAATTTACTGCTTGCGTATGTTGTATTCCGTCTCTGTTTGGTTTGATGAGGGACTAGAATTCAGGTTAATTTGAATGTTGCAAGGAGTTAATAATTATAAATTGGCTAACTTAAATTAGGATAGAATTTCTATAAGCTTTCCCCAGTAACTCCTGAAATAAGACAGTTTATTTTTGCTCACAGTTTTTAACTTGTTGGCCAAAACATATTTGATAGCTACATTTTTGAATTCTGACCAGAAAATTTTAGCTCTATCAAGCCAATTAAGGGCAATGTAAGATTTAAGTAGTGCACTAAGTGTTACTATAATATGTTTGGCTTCTAATGTGTAGACATTGGGGAAAATATTTAAAATGGACATTTCCTATGATAGGGTGGATTTCATGTAGCCCGATTTCTCCAATTTCACTCTCAGAGAGCACCATAGTTTATGGACAGTTTTGCAGGACGAGAAAATATGGAGAGTATCAGCGATTTCATTGGGACAAATGGAGCAAAATGGTGAGGAATTGGGGTTTATTTTGTTTAGAAAAGATGGTGTATGATAAGCGTTGTTATTAATCATGATTTGAGTATATATGAGTTTTTTAAAGGGTGTGAGTTTTGTGGTTATGCGTATCGCAGCAAATTTTTGATCAACAGACAAATTTACATTTTTGGTCCCCCAGTATTTTGAAAATAATAATTTATTGTGATTTTTAGCTCGGGTGATTAGTTTATAAGTGTTTGAAAGCATTTTAGTATTTTTGTAGTAAACAGGAAATAAGTTGCTGGTAAAGCTGAGTTTCTTGTATGGTTACCGTTATTCCAGATGTTTTTAGGTTGACTAAATATAGTATTTGTTTGATGATCAGGCGGTATTTGTTACTTGCAGTTAATTGCTCAACAATGTGATTGATAGGTTGTTTTTTTATTTGGTAGAAATCCCATACTGTACAGTTTTTAATACATGGAAATTTTTCTAGATTTAACATATTATTATTTAATTTAAATTCAGGGTTCATGTGTATCAGTTGTGCCATAATTAGAGAGTTCCTTATATTTAAGGAGCAGATAAGGAATTGAAAACGTGTTACTTTGTTGATTATTATCGGATGTATATCGTAGTGACTTTTTCTAAAATATGAAAGCAGCAAGAAGGTACGGTAAGTTACTTTATGCAGACAGCTTGATAAACTTAATTTTAAATAACACACAGGGTGGACTGCAACAAATCATTATTTAAAATGAGAAAACAATAGGATTAATTACTTTAGGCAGCTCATCAAAACTTATTTTAAACACCGAACAGTAAGAGGTATAGGAAACACCATGTCTGTCCTCTGGTCAGTCATGCCCTCCACTACTTTAACACATGGAAAGCATAACATCTATCAGCCACTCCACTGCATTCCCACTAATAGACCATAAGGCTCTTATACATTTTTAATAAGAGTTTATTCATATATATGGAATGCAGCTACATATAAACATTCCTCTTTTTCTATCAGTCATTCATAGCCATGACTAAATTCAGTAAAAATGGTGTGAAGCAGGTATAGCTACTTCTGTGTTTATGTCAGACACTTGTGATAAAATGTGACAACCATGAATTATGAATTATCTATCAGCTCTAGTTCACACACACAGCAGCTACACATTAACGTATTCCAAGATGATTCACACAAATCACACTTTAACCTGAAATTATATATTACTCCACTAAGTCAGATAGTTATTTTTGGAACTGAGAAAAACAACAAGAGGATCAGTTACTTTCTAGAGACAATTCCTACCATCACACAAGAGTTATAGTTAAAAATGACAACCATGTATTATACATCTACTGTGGGAATCCTTTAATGTGTGACTACTGCTCCCATACAACAGTCTCTTTACACAAATCTCAGTAAACCTGTGAAGTCAGAATAATGAGAAAAATAAGCTATTAGTCATATTCCCCCACAGACAGGCCAATGGTTTTCTAATGCTTAACTTAATTTAGTTATTAGAACAGCAGTGTATGAATCAATAAACATTGTATAAGGAAAAGGTAACACATAACTCAGACGTGTTGCACTTTTGACTGACTGCAATCATCAGTGTTTTACCAGGAAATACAAAAAATATATATATATGACGGAAATATGAGGGGGGCCACATAATTAAGAGTCAGGATTCACTACCACAACAAATAATAGACAGAGTGAAAAATAATGGACAGATAAAGGCCCAGAATCTGCGACAGATTTTAAACATTGTTATTATAACGTGCCCATAGAGTGGCACACAGCAACGGTTATTCCGCTCCACAAAGGTGGAGCCACAACAGACCCTGAGAACTATCGCCCTATAAGCCTAACTAGCTTGATGTGCAAGGCTATGGAGCACATCATCATGGATCTCCTTAACAGAGACATTGGGAACCTCCAAACACTGGACCCAGGTTGGCTTTGTTAAGGGCAGATCATGCCTCCTAAACCTGTTGGACTTCTTTGAGACTGTTACCAAGGCTATAGATGAGGGAAAGGTGGTTCACACAGCCTACCTAGACCTCGCAAAGGCCTTCAACACCATTTCTCATTCTGGTATTATAGACAAGCTCTCCAGCCTGAACATAAACCCCTATGTCACGATGGGTTACCAACTGGCTCAAGGACAGAACCCACATGGTAAGAGTTGGAGGAGCTAGGTCTGACTCTAAACCAGTTACAAGTGGTGTTCCCCAGGGTTCAGTCCTAGGACCCCTCCTGTTTGGCATATACTTCTCAGAGGTACAGGCAAGCACAGGAGGACTATGGCTGACCAAGTTCACAGACAACTGCAAACTAGGGGCTATAACTGACTCACTGAGACAAATACCTTGTGTCAAAACCATGGCCTCAAGCTAAATGCCAAAAAGTGCTTAGTCATCCCCTTTGGAAAAAACAAAATACCCACAAATTACCACCTAGGTGGTAGCCCTCTAAATACGGAAGATGAAATAAGGGATCTGGGGACCCAAGTAGATAGTAATCTCTCCTTTGATAATCACATTGCCAAAGTGGTTAGAAAATCCTTCTATGTGGCCCACCTAATCGCAGAAGGGTTTGCATCCAGATCAAAAGAAGCCATTGTGCCCATCTATGCATCACTCATCAAACCCATCACAGAGTATAACTCCTCATTTGGGATGTACCTTACAAAACACCTGCAACAGCTGAAATTACCACAGAAGAACCTCACCAAGAGGATCACTGGCTTCAAACAGATGCCCTATGCAGCTCGACTCAAGAAACTCCAGCTGTACTTGGTTGCATACCACCTGCTCAGAGATGATCTCTGCCTGACATGCAAGGCCATGTCCAACCCAGAATTGATGGACATGCTCCACTTAAAGAAAACCATGTCCCCTTGAGCCACACACTCTAGGGATCAAAACCTCACCACAACAAGAAATAGGATGTGCTGGAGGGATAGATTCCTGTCCCAGAGACTTCTCATGCTCTGGAACAAGATTCCAATCTACATTAGGTAGAGCTCCTCACTAACACTCTTCAAGAGAAATCTTGACGAGTGGATGGGAAACAGGAAGTTTACCCGGGGATCACTTCAGTGGCTCTGGTGGACAGGGGCACAGGGAACTAATCTAAGGGGGTGGCGAAAGCCAACACATTCTGGCTAGGCTTATAAATGCCCTTGGGCAGATAGCCTAGTACCTACCTATGAACTTATAAACTTGGAAAGCTGCTAGAATAGCATGTTTTCCATTAGCATGCATTTTCTGAAGGACATTAAGGTTGAAACGTATGTGTCTGTTGTTATTTACTGAATTATCTTATGTCCTCAATGATTTACCAGAAAATTAAAAAAAGTATGTGAGACAGACCACAAGAATTCAGGAAGCTGAGTCATATCCAAGTCGAGGCCAAGGACAGGGCAAACAAAACCAGGCATGATCTGCATAATTCGGGACAACTGAGGACTAGCAAAAACACAGGTTGCCTTCCAGTAACAGAAAAAAATATTTACCAGATACCATGACTGATCTTTCTCTTCTCACTGGACTCTATCCATTAGAATTTTCTGACTTCTTGCTCTGTCCCACTCATGATCGATCCAATTCAGTTTCAAGATATATGATGGTCAGGAAGAGCAGGAAGCAATCAAATCAGACGGACAAATCTGCAGAGCTTTCACCCCATGGCACCACTTTCTTTTCTGTTGTTGGGACATATTTCATGTTAGTTAATTATTTTTATTTTTTATTTTATATTTGTTGACCGGGCTAGTCTAGCTGGATACATATCCATTTTCAGCAGAGGCCCGGGGAGAAAAGCTCCACGCATAAATACATTAAGGCATTAAAAACTTAGAAAAAAATGACTAGCTTAAATTATACAGCATAATATGTAAAGAAAGTAAATTTTGTGAATACTGTACAGAGACATTAGAGTAGATTTTGGAGATAAACATGTCTTAATTCAATAGAGGGGTTACAAATACAATCAGGCAACAGTTAAACATAGTAATTAAGCATCAACATTCATTTGAGAGAAAAAATAAAAACCAATAAGTAGGAAAAAGAAAAATAGAGACTAGAAAGGACAAAATGCAGGTAAGAAGGAGTTAGTAGTTGATAGTCAATGACTCTCAAGGTGGGGTATTTGTTATAAAGCATGAGAGGAGGGGGGGGAGTGAAGAGTATTTTTCAATCAGGCTTTGAGCAGGGACAAAGTCATTGTCTTTTTAGGTAATGTTTGAGGTGTTTCTTAAAGAGTTGTGTAGATGAGAGAGAAGTGAGTGTATTTGGAAGCTTATTCCAGATTCTACCAACAACATTGGAAAAGAGTGAATCTCCTGCTTTGTTATTAGATATATTGTTGGCAATCTGTAACTTATTAGCTGAGCGTAGTGTTGTAAGATTTTTGTATGGGGAGATCAGATTAGATAGGATAGGGGTGTTGGTGGGGTGGTGCAGAATTTTTTGTGCAATTAGCAGTTGATTGTATTGTAGTTGGTTTTGTAGTTCTAACCAACTGAGTTGTTGAAGGTTGAGACAGTGGTGGGTTCTATAAGGGGAGCCAGTGGCAAATCTAGTAATATTATTATAGCTAAAGTAAAGAAATGACATTTCCTTGCTATTAAAAATTAATAAACAAATGTCTGAAAAGTGTCCCTACAAAAGAAGTGAGAAAGGTATCCTGGTGCCTTAAGCTAGCAATGGCTTTTTTGGTATCATCATATAATATTTTTACCACTCTGCAATTGCACTAGTTCCTTAGACATTTCTTTACAGGAGTAACTGAAATCAGTTACCATTCAATAGCTGAGTAATGTTGTCATATTCTTTAGATGTGGCATTTTCATCTGAAGCTTTGATGCATTATCTCTTATTAGCATATGCAAATGCATGTCCCGATTCTTTCCTGCAGCAGTGAATTAAAAATGCATACATATTTATTTTTATATAGTATTTTTCATTTAATTATCATATCTTTTAACCTAGTAAAGAGTCATTTGCTGAGGTTAGGGGAAACATGTTTTCTGCAGTATGGACATGGAGAATTAACAAATCAAAACAGAAAAAAATGAAAAAAAAATCATCATATTCTGTCTGTGCTTTCTTCCTGAAATGCCCTTAAAGTGCTGAATTGCTAATTCAAATGCAAATAAGCGTGCAAGTTGGATATTTGATATTGCAGCGTCTACTGGAAACTGCTGAAAATAAAAGAGTAAAACAAAATAAATTTCACAAACTGCAGTTTTCCCCTCACTGTTTTAAGTTATTCACTTTTTATCTTTAATATAAAGCATTTCTTTTTAATTTTGTTTTATGTCACTAACAAAAATACAGCATTAATAGTAACCTCTTAATTTTGGTAAATACATCTGTTTTGATTCATGGATGAAATGAGGCTTTTATTTTGATAGTTGCGAGAATGTGAGACAAGCAATTTCTATTATTCATATCAGCACAGAAATTCCCTGTCACCTGTAAAAAACAACATTTATGTGTAAAAAGGGAATGATCAATCAGGACTTTGTCAAAATCTTTTCCCTGTTGTTATGTTTTAATGCGTTCAAAAGCAAAGTCTGAAAAAGTAATAAATGGTACAGAATACAATTGAAAAGTACATAGAGATACAAGGACAGATTTTCAGAATTACCCTGCTGAGAATGAAGTAATGTGTTTTTTCCCCTCATTTTGTCATACTGTTCATAAATTCTTCTATCAGAAGGGAGAAGTAATGCAGAGGAACAGCTGGTTTTGCTTATAGTGTTTGTGACACTTTTTTTTTTATAATATTATTGAATACATGTTATACTTCTTTTCTTGTGAAGGATACTGTTTATCATGGCAAAATGAATAGTCGTTAAATACACATTTAGCAAGATTTATGTTGGATGATATGCTATGCAGAGCACAAACTAGAAGCACATTAACCCTCACCACAATCCACACCTGAAAACAAATTTGCCATGGGTCAGGTTTAATTTGAGGCAAACAAGACAATGTATCTATAGCATTATTTCCAATATTTCAAAATAGAGACATACACATGATATCTGTTTTTAATTAACATATGACATTTGGGAACATGTCCAGGGGCATCTTCAGTGTTTAAGGTTTAAGCAGAGAGAAGAGGCGGTAGGGTGGGTAGAATGGGGATGCGGGGTTGAGGCAAGGTCATTACGGCAAGGAGGAAAGAGAAAGGTTTGGTCAAGCTTGGGATATGAAGGTTTAATTTCCTAAGGGAAGTATGGAGGAAGTGAGGTAGATGTAGGGTGGTGCTTAGAAGTTTCATGTGTGAGTAGTAGGGAAATGGATCAGATTTAGGAGTGATCTTGCTATAGTGCAGATTTACATCTGAGATTATCTCTAGCTATTGCGAAGGTCAGGTAGGCCTTCAGTTCATAGATGTGGGCATGGAGGATGGGAGTAATGCTGTGTAACAATGTTTTTTTCTCATCCTTTTCTTATTTATTTCTTCTCTCTGAGTTGCGTTGCTTGTAAGATGCAGTAGCGATGTGGGGGTCACATGTTCAGGCTTGTGAACGGGTGTGCGGGTTCATTACTATTGCTGTGGCCTACAGATATATATCAAAGGAAGCAAATTAGAACAAAAAAGAAGAATAATAATAGGATGTGAGCAGAGGTAGGACTGGCATTATTGGCAAAGAACTTATTAGTCAGGGTCGCTACATTCAAGGATATGTAGCCATTTTGCATCTTTTTTTGAAGTGTCACCTCAGTCACAAGGTACATAGTTTGAGATTTAGTTGGGTTTTCATGCAGCGTTCATGGGTGGTTGTAGTATCTTGGGGTGTGAAGCGCTGTAACACCTTTCCTGCATTCAGTGGTGGTTGAGGTAGGCTGCCGTGGGGCTATTGTTCGGTTTGATTCTGCCAGAGCTGTGAGCATCATTTTGCAGGCTTCAGGCAGGCAGAATAATGTTTGGCCACTGCACTTGCACTGTGCAGAGATAACCACTGGAGAGATGGTGGGGTGGATGTGGGAACGGTTGGGCTGTGGGTGTAGCTTTGATAAAGTTAGATAGTTATTACAGTAATAAGAAGAGTGAAGATAAGGATTAGCATTGGGCTAGATACAGAGGTATGAATACTGTACCTCTCAACTGTACTGATTTTTGCTGAATGCCCAGAATTTGTCTCATATTTTTGTCTATTTTTCATAAAATTATGGTTTGTGGCAAATCATTAAGATGATGACAGACATTTGAGTTTCAGACTTCATATCCTTCAGAAAATTCATGCTAATGCAAAATCTGTTATTCTATCAACTTTCTAATTTGTAAGAACAATGTTTAAAATTGACCCTATTTTTGGTCTTTCTTTTGCTTTTCTTTATGTCTTTGTCCAGATGTCTTGCTCTAAGAGGCTGAGAGATATGGAGGCATGTTGCTACAATGGTTGGACAAGGTGCTGACACCACCTTTTTGCTGCTGTTAAGGATGCAGGCAAATTGGTTAGTGTGTATATACATTTGTATATACAAATATTTGGTAGGAGTATGAGATTCTTGAGCTGTTCATGGGCTGGGAACAGATTATTACTGCCCATGCAAGATTGCTGGAGCCACTTAACTTCAGAAGTCGGCAGTGGCGGACTGATGGCAGTTGCTGACTTAGGCATCCTGGTATATGATACTAGGGAAGCACATGGGCTAGTGATAATGTAGTCTATTTGGTGGTTGGGTACAGGGGAAGGGAGGAAGTAAAAATAAAAATAAAAAATATATATATATATATACAGTCAAACAGATGAGGACATTAGGGTCAAGGTGCTTGCTTTACAGATATAATGTGCAGTGTTTGATGCACACATGGGGCAAGTGGATAAGGTTAATATATCCCAGGAGGGAAGTTAGCTTTAGTTATAGGCAGCTTATCTCTCTCTGAGTTGGGAGGTTAGGCACATTGACATATGGCTGGCCACTATGATGGATAGCTTTGGTGCTGTTAGAGGGGGTAAGGTGGGAGGAGAATGAGTGGTGGTGTGTTGGGACTTTAACACAGAGAGGTGCTCATAGGTGGCAGGTAGTTTCTTGCACACTTGTTCAAAGTGCACAGTAAAACATTGGGTAGTACAGTGTGGCTAGCACGAAGGTAATGCAGTTAGTCAAATGTCATTTCCAAATGAATTGATTAGGTTGAGATCCTTGTTTCAGGGATTTCAAAATTTGTGAGGTAGAGGAAATGTTCATGGGTAGAGAGGGGAGTGTCCTTTCATGGGACAAGGTGAAGATCTAGGGATGCATTCTCCCATTAGGGGACAGATATTTCGGCTCATGCTCCATCAATTTCCTGATTTGGCAGATGTGAAGGAGTAAATTAATAGATTTTCTTGGTGGTTTTCTATTAAATCAGTGGTGGTGGGGGGGGGGTGAAGTCGTCTGTAAGAATTTGCAGTCAGTGCAGGGGAGGGAAGATATTTTGGAAGGCTTGATCGTGAAGGAACAGCAAGCAGTTAATCTACTGGGCCATTTTGACATCCCTCCCTTTGGCCATGTCAGGTATCACCATTGGGTGTGGTTTCTAAGAAGTTAGAAGGGGAGTTTCAGTTGATTTAGCATTTATCTTCCCTGAGGGGAGCTCTGCTAACATTTTTATTTCAGTGGTGCATGCCCGGGTGAGTTATGTGTCTTTGGCTGATGTAGTGTGGGTTATTCAGGGATTTAAGGATGCGTGGTTGTTGAAGGAGATACTGAATCCGCATTTTGGCTTCTGACAATATGTAAGAAAGAGTGGCCATTATTGGACATGGTGGTTGGAAACAAGTTCTTTTTTAAAAGGTTATGCTAATAGGATGCTCAGTAGCCTGCAGTACCTTTGAGAGGTTTACCATGGCACTACATTGATTTGGCAGCAGCAGATGGACATCCAGAGAGTGGTACATTACTTAGATGATTTCTTAATAGTAGGTGAGGGGTTTGGGGGAGCATTGGCAGATATGTGGGAGTTTTTGAAGATATGTGAAGAACTGGGGGTCCCATTGGCTAGGCAGAAGGCCCACCTAAGGCATTGGATTTCTCGGGCTTGCTAGTAGATGTGGATCGTCGGTTCTTTTGTCCACCAGGGGAGAAGATGACATGTTTGAAGGAGAAGATTGATTGAGTGTAGCCCAAAGATAACATTAAGGATGTCATGGAGCTTTTAGGGTTTTTGAATTTTGCATGTTGGCACTTCAGCCAGGTTGTACTTTCTGTGTCTTTTTTTTAAAGGGGGAAAAGCAAACATCATTGGGTTAGAATTGTAAGTTGGCTGATGTGTATTTAACTATTTGGTTGTCCTTCTTGGATTAGTTTAAAGGGTCTCCATTTGCTAGACAGATTGGATTGGTCAAAAGGAACTGCAATTGTTTAGAGATGCAGCAGGCATATTGGTATGGAAGATTTTTTTTTTTTTTGGGGGGGGGGGGCGGGTTTGCAGCCCATTGGCCAGCAGAGTGGAAGGAGGAGTGGACTAAGGATGCTGTCTTCTTGGATTTAATGCCAATTTAGATGGTGTGGTTTGGTAGTAGCGATTTAGGGGAAAGAGGTTTGTTTTTCATTTGGACAATATGGCATTGGTGCTTGTTTTACAGGAGAAGATGGCAAACTCTGAACAGTTATTGTTAGTGTTACATAAATTGATTTTACAGATCCTGCTGATTAATTTTTCTTTTACAGGTGTGCCTATAGCAGGTGCTTGGAATGGGATTGCTCACAGTTTGTCTCACCTTCAGTTTTCCAGGTTTTGGTAGCTAGCTCCAAGTGCAGTGGGCAAAGCAAGGGTAGTGCCAGATCCTAGATGAAGTAAGGTAAATTATGCTGAGGTGACCAGATGGTTAGTACAGCAGTCTTGGGCAGTGTCTACCAAGAGGGTATATGGTAGGGCATTATATGATTTTGATAAATTTGTTTTCACATATTTTCTCGGGTGGCTGGGTTACATGGACAGCTGGGAATATGTTGAAGGGATGGGTTAGAGTGGCTGGCATGAACATGGGTAAAGTGATGGCCAGTGACAAGACTGATTTTGAAAGTTATATTGTGGGGCTTAGCTTACGTAGCTAGTGATTCAGGTGATTATGTTTTGTAGGTGACCTTGAGCTTGTGGATGTTTTATGGGACATTTTGGGTCACTGGTTTGGATGGACGTCACAATATTTTCTGTGGCAGTACACATTTGAGTACATAGATCTAAAATGGATCAGGTTTGGAAGGACACACAAATAGTTCTCAAGAGAGATAGGAATGATTGGATTATGTTTTGTAGGTGACCTTGAGCTTGTGGATGTTTTATGGGACATTTTAGGGTCACTGGTTTGGAGGGACATCACAATATTTTCTGTGGCAGTGCACATTTGAGTACATAGATCTAAAATGGATCAGGTTGGGAAGGACACACAAATAGTTCTCAAGAGAGATAGGAATGATTGGATGTATCTGGTTCATTGGACTAGGAAACTACTGTGGACCCATGTGGGGATCCCTCAAGACTTGGTTTTCTGGTCAAGAGGGGGTAAGGTGATTATGGGTAATCAGTTCATATATGTGATGAGGATGGCTTTTCAATGTGTGGGTTTTTCAGGAGGGAGGTTTTCCACTCATTCCTTTTGCATATGGAGGGCTTAGGATTTAGCATGGGGAGGCAGATCAGTTGAGCTCATTAATAGGCTGATCATTGGTCTTCAAATGTCTTTTTATCCTATATTAGAAAATTTGTTAAAGATGTTAGCTTTTTTTTTCTTTCTAAGGAAAGGAGATTGTCATCCCAGGTCATTCATATATTCATTGTAGAGCAAAGAGGACTGCACTTATTACTGATGGCAATGAACTGTGCTTCCTTCGCTTTGGATAGAGAGTCATATGATACAAGGATGCTCATATAGTGTTAGAGGTCTTATGTGGAATCAGCTCACAGATGAGGTTCCATTTATACAGTCAAGGATGGAGCTTCCTTGAGTATTGGTTGTACACCTGACAGGTCAGGACTTGGGAATAATTCCAAAGTGGCAATTGGTATATTGGATAAGGAAGGATTTGCTAATTTTGAAGAGGTTATAACCAGGTATGTGCATTGTGTTGTTGGAGATAGTACCTCATTATTTTGGAGGAATGCTGTTAGTTTTATGTCTATAGAACAGGCTCAGTAATTTGTTAATTGTAGGTTGTTGAGGCACCTGGTTGCTTTGGGTATTCAGAGAATATAATATAGGGATTAATTTGACAGGGACCCAGTGTGGTTCAGAGAGGTTGGAGTGCAAATGAATGCATTTGGTTTAGATTGGTTTAATGTAAAACTATGTTTATTTTTGGAGGATTTAGTGAAAGTCCTGCAACAGGTCAGGGGAACAGCCTAGGTCAGGCTGGTGGGTCGGAGAAGAGGGGCAGGCTTGTTCCTCTTAGGTCCCCCCTTTTGATGTTGGGTGTTAATGCAAGAAGTTTTAGGGGGTGAAAGCAAGTGGTAGTATGCTGCTTTGATTAATAAGACTAATTGAGTGTTGGTGAGGCGGCTGCTTATTTGGCCAGGGTGAGCAGTGATACACTGTCTTGATGAATAGTTACAAGGATGTTCATGTTGCGATTAATACATTGAATTGATGAATTAAAGTTAGGATATTTTATGAAGTTGAATAAAGGTTTTCAGATGCACTGTGGTGTGTTGAATTTTCCTGAAGGGTATCAGGGGAAATACACGCATTCACACTTAGCATATGTGGCTATATGTTTGTGTGTATATGTATAAGTAGTTTTGCAATATATATTCGTTTTCAGCTAATATTTATGTTTTCTGTTTTCTGACATTACATGGCATTTTACAGTGTCCAATATTTCATTAGCAACTAGATAATGGACATCATAAAAGGCAAAAATAGAAGGGACCTAATAAAAGCAGAAGATATTATGAAGAGCTGGCAGGAATATATACAGAAAAAATATGTAAAAATAATCCCGGTATCATTAATGCATACAATGGAATATTCTCTGATTTAGAACCAGGCATCTTAGATGGTGTAGTTAAATGAACCCTAGAAAGCCTTGTTAATATCAATTCTGCATGAGAGACTGAATTCCAATAGAATTACTTAAAATCCTGTTACACTTCTGCTTGAAATTTGTCAGCAAATCTGGTAAGTTTGACTGCAGCCATTAGATTGGAGCAGTACAATTTATATTCTCAAACAAGTTCAGTGCAAAAGTGTTCAAACTATCAACAATTATTCTTTGCCAATAGTAACAAAATAATGCTAAAAATCATACAAGTTATATTCCATCAATGTAAGAAACAAAAATTGCACGTCGTGCAAGTTGTTTTTGGAAAGTAGCAGAATCACCAAAGATCAAACTGTCAGCATTTGCACTATAATGGAGAAAGCATGGTAGTTCCAGAAAAACAGACTGGCAGTTCTTAAAGGAATGGGAAATAACAGGTCCCCTTATTTGACTCCAGAATAATCTGTACACAGAAGAGGATGTAATAGTCCAAACTGAATATGGAATAACTGACTGGTTTATGATTGTGAATGGAGTGCATGAGGCTGTATATCATCATCCTACCTATTCAGTTTATATGCTGACTATATTAGATGAAATGCTGAGATAGATGAATCAGGCACTGGAATCAATATTGCTGGGATAAATATTAACAAACTCAGATACACAGATGATTCCAGTCTTGAGGCAGAAAGTGAGAAGGAGTTGGCCTTTTGAAGAAGGTAAAAGTAAAAAGTATAAATACTGGTTTGTTGCTGAAAAAAATCATCATGTCTATCAAATATTTGCAAACAGTTGGGAATAAGTGAAGGCAATCACAGATTTTATTTTCCTGGGATAAAAGAATTATGCAGATAGTGTTTTCTGCCACAAAATTAAAAGATGCTTGAAAGAACTGATAAGACTGTATTGTACTGTAATTAACTGGAAACACTGTAATGAGACTGAGAACAAAAGTCTTTATCTGCTGAACAGGTTACAGTCTCTCCTTCATGGACCAAATTTTGTGTATTTTTCAGAATTAATTCTCCAAACACTGTAGTTCATTCACTAAGGCTTTATTAAATATTCACAATATCAGAATAATGTCTTCATTAACAGTGCTGATAATAACAGTGCTGCTAAATATATCTAAGTTTCTGCACATATCTTCAGATTGTCCTGAATGATGTAAATGGAAATAGTATTTATTTGACCTGACTTCTGTACTCAGGCTGGAGTGTCTGTCATCTTTCCTGTAATGTCAGATCAATCAAGCTAACTAATCTTAACTGAACAGCTATCCTGAACACAACATATTATATTGCTTCAGTCCACTAATTTTCCTTTGTAAACCACATACACTCCCCCTAACCTTGGTCTCAGTCTTCTCTCACATGCGCTTTATTTAACATTCCATTAAGGAATATTTTGTTGCTAGCAAGACTGTATCTTTCCCTTCAGAAAAGAACATTCTGTATTTTATATTTTCTACACACTTTATGCTTCTCTTTCCTTTCAAATAAAGTGTCGCTCATGCTTGACCAGCAAGTTTATTCTTTCTTTCTGCTTAACTGTCTTTTATGTATAAATGAAACACAATTTCTAGGCCTATTTTACCCTTTAGCCTGTCTAATGTCAAATAACTCCTTTAGAATGGAAGTCCCTAATCTAACAGCTGCCCCTGAGATCTCTGACAAAAGTCTACAGGGACCTACTTCTGTAGTTACCTTACATCTGTATTGCTAACTACTATATTGTTTGCACACTTTATGCTTACCTTTCCTTTCTAAAAAAACTGTCTCTCATGCTTGAGCAGCAAAGTTATTCTTTCTTTCTGCTTATCTGTATTTTATGTATAAATTAAACTGATTTTCTAGGCCTGTTTTACCCTTTAGCCTGTCTACTGTCAAATAACTACTTTAAAATGGACATCCCTAATCTAACAATGCTTGATTTTGAAAGGGAAGCTATGGAATATATTGATAAGATTTTAAAGACAAAGATACTGCAATCTCAATAAAGGTCCATATTGCCAAAGCTATGGTCTTGTCAATGATAACATATAGATCTGAGAGCTGGGCTATGACTGTGATTGTACACAAGAAAATCTTTGCTTTTGAACTGTTGTGGTGAAGAAAATTTTCAAGAATTACTTGGATTACAAGAGGATCAAAGCAGTCAATAGTAAAGGAAATAAGTCAAGACTGTTAACCTGATGACCTGATATTAAAACTAAAGCTCTTATCCTCTGGCCACATAATTCAAAGACAGGATTCACTAGAGAACACTGATGCTGGTAATGACGGAAGGCAAAAGAGCAGTAGAAGCTAAGGTGGATGGATAGCATTACTAAAGCAATAAGCATGAATTTGCAATAGCTAAAATAATTATTTCTTGACAGACAGACACACCTGGTCTGTTAAAGTCACTAAGCTCATAAAGAGTAGGACTTAACTAAGGGACTAAACAACAACATCAGTAGCAATCTCTATATATCTTAACAGTTTAATAGTTGTAAAATGTCCATGCTAGTGTCATGGCATGGATGTAATGTTATGATTGCTCTGATAATCAAGTGGTTACTAATACATAATGGAAAGACCACTTATACTCTGATTTCCTATTGTCCTTACTTATGTAGATCTAAAACAATATTTTGTTTGCAGGACAGATGCAGTAGATTTTAATCTTTGGATATTATGTCATACTGGATATCCAAAGAAAGATTTTTTTATAAATCATGTGCAGAGAGGTTGCAGGGACTCTAAATTCTAATGACAATATTTCCTTAATAACTTTAATCTTATCAATACATAATCAATTTTGTAGCATGAGGAGTGTTATAATTACAATCCAAAACTAGGATAATGACAATCTTATTGCATATTTATTTATGCATTTATCTATTGGGATTTGTTTATTGAGAAACTCCATTCAGCAGAGGCCCAAGGAGAAAAGTTCTAAGGTAGCATATTCAATGCAATCAATATTTACAATACCAACTTTTACAATGCAATTTCAGTGAGTACATAGCGTAATAGTCAATATAATAAAATTTGTATTGATATTTAACAATTATTAAATTTACAAGCCTTGTACTGAGAGTTTACAGGTAAAAGGGCAGTGATTAAAGGAGGTAGAAGTAATATAAGAAATACAATAGAGTGAGGTATTAGAGGAGATAACCAAGTCTGAGTGTTAACAAAAAAGTAGCAATGGAATAGTAATTTGGTTGTGCTTATTAGAAATAGGCATAGTAGTTTAAGAAGTACAATAAAGTGAGGTAATAGAAAGGGATAAGCAGGTTAAGTGATTTGTTGCTTTAAATGGAGGTAAAAGAAAGTTGGTGACAGGTGTTAGAGGGCTATGTCCTGGATGAGGAGCAGGGACAAAGACAGGAGGTGGGTGGAAAGTTTTTAGCAATGGTATGAAAAGATGAAGGTATGTGATAGACCTGATTGATATAGGAATTTTATTCCAAGTTCAAACTAAACTATTGGAATAGAGACTGAACCACAACAGCCCTTTGTGGTTTGTAGATGGTAAGCAGATATTTATTATTTAATTGAAGGGAGGAATTTGGAAGATAGTATTGCAGCAGGGGTCTAATTGCTAGGCAAGTAGGTGAGCATGGATGATTTTATGGGTTACGTTGAGCTGAGCATAAGATGTTGATAAGGTGTTGAGTAAGCTCAAGCCAATTAAGTATTTTTAATGCTAAACAGTAGTGCGTCCCGTAAGGTCTGTTGCAAGTGGATCTGGCAAATGTGTTACACCTCTGTTAGAGTTCAAGCACCTCTCTGATGTAAGAAAAGTGCTTCATATATAGGATCATAAACTGGTAACAGCAGAGAAGCTTGATAAATAAATTCCTTGCACCTATTTCAGGAACATGTTTGCAAATAGTTATCAACAGTGACCTGATCATAATTCTTTGTAGTACATAGATTTGTATCTGAACCAATGTGCTACAACTTACAGAAGAAATGGGGCTGGAAGTATGAAGTGCTTTACAGTTTTGAAAATTGTAACACATTATCACTTCCACAAAGACAGTACATAGAAGGGAAGTGTTCCTCTGACACGCAAGCATCTTTAAAAGATTTTAGATATTATAGTCTTTATTTGACAGTGCAAAATGCTTTATAGTTTTATACCTGTACAAATGCTTTAGCCTCTATTATGTTTTAGGTCCTGTTTATATTGTAGTCCGCAGCTCTGCTTCAAACAGACCATAGCTTTTGGTAAATGTCATACATAATGGGTCCGAAAGTTGCTTTAAACCTTAGGATGTATATTACAGACACCGACTATTCCTGTAGTTTTATTTTTCATTAGATATAAAACTGTCATAACATAATGCAGTGCCAGGGTTGTATTCAAAACTCTTGTTATAGATATTCATCTGATATCACTAACTGATGAATACTGGAATTTGAATTTAAGGAGTGAGATTACAATATCATAAGGAGTTCACTGTTGCCAGAGAAACAACGATCTTGGAGTTGGTATATATACATAGTGAAGGCACAGCTCCCCACTTTGGAGGTACATAGGGGATTTCACCCTTCAAAAACACTTTTAACACATTTAATAACCATGACTGTTTTCACAGCTGCATATATGAGATGTTTTATGACTGCATTTCTGAGGATTGATAATTAAACAGTTGAGTTTTATCAAAGGATTCAAAAAAGTATGTCAACAGAGACATCTGACTATCTGATGGTTGTATGGTGGAATATATATTCAAGAATTCCCGGAGAAAATTTATTGCACTAAGATTTCTAAAAATAAATTCAGTGTAATGGAAACAAAATAAGAAAAATATTCAGTTATTTTACCACCATATACTTACACTGCTCTTTTAAGCTTATCTGCTATGTTCTAAAAAAGCCTTCTACTCTCCATAACATTTGATCTGAGATTTATTTCAAAATTCACAATATCATTTCTCGGATTTCCATTGAAGTCATTATCTACATTCAGATGTTGCCCTCTAATGGTATGCATGGTGGTTAGCCTTACTGATTTTGTTTTTCATGTTTATTAATTTCCTTGTTTCAGTCAGAACATTGTGTATAACATATCCTTTCTGCAACTACTTCTGAAGTATAATTTGAAGAGAAATGGACTTGCACTGAAACACTGCTGTAATATTCAACAAATGCAATGTCTCACCAAGATAAAACCAACAAATAATTTATTATAATATGTAAGCGCTTTCGCAAACAAGTTGCTTCATCAGACAGTATGTTTAATGTTACCCTATATGAAGTGTTACTAAGCTGTTGTTATATTATATATATATAACCCAGGAAAAAAAGAGAATCCTTGCCCTGACCACAATGCTTCTGATATCAACTTGGCCTCCCAATTTAACAACTTTTTCATTGACTCCATAACCAAATTGACATCATCCTTCTCAAATAACCCTACTTACTCAGCTACACCTTTCACTATCTACTCCTCCTCAGATACTTCCACCTTCCACCTTCCTCACTTCTCTCTAAAACCCATCCCAGTATCAACTATAAAAAACCTCATTCAGAAATTAAAACCATGCTCCAATGCCCTCGACAATATCCCTTCATTCTTTCTAAAGACAGCTGCAGAAGCCATTGCCTTTCCATCTGTACTCTTATAAACCAGTCAATCCAAGAAGTCTACCTACCCCAACTCTGGAAAAAAGCCTACATTATTCCCCTCCACAAAGGAGGAAACATTAATAACATCCCCAATTTTAGACCTATCGCTATCTTATCTCCCATCTCTAAACTACTTGAAAAGTGTATCCAACTACAACTATTACCGTACCTCAATGACAATCACCTACTAACTCCCACACAACATGGATTCAGGCCTGGTCACAGTAGTACTACCGCACTACTCTCCTTCCTTGAAACTGTGAATAAAGCCTGTGACACCAGCTTTATTGTATCCACCCTCCTTATAGACCTTTCTAAGGCTTTCAATATCATCTCTCACACCCTTCTCCTATCCAAACTCTCTAAGCAAAATCTATCACCCCCTTCTATCAACTGGTTTACCAGTTACCTTTTCAACAAGCAACAAGTAGTCAAATGGAAGAAAGCCATGTCCCCATTCCTCAACACTCCCATTGGTGTACCCCATTTTAGGTCCCCTATTGTTCAATATTTTCATAAATGACTTCCATCTTGCCATCCCTAATGCACAAATCATCCAATATGTAGACAATTCAACAATTATCTGTTCTGCTAACTCCACTCCCAACCTCATAAAATTAACCCAAGATGCCTTCTCATCTGCTGAACAATGGATGCTAGATAACCACCTGGCACTTAATGCGTCAAAAAACAAATCCATGATATTCACCCCTTCCAAAACCACAGCTATCAACATAAATTCATTCTCCATAATCAGTCAGAATAACACTTCTCTTGAGATAGTATCCAATGCAAAACTGTTAGGGGTTCTCTTTGACAACCAGCTCAAATATGATACCTATATGGATACAAATATTAAAAAAAACACACCAGACACTTGGTGTGTTCTACTGCCACATTTGCTACCTTACTCCATCTACTCTATTCCTTCTTGCTACCACATATCTCATCCTTTCTCTCCTTTATGGTGCCCCACTCCTAACCAACCTACAATCTTCTATTAAAACAAAACTCTCTTTCTGCTACAACAAAATTGCCAAATTCACCACTGGACACAGATCCTCCACTCGCCATTGTATTGCTGTCCATAAGCTAAACTGGCTAGAGATGCCCAACTTCCTTAGCTACTCTCAACTAATTCTTGCTCAGAAACTAATTTTCAATCCCTCTCTCTGCCCCTCCCCTTGCCTCAACCTTTAAAATCCACCTACCTAAGACACTTCTAAGAACCAATGCACAGTATCTGATTGAACTTCACAAGCCTGCCCATCCAGCAAGCAAAGTTTTACTCTTATTTTTTCCTTAGCACACCTCTGGAACTCCCTCCCACCTCAAATTTGCCTCACCAGCAGCCCGTCCACCTTCAAAACGCTGCTCCACTCACACCTAACATCTCTCTGGGAATGCTCATGTTCCCATCCTGCATAACATCCCCAGCAGCTACCTCACTCCCTACCCCTTCTCCCCCTCTCCTCTTATCATAACTCAAATTTCTAAAATATTTGACCTACAAACCCCCCCCCCACTGATCATATTTCCCCTGGGGCAACATACATATTGTAAATAACTCCCTTGTCTAATTGACTTGTAAATAGTTTCTTACTACTGTTTGGACTTTAACATCTATGTTAGCAATGATAGTAAGTATATATTTGTAAACTTTACTAATTGTGAAACAAATTAATTTTTTTCCAGTTGTACCAACATATACTTTTGCTTCATGTACTCTTCTTGTACTTTAATAACCTGTTGTTTAATATACTGTATCTATGGAGCTTTTTCCCCAAGACTCCATTGAAAACGAGGTCCTTCGGCCCAATGGACCATTCTGGCAAACAATCTTCAAATAAATAAATAAATAAATTGTAACTTGTCTCTAACTTTTTAGCTCCATTTATAAGGTAGCACAGTCCCAGTTTACACTGTGGTGTTAATGGGGCATGGGGAGCTGGTTGAAGGAATGAGTTTAATGTTTTTAGTGCTTTTAGCAGAGCCACCATCGGAAACCACTCCCTTGCTCCAAATAACCGGATTATATATCAATAATGAATGTTTTGATGCTTTTCATCATACTCAGCTAGGATTGCCTGTTTGTTTCACTAAAGTATATTCTATTTTTAACTCAACTGTGGACTACCTACTATTTTATTAGTTTGCATTACATATTTTACAGTTCGTTTTTTATGAGTGATCTAGGTGCTACGTTTCTTCTTGTTTTGTTTTTTTTAATTTATAAAGCTTCCTTCTTTTTTAAAATTTCCCATATTTCATTGACGCATGTATCAGTAATATTTTTCCTTCTCTCCTGTATAAGTCACTTTCAATATTTAATAATATCTCTGCATTTTAATAGTGGTAAAAATGTCCAGACTCTTGTTACTGCACTTGGTGCTCAGGTCCTATATTATGATAGCTATGATGAACAAATGATTCCTAAGACAATGCAGCACAAACTGTGCTTTTTATTCTTTGCATGTACGTAGACAATGAAATATATATTATTATCATCTGTATGATGGACATCAGTTACTTATCCATTTCCTGTCCAGTTCAAAACATTGTGAAATATTTTTATTAAAAAGAGGTACATTCTCTCCTGGTTTTCAGTACATTTACAGAGAAATTGCAGGATCTGTACATTTCTAGTTGAACTATTTCCATAACTTTAAACATATCATTGCACAATCAATTTTGCTGTACATGGAGTAAAACAATAATGCTCTAAGATTAGGAAAAAGGCAAACCTTTTAAGCAGTTTTCTGATATAACAACACTGAACTGGTTGCCTATCATAACCACTTTCAGAATCTGGTTCAATAAATTTACTCAGTAGGGGAGCTTGACAGATGAAGGCCATGAGTAAATTTTAAAGAACACATTAGCACATAGCTATGACAAAGTATTTAATCATAATTCCTTGTAGTATACAAAACATAAACTGTCTCGACCTATTGTAACTTGCAGAAAATAGAATGTGAGCTAGGAGTATAAAATATTTTACAGCTTTAAAAGCTCTGGCACATTTAACATTTCATTACAAACAGCGTGATCAACAAGCAGCATTAAAAACTTAGTCTGCATGCATTTTATTGGCAGAGCAAAGCAATTCACAGCTTTAAAGCAAAATGCTTCAGACGTTGTTCTCTGGTAGCTGTTTTTTATATTGTAGTTCAAATACATGTAACAGCTGTTGTGTCAGCTAGACTTATGCTTTTGGGGTTTCTTCAATTTCTCCTTCAATTTTTAATAGTGCTTAATACCTAAGCATTGATGCATTCATAAAAGTGAAGGAATGCAGTGTCAGTAAATGAGAGAAATAAAAAATAATTAATAAAGCAATCAGTTATTTATGAGATAACAGTAAGGAGAATACAATAATGTAAGAAATGAATAATGATACTATGTAACACATTGATTAGATTTCACTATAGCAGAAAGTTACCAAATAAAATCAGTTTAAAAAATACATAGTTTCATAGGTAAGTACTGTCATTTAGAACAATATTCTTGGTGGCAAAATAAAGCAACTCAGGCATGTCCCAACAATTCAAGCCCAAATGAATGATGGAAAGGCACAAATCCAAAACCACTGAAAAGGAATATGTACATACAACATCAGATTTCAACACATTAATATCAATCAGCACTCAACCTGTGAGAGGATTATGTTTTACATATTGTTTCCAAGCACTAAACCCAACAAAAAAGCTGTGCAATAGTGTACCTTTCGTAGCTCACTTTGGTGTGTATGTATACTCTGCATCACTATTAGTAACATGTAGATATGCAACATAGTGACTTGAAGCCTTGATTTTTCTCAAATAACTGCAATGCCAAGGGCATGCTTTGCAAACCATTTCTATGCACTGCACTATATAAAACAGGCAAGGAATAGTGTGCCTTGCATAACTCACTCTTTCAGCATGCAGGTATAATCAACCTTGCTATCTGTATCAATGCATGTAAGCAACATGGTGACCCGAAACTTTAATTTACTCAAATAACTGCCAAGCTAACAGCCTCATGTTTTGCATGTTGTTTTATGCACTGCACTCTACTAAATGGCCATGAAATAATGTGTCTCGCATAAGACCCTCTTTCAGTTCACAGGTATATTCTACTTTGCTATTTGTATCAATTGTCTGTGTATGGGACATAGGCAAAAGGGTGACATGAAACCTTGATTTTTCTCAAATAACTACAAAGCTAAGAGCCTCTGTTTTCTTGCATGGCTCTACAAAACAGCCATGCAGTAATGTGTCTTGCATAACTCACTTTTTAAGTATTCGTGTATACTCTACTTTGCTATTTGAATCAATCTGTTGCATGATGGACATATGCAAAACAGTGAGTTCATTCCTTTATTATCTCAAAGAAATGCAAAGCTAAGATCATCATGATTTGCACTGTAGTATACAAAATGGTCATGCAACAGTGTGCCTAGCATGTATCTCTGTATCAGAAAAAGATCACTGTAAATCTCCACCACTACTGTTAGCCTGAAATCAAATTTTAGTCATATTTTGCATACTCTTTCCATGCGCTGTCTTCTATAAAATAGACATGTGGTAATGTGCCTTACATAAGACCCTGTTTCAGTATGCAGGTGTACTCTGCTTTCCTTTTTGTATCAATTTATCGCACTTAGGCAATATGATTACCTGAAGCATTGATTGTTCTCAAATAACTTCAAAGCTGAGAGCATCATGTTTTGCATACTGTTTCTCTGCACTGTACTGTGGAAAATGGACATGCAATAATGTGCCTCGTATGCATCACTGTATCTGAAAAAAAAAAACAACTATGAAAATCTCCAGCACTACTTTTAGCATGAAATCAAATTCCAGGCCTTCCAAATTTCATACAGGGAGAAATAAGCAATGGATAGCTCATTTTAAGGATCACTACCATGTGGACACATGCATGACTAAAGACTACAAAATGGGACATACAATATTCTGGCTACATTGTCACACATTTTTCTAACAAAAAAAGTAGCACAGACTGTACAGCAGTAGCAGCTGTAGAGAAACCTAAATGCAACCCTAAATCACTTCACTTTATCGTAGTTAGAATACCACATGCTTAACAAGAGCCCAAAGTTTAGCAGTATACTACAACCATACAATAAAAAAGAGTGTAGAAAAATCCGGTTTACTGAAAATGAAATGGACAAAACACTAACATAGAATAACATGGGCATTATCAATGATGCATCTGTAGAAAGTAAACTCCACCATGTTTAGTCATTAACAGATGACATGACTGATCATACATTTTGGAGATCATGCAAGGTTCTAGTCAAGTATGCTCTCGCAAGCTAATATTTTGTCAACCCAGCAATGACTTACTTGAGTGAAATCTCTGAGATGCTCATGGAGAAGAAAACATTAATAGATACCTTAATTTTAATTTTAATATTTTACATTTAATTTTCTCTTGTGGATATAAGGGAAACCCACATGATTGATTCACCATAGAGCCCAACTTTGGATAAATTATTTGAAAATGACATGCTGACGTGTTTTTGGCAGGCATATAATCCACACATATTACAAGGTACCTCTCATAGGAAAACTGTAGAACTTATGACTGCCATCCCATTGCCATGGTAAACAAACAAAGGGTAAATAAATGTAGACAAGTCTTTACTTGATATGTAATTTTCATATTTAATGACAGGTTTCTATGTCACAGACAATAGACTCAGACTTACAGTGTATGCAAATATATAAAGTTACCCCCTTACAGAGGATAAGTAGCCAGAAGAGAGGCTAAAATGATAAGGCAGCATGGCCATCTGGAATAAGCATCTCATGCCAATTTGAATTTCTATCTAGAAATGGAAATAACCTTACTCATTCAGATCCATAAACTGGTTGCAATTAGTATTTTATGTGATTTCTGGTGTATGAAAAATGGCAAGTAAGGAAGGAAATCTCCTGTGAATGAAGCAGGCAATTAACTGCTAGAGCCCCAATGTATGCTTTTCAGCAAATGACTATGACAGACTATCTAGGCTTTGTATCTCAAGTTGTATAACATAGATAAAATCATTGTTGTAGAAATCTGTGCAAGTTTCAAATTGCTGCTATAATCTTGTTCTCTGGTTCAGAGTAATCACAGTCTATTAAATGTGTGGACAGAAAGTAAAGAGAAATGTACAGGTGTGAGTTTACAATCATTAGTAGAGTAAAATTTTCCAATTCAGAATGCAATAGCATGTCAATTTTCAACTATTGTCTTTGCATACAACCTGAAAGTATTTTTCAAAAACAATACAATACTTGTTGCAATATGATCAATGGAATTTCTATAAATTTAATGTCTAACTACTGAATGGGTAGCCTTAAACAAGCAAAAAATTGGTGCCCATTAATACCCTAAGTGTACAGATACATAAACTTTATGACAATCACAATATTTTATGTATTGCAAAAGCAGCAAAATTTGTAAATGTGTTAAAGAGAATTATATATTTTATGTTAAGTGGTACATTAAAAAGAAGCTATAATATTTTGTGGAATTTCTTTTTGGTTGAACCCCAAATAATTGAATTTGAATAGCTGAATAATGGTTTAACTGAATCGCCATTTGGAAAGTTTGTTTAATCTAATATGGATTAGCAACATATAGTTCTGTAATACAGAAACAGAAATGTTTAGAAATATATATGAAGATATTTTACCTGATGACCAGTGTTACTCATACATCATGACCACTGTTGTGGTTTCTCTTCGTATGCTGAGAGTGAGTGCCTCAGTATACTGACCAGTCCTCCTATCTCTGCAACTTTGTGATGATGGGGCTAGTAGATTTAAGTAACGGAAATTGGAAAAAAAATGTATTTTGAAACATTTTTCCTTTTAGACTTGTGACTGTATAATAGTTCAGTATTTTGGAATTTGACTAAATGGTGTTTCAGTGAAATGGACTTTCAACTATTTGAACTCAATCATTTAAGATTCAGAGGCATGTGTTTTCGACCAAGTGACTTGTAACCAATTAACCACTCCTTTTATGAAAACACATGAAATATAATGAGTGCACTACACCCTTTTGAAGTTAATAATTAAGCTTGATGAAGAGTCAGATTAATTTAACTGTTCATGGCTCACTCTTCAGCAATAGTTTCTATTGTGTCTTAAAAGTTATTACTAAGAAAAATGAATACTTTTAGAGCTTGCATCAATAATGTCATGGGAAATAAATAACATTATGATAATAAAACTCCTCAAATTTTAGTGTAAAGTGACAGATGTTTATAGTTAAGTAAATGTAAGCACATAAAAATGAAAGTATGTATTTGCCAGCCAATTATTTTTGGATAGATAACTAGAGAAAGGACAGAAGAGATGCTCACCTATTCATGAACGTGGTGATCAAATACAATAAAAGATTTACACAAATATGGTTTACTGCTGTTTTATAATATTCAGTATGGGTTGCAATCAATTTTTCAACAGCATTTCTAAACAAGGGAAATGATGGTGTAAGGAAAGCAAACAGCAATTAAAGGAACAGCAGTAAATTGGAAACTAAATGCTTTTTGAGTACAGATTTATGTAACGATGTTAAATCGACTTACAGCGATTTAGTTTTCACCTTGGTGGTAAAACAAAAAATGCATAATAGACCTGGATTATTGCCAGATGTCAGAGACTCCCTGTCAAAATAGTATCAAAGAATAACAGGGTTATTATTATCATCACCAGTACCATCATTGTCTTGTTACAGACTAGGGTCAAAGTCATAACAAACTCATCTGCATTTAAATGCAATTCCTTGACACTGCAGAGCTTATCTAAGCTTTTAAATACATAAACCACCAACAAAAAATTCTCAAAAAAGGGAAGGCAATGTGATAAAATGCATACATTACAATACCACAAAACAAAATAAAGATAGTTGCACTTGAAGGGTAACAAAATTCAGGCAGAAAAGACCATCAGAATGTGAAAACTTTTTATAAATGAAATGAACATAAAAATAAGTATTTGACAATAAAAACTCTATCAGCATATTTGTCCTGAACTTAGGACTTCTTCAGAAACATAATGCAGCTGGCCTCCCACTTTTATTCATAATGTCCTCCTAACTGACATCATATCCTAGCATTACTTCAATTAATTAAGTTAATTAAGTTAAAGAAACAATATATTACTTAAAGTAAAATATAAAAAAGAATGTAAAACATACATTATATTACACATTGTATAACATATAAACTAAAACAATCTCAATTCGGTTACATTTGTCTTAAATTGTAGGTGAAAACAGTAAAAAAAATCACTCCTCAAAAAACGGTAAATATATCAATTAATTCATCAACTAATGTGTTATTTTAAAAACATATTAGCATATTAGTAAAAATACTGTAGATCCAATCATGATCTTTATTTCCACTTAATATCTTGTACATTTATAACACCATACATGATAAATCAATTGTGCTATAAATAAACAAGTAAAATAAATAAAATAATTTATGAAGCAAATTAACTACCGTTAAAACCAATCATTTCAAGCAGGCCACTGTACAATTTTATACATCTATTATAAACTTCCTTACTTCTATATGACCCATGTGTTACACTTATAGTCTAGCTTCCCCATTTCTTCAAATCTGGGAGTATAAAAATAGTCTTGCTTAATCATAGTGTTATTAGCTTCCTGGATTAACTGGCAGTAGAATTCCCTGTATTCAATCATTGTTTCCCAGGGTCCTCCCTTGGTATCCTTTTTAACCTCTTCTAACATAAACAATATAAAACTTGCACTAGGGCATAGTGTGGGGAGTTTATACACATAATTTGTATCATCCTGTCCTTTTACAACATATAAATGCTCATTTTTTTTTCTTGAGCATGCGCTTAGTTTTCCTTACATAAAATGTGCCAAACACCTTACAAGACACTAAATAAACCAACCCCATACAGTTAGATTTAGAATGTCTGTTACTGTACATGTATCTCCTTTTAACTGGTATATATACTTAATCAATGTTGGCAATAAAATGGCATTGTGTACAAGACATAGACTTAAAAGTACCTGCTCTCTTCTGGGACTGAAGATCACGAATATGTTTTTCTTTCACTAAAATTTATTTCATATTAGAACCCTTTCCTGTATGTGAACTTAGTGTGTTTTGAAAATAACCTCAAATGATCTGAAAAGTTTGTGAAAATGTTCCAATTACTATTAATAATATTTCTAATTAAATTTGCCTCTGAATTATAATTAATAATAAAAGCATCCTCATAAGTTACATTCTTGTTCTCTTGGTTAATTACAAGAGTATTATGCAATATATTATTATGATACTCGTTTTGGTGTATAACTATTTCACCTCCTCCAATAACTGGTGGGTATTTAGTTTTTTTTCCTTCTTTATCTTCCTTTAAAATGTTATTAACAAATTGTTTATGATATTTTCTTTCCAGAAAAAATTTCCTTCACTTTTTACACTTTCTTGAAGAAAATCATCTTCTCATACCACACGAGATACCCTAATGAACTGCTCTTTCACAATACTCTTTTTTTGTTTCACAGGGTGCCCTCTGATACAAAATAAATAGGAACTGGAGAATGCTTGTTTCATATATATATATATATATATATATATATATATATATAAATGTTCTATTACTGATTAACTTATGTAATTTTACATCCAAGTAGTTCACATAATCATAAGAAACATTATGTGTGAACTTTAAAAACATAATTGTACCTTCTATATAATGAAAAAATTCCATTCCTTACTTGTTATCCAGAATAAACACACGTCATCCATGTAGCATTTATAAAAATTCCAATATTTTGCATATGACGAATTAAGAATGCATTTTTGTTCACAAACCTTAAGGACCAGGTGGGTATATATGGGGGCACATAAAACTCTCATTGCTACTCCCTTAGCTTGTTGATAATACTCACCTTCATAATATAAAAAAATTGAATATCATTTCCATCAATTCTACATTCAATCTAATGTATTTAGAATTTAAAATGTTAAACTCACTAAGTCCCTCCTTGAATCACTCTTTCATGTTCACATTAAATAAATTATTGTCCACCCCCTTTAAAAAATCCCATGAGTCCTTTAATATTACTTGATTTCTTAACATGTATTTTTTTAGTTTTTGATCTATGTATACTGCCAAACAATGTATTTTTGACCCATTTACAACCACTGTTGGTCTCATTGGTCAGTTTATCTCAATTTATGTATTTTAAGAATATCAAAAATAGATGGTAAATGAGGTTTTTCAATATCTAAGTAATTGTAATAATGTATATCTTTGATACATTGTATACTTAGGTTGTTCAGATAATAATCAGTCTTGGAATAAGCCACATTAATTTCATTTTTGGATACTAATGTATATTTATCCTCATTACCTAGCAATTCCATCATTTTCCCATATATTGCACGGTGTCCATTATCATGGTTCCAACTCGTTTATCAGGTCTCATGATTCATGCATACTTATTATTTGTAAGCTGTATTAATATTCTCTCGTTTCAAATATTTGAATAGCTAATATGTTTTTTTTATATTCTCTCTATTTTCATCTTCCACTATTCTTTCAATTTTTTTTTTAATTGGGGATATATTGGAGGGTTATATATGTATTTTTGTTTAACGTATTTTCTTCAAACCTTGTGACCATGTTTGGAAATATCAATTGAAAAAATCTTTTTTCTTATAAATCATTTAGGATCATCAAGATCTTACTTATAGTGAGTATATTACTTCAGCCAAAATTCAGTTCAGTGAACAGCATTTTTGGTTCACTTACATTGAACATGCCATTTGACGAACTGTTCATACTGAGATTGCGGTACAGTGAGGATTGGGAAAGTTGCTCTTTCCCCACTGTAGTGTGATCTTGGAGTTTGTATATATAATTAGTGGGGGGTGTGGGTGCGCAGCCCCCCACAAGAGAGTATTTTGATGAATGGCATTTCCAATAAAATGCCGTTTGATGAACTATCACTTCGCTGAAGTGATATAGACCCCTTATATCACCTTTTCAGCTCGGAATAAATTTGAAACCTTTAATAAATACATTTACCATATTCTATCTATATTCAAAATACTGCAATTAAACATTTTAAGATTATTAAAAGAAAATATATTCCCTTCTTTTAAAATGGTTCCTTCTCTCTTCTGATTGGGTACTGTAATAGCAATACTTTTCCTTATATTACTGGGTATGATACCGGCTTTGTATTTTATCTGGTTTATATCCTTCTTCCACTTGCATGTCTGTAAAACTGTGTTTGTTCTTCAGCCTTTGTGATCTTCTCAGAGGTAGAAATTATCCATATTCATATCCTCCTGTACAAAATTATGTCTATATCTATTTTGTTCACTTATTTCACCTCTAATCTGATTTTCTTTGTACTCTAAGAAAATATGTTGTGAGATTTGATATAATGTGGTTTCAGATAACTTCTATGTTCTTGACATTCTACCCTATCTCTTTTTAATTTATTGTATTTGCTCCTTAATAAATATTTAAACTTATTTTCTACTTGCTTCATAATATCTTGATATTTCTTTTTTTCTTCATCTACAGTATATAATATGTCATTAACAATTTTATTGTTAATGATTTCTGTCTTTTGAAAAATATCATCCACATTAATTTCATTTTGTTTTATAATAACTCTCATAATTTCAATCCCACATTTATGAAATATTCTGATCAGATCTTTATGAAATAACATTGTTGGGATACTTATAGAAACATATCCCTTTAGGAACAATTAGATTTTTTTATCACATTCCTTTAAATAGCTGTTGTCCATTTTTAATGTTTTATACCTTAACATATAGTCTTTTATTTTATATAGGTTCATTTCATATGACTCTATTATAAGCTGTTCATTATTGACCTGTCTGGGCTGTTTAAAAGAAAATGTATCAGTAAACCAAGCCCCAAGGTCTGCAGTACTGTATGTATGGCTTGATTGTTGGCAATTATTTACATTGTATTGGCACTGACTTAAATCCTCTAAATGAAAGTCACCTGAAAGTCTATACATATGATTCAAAGATGCCAATTCTGAAGGAGCATCCACTCTGTCACTATTTTTGCTCATTCTCTCATCATTAATCTATGTAGAGGTAGAAACAGAACATCTATTAATGCTCTGTAGCATATGGTTTGTTGAATTTCCTTCCTTGTGCACTCTAGCATGGTTCTGCCACAGTCCATCCTCATTCCAGTAGAAATGCTCATCATATCCAATAAATCTCACCATTTCATAGTTACCAAGGACTCACCTGTGCTAAAATATAATTCCTTGTCACTGCAGAGCTCATCTAATCAGCTCTTAAATACATAATTTGCTTATCTATATTTAATCTCATTGGGGGTCTGTTCCAAACTGTTTATATTCTTCTTACAGCTGAAACTCCAAAGTAAACTAATTTTATCATATATATATATATATATATATATATATATATATATATATATATATATATATATAGGATTATTTGAGCCCCATGCAATCCTGCATAAATAAACAAAAATGAGGTATCCTCTTAGATGCCTGCAGGATAATGACAACACGTTTAATGTTTTAAGTCTAAACACATGTATGGATTTAAGTCTGTCAAAATAATCAGTTCCATAAAAGTGAAGTACTCTTTTAGATACTTATGTTTATAATTTCTCAGTAGTAACAAAAAATATTTCAACTGAGGTACTATAGCTGGCCACTTTACTCAAGCTTGCAACTGTTGTTAATCCATAATAAATTCAACCGTTTTCACTACACAGCCTAGTAAATCAGTTAACATGCCCAGTGAGTCATGAAACTAATTTCCTTGGGTCTATAATGTAAACTATAAAACTGAAGTTGTCATCAGCTAATACTCTTAGATCTTCAAAAACAGACTCCAGTTCTGGTTGCTGATTATGCATTGAATAGCAAACATTTGTTGCAGTGGTTACGTTTTACAATAAATAAAATCCAAGCAAAAGTCTTGAGAATTAAGTGCCTCACAAGAAAAAACAAGAAATCAAATTTCAGTACTAAAATATGAAGAAGCTTCATATATAGACACATAACCGCTTAATTTACTTTAATGAATGGCATTTTATTTTACCGCAGCCGTGTTTGTGCACGCACTCATTGTTTTTATTTGATATTATGTTTTACAATAATCAATGCATTTACATAAATGATTTAAAGATGTATTTTTTAAATTTGTAAGGAAGCAGGTGTAGCCTTATCATTATTAACATATAGTGTACAGATACTGTGGGATCAGCTACACCATAAGAAGTAAGATAAAAACCCATTGCCTGTCTATCTGATTTAATGTTCTCAGAGGGACTTGCAAAATAATTATCGATTATGCAGATACAGGGTAAAGGCAATATATTGACACTTTGTGTAAATATATCCTGTATAGCAATATAGACACAGACATGCAGGCTGATTTAAAAAATGAAGACAAATGGAGGCAAATCTATTTGTGTTATTTTATAGAAACAGGGTCAGTAATCAAAATATGCTAATATGTGTTTGACAAGGCACATCACTTCAGCACATAAACACAGTCCTATGGATATTCTAATTGGAGACCTATAAAATAATGGAGGCAGGAAATATTAGATGATAACAGTATGGATATATTTAATAAGTATGCAAACAAAGTATTCAGTCAAGCATAAATGAATACCTGACCCTGCTTTGGCACTCTGATGATTTCTTGAAAGCCTTGAGTCAGAAAACAGAATATGAGGCTCATAGTGGCCTTCATATATACACTCCTTATCTTACTGTGCAGGACTTGGAGAGGTGATGTAATTAACAGATTGTAGAAGATGCAATTTAAGATTGCTGTCTGACTGTCTCCAGTTCCACAACATAAAACGGAAATCCTCCAAAAATCCTAAAACAAGAAATCATAAGAGCAGACTGCTTGGCAGCAAATAATAACGGACTTTCTATGTGGTGGATGGCACAGGATAAAGACACATGTTATAGAAGCATCCTATGATCCAAGCAGGTTGCATAGTTGACTATAACCCAAGTTATGGTTCCCAGTTAATGTCCATTGCAGATTGCCTTGGCTTTTTGTGACAGTTTATGTGTTGTCGTTGCAGAAACACACATTTGCTGTAGAAATCTATGGTTACTAAAACTTTTGCTGTGACATTCATAGTATTTTTTCTACCTTACAGTCTATAAGAATTGAAGACGTGTGAGTGCCATTATCTCAAGGTGACTATTTCTACTTCACTATACACAGAACATATCAAGATTATCTTGCATGGATGTTAATGACTAATTTATTCTGGTTAACAGGAGAAGATTGTTCTATAACCTTGAAAGCAGCTGTGTAATTAATCATTGCAACCCTCAAGGCCCCTTAGAGGGGCTTTCAAAGCCCACTGGTACATGGCTGTTATACTACTGTGTACATGCATACCCTTATGCAAACATGGTATCTTTGGTGCAGTCTTCACATCACCGGACAGATGTATGAGTGTCATTGACATTCTGCTACTATGAGGCAATAAAGAAAAATGTGATGGAATTACATCATTAGTAAGACTGCTGTGCTAAAAGACCTGTGATAGGATGCATATGGAACATCAGGGCTTGTCACATCATCTGTGATCAATTGTTTAGCAAGCATATATTTTACCAGAAAGCAGTGGTGTAAAAAAACAGTATTACAGCAGGTGTGACAAAATAACTCAGACCACCAACAGGTGGGTATGCATAATGGATATATTTATTCTATGGTGGTGGGGTGCTGCACAGCAAATTGAAAACATGGTTCAGTTTGAAAAGGCAGTGTGAGCAGGTCCATCCACTACCATTTCACCAGATGGATTGCTGAATTATAGGATTGATTGTGTGACAGACAGGATAGCAACATAAAAAGTTAAGGATGTGTTTGAAGAAATAGGATTTGTTAAAATACAGATGAAATACATAGGGGGCATATCTGCTGCTAAATGTTTAAGGCTGTGAATGTTCTCCATGGGACACACACGGGGGTATTGAACGGTGGGGGCATTGTTCTGTGTCGTTGGACAAGAGCCCACCTGCTACATCACATTCTGTCTGCAAGCTGTCCTAAATGGAATGTTGTGAGCATGTACTCTGTGAATTCACAGGATAGCTGGCATGTCAATTGTTACAGCTGCGGCATGGGTGATTGAGCTGATTGGAGAAATATTTGTAGCCAGGCCCTAGCTATAGGTGTATGTCCCCATGGACAGGTATTACAATATCAGCGAAACAGTTTTGTTCAGTGGAAACATTCTCCTTAGCAGAGACAAAGGTATTAGTGCAAGCCCTCCATGTACATGAAACAAAGGTATTAGTGTAGGCCCTCCATGTCCATGAAACAAAGGTATTAGTGCAGGCTCTATATGTACATGAAACAAAGGTATTAGTGCAGGCTCTATATGTACATGAAAGGCACATTCTAAATATCAACAAAGTTGTATGGGTCTTCTAGGAGCATATCTGTTATTTATTTAATCCTTTTGACCATTAGGGTAAGTGATAAGAGAACATTATATTTTGTTTTCAAAAGACTGGTATATGTTTACTCGACCAAAATATATTTTGCTGAGGATAATTTTCTTTGTATAGATTTACTCTATGATGCTTCCCTGTTCTTTAGACTTTCTATGTTCCTTTAACTCTTCACTGGGAGCATTTATCTGTACACACCTGTCATGAGCAGAGAAATGATTATATTTGGATGAATGCTCACTCCTTCTCAAGAGCTGAGCTCTTTTGGGTAGAGGTACATCTATTGGTACATCTGACAGCTAGATAGATCAGGACAGAGACAATTATCCACATACAAATTTATCCAAAACAGTTTATAAACTCATGCAATAATTACCTTTTTCCCTCAGACATTGACTGTAATGCCAGATGTATCCACATCACTGTATTCTCTGAATGTCTAATGTTATATTAGTAAGCTTGATATAATTATGTGACTTACTTTAATGCGCAATGAGAAGCTGGTGCTGTAGAAATGCTGGAGCATTTTCTGTTTGCACGATTTTTTTTCCCATGATTATAGTTGCAAAAGTTATAGTTCTTCAGGATGTTGTGAGGCACAGTGATTACAGTGAACAGATTGTTTTGAATAACTATTGAGCAGTCTTTATTCAATGGGGTATATTCTTAAAATTACCATCTCCCTTGGGATAGTTAATCTTCAATGCTTCAGACCTGCTTGACTGTCTTGTGCGATACATTGTTGCTATTCTTCACTTTACACTACTGTATCTCTTGTAAAATTGTGAACTTAGATGGTTCAGGGTATCATGCAAGGTTAGACATTTAAGGACAAGAAGAACACTTCTTCCTGCTTTTCCATCTCCTTCTATAGTCCATATTTGTTCTTTTAGATAGGTTGTAAGTACTGTCTTGACAGCTTTTAAATCAGCTTATTTTTGTGGCATATTAAACACAACATTTATCTCCTATTATCTATGTCTCTGTATATAGATAGATAGATATAGATACATTATTATAGATGGATATAGATTTGCTGTTGCCTATCGTCAATACTTTTTGTTTTTTTCGTCATGCTGAAACAAATTAAGTAATTGTCCAAAATTTTAGTAGGCAAAGTATTACTCCAGGAGAAGGCTCTCATGCCATGTAGAATAAGAAGTTGGCATGCCTTCATATGTTATCTAAGCCTGATTCCAGGTATACAAATCTTGATGATAACCCATCCCATTGCAGAAGTAAAAATTAACAGTTTCTGCCTGAGAATCCAGGCATATAATGAAACATGACCATGTAAGGTACTCTTATAAATGTCTGTACTGTATCACAATGTGCTTCTATTTATGCTGTGAAGTTTAACAACTTTTACAAAACTATATGCTACATAATGTGGCCAAAGTGGTTAGTAAAACATTTTATATAGCCCACCTAATCATGAAGGGATTCACATCTAGATCAGGGGAGGTCATCGTGCCTCTTTACTCATCCCTCATCAGGCCCATAATTGAGTACAATGCCCCTTTTGGGATGTACCTTACCAGACACCTGCAGCAACTGGAAACACCCCAAAAGTACCTCACCAAGAGGATCAAAGGGCTCAAACAGATGCCATATGCTGCCCGGTTAAAGAAACTCCAGCTCTACTCAGTGGCATATCGCCTGTTCAGAGGCGATCTGTGCCTGACGTATAAAGCCATATCCAACCCGGAATTAATGGACATGCTGCACCTTAGAAAATCCAAATCCCATCGAGCTACGCGCTCGAGAGACTTGAAACTCAGCACTGAAATAAATAGGACATACTGGAGGGACAGATTCATAACCCAGAGACTCCCTTCACTCTGGAATAAAATTCCAGTCCAGGTTAGGCAGAGTCCCCCATTGACTCTCTTCAAGAGGAATCCTGATGAGTGGATGGGAGATCATAGGTTTACCCTGGGTATCACTTCTGTGTCACTGTTAGACAGAGGCACAGTATACTAACCTTGAAAAAGGGCATAGCAAAATAAATTTAAAATGGGTGGCGAAAGCCAAACACATTCTGGCTAGGCTTATAAATGCCCTAGGACAGATAGCCTAGTATGAAACTATGAACCTATGAACCTATAAATATGGATGTTATATAATAGTATAATAGGAAGTTATTAGGTTAATGGCCCTGAGGTCCTTACAAGCCTAGCCAATTTCTACCCTTATTTCAACAATCAACACCACTTCCCCCTGTCCAAGAGGGGCAAGTGAAACCCCCAGGGTGAATTTATGGTTACCCATCCAATTGAACTGTGTTTGAAGAGGGCCAGTTTATTTATGTATTTATTTATTTATTTATTTATTGCATTTGTTTACTGGGATGGTCCACTAGGCCTAGGTTAGCCCATTTTCAGTGGAGGCTCGGGGAGAAAGCTCCAACATAAAACAACAGTACATACAAGAAAATAACATGCATTTTAGAGTACAATACATTTACATTGGAGTAAAACATTGAAATTGACACTAATACAGAGTTTATACTACTTTAGGAATAATGTAAGCCCAATGGTTCAATGTTATATACATATTTATACACTATTATATACATGTTTACACACTTCTCCCTTGTGTAGAATTAGATGATTGTAGAACAGCTTTGATGATTACTTGTTATTTGGTTGTGGGTGTTAGTAGCAAAGATTTAACAGTTAGAGTTTGAGCTCATGCAGTTGTTTTGATAAGATAATGTGAGAGAGATTTGAGTACAGAGACTGAATAGGGAGAGGTTAAAAGTGAGGAGGCAGATATTTAAGGAGGTTTTGCTTTGGTACATGAACAGTGGGCAGAGTGAAGAGAGATGTTTTCTTAAGGATGACTTAAAGAGAACAGGATTACCTATGGTTCTGATACAAGGTGGGAGAGCATTGCAGAGTTTAGAGACTGTGACAGAGTACAGCATTTCACCAGCTGAGAGGTTTGGTTTGTAAGCTATTAGCATTGATGTGTTATCTGAGAGGTCTGTTGGGATGATAGGGGGGCAGTAAAGAACAGAAAGAGGGGCACCTAGTTGGTTTGTATATAAATTTATGTGCAGTTTGTATATAAATTTATGTGCAGTATTTAGTTAAAGGTATGTAAGGTGTTGTGGCAGTTTGAGATAGTTTAGTTGGTGTAAGGATAGACAGTGATGGGATGAATATTTTGATTTAGTTATGAATTTGTTGATCTTACTGTAGCATGATTCAAGTTTGTTTTTCAGTGAGGACTGTATGTTGTTGAGGATGGGGGCACCATAAAGTAGGGATGGAAGAAGGAAAGCAGAGGCTAGAGCTTTCTTGGCAGTGAAGTTAAGGAAATGTTTGTGTTTATAGAGGTTACCAAGTTTCTGATGTGTTGTTTTGATATTGTTAAGGATGTGGAGGTTGAATGTTAGATTTTCCTCAATGATTGCACCTAATAGTTTGATACTTGGAATGACATCAATGCTAGTATTAGTTAAGGAATGGAAGGAGAATTTTTTTCTGTTGAGAGAGGTATTGTTTTTGGGGGTGAATTTTATAAGCTTAGTTTTACTAGGGTTAAGAGCGAGATGGTTACTTGACATCCAGGCTTCGGTTTCTGTAAAGGCCTGTTGGGTAAGTTGCTGGGGATTGGACACTATCTTAGCAGAGCAGAAGACTGTAGAGTCATTGGCATATTGGATAACTGTGCCATGAGTAAGAGTGGTGTGGAAGTTACTGATGAAAAAGCTAAATAGGAGGGGGCCTAGTATTGAACACTGGGAAACTCATTTTGTTGCTTTCAAAAACTTAAGCAGGATTTTTGCCATTTAGTGGCTTGTTGCCTGTCTAAGAGAGAACTGGAAAACAAGTTCAGGGTGAAGGGTGAGAGACCTAAGTTGGAGAGTTTGGTAAATAGTAGGGGATGGGAAACCATATCAAAAGCCTTTGAGAGGTCTAGGAAGAGTGAGGAAACTAAGAGACTGATTTACCGTGTCATGCATTATATAACAGGAACTGGTTAACTTTAACCTAACCCAGTAAGATGATTTATCAGGACAACATGGTTTGGTTTTTAGAGACTGGTATCTTTACTCCATTCAGTAAATTACAGTCTAAAAGATGAAAGTATGTCCATAATTATTGTTACATGACACTGTACAGCATAATGAGAGTCAGAATCCAGTTGATGCCAGGATGTGGTGGAAATGGCTATATTTAAATTTAGGTGTTCATTGTTTATTGTTTAATGACTACAATTTCTATTGATGAATGCAGTGAAGACATTTTTAATTGTAAATTTCTTTGTAAACAAAAAGAGGAGCAGGTTATGTGCTTCAATATACCCAGAACCGAGTCCTTATATTTCAGTTGCTTAATACTTCAGACTGAAGGTTATATACACTAATTTAGACAAATGTTTTTAAAGTTTGTAGTGTTCCTAACTATGATAAGAACTTTTACTTTTCTTGATAACTACATTGTTACTAGATTTCCTACATGGTAGATACATACAAGTAGGGTAGGTAACTGTTATGCTATAGACAGTTTATGCTAAATTTGTTAGGAGGTGTTTTGTATCTACATTTCTTCATTTATCAGGTTAGATATAGATAATACATCATATCGTTTAGCATACCTGAGATGTACCCATTCTAACCAGTTCATAAATAATACATTGGAGCATAACATATTAATAGATAAATGTCTGTTATAATTCAATACTGGGGCATTTTTTCATCTCCAAGGGTACAATATGTTATTGATTTATGTTAACAAAACAGTAAAAACTGCAAAAAGTACCTAGCAGGCAACAAAGCTGTTTATGGCTAGAGGGTATCACCCTGATTTAATTAAGGCTCTACATGATAAGGTTTATAGAAGAAGGAGACAAGGAAATATTACACCCATATTGACTTCTGATAATTATAAAATAGTGACTTAAAAAGAAGAAAGGGACCAATATACTTGTTCATTTATTATTACCTATACCCATGAATATTTTAATATTCAAGAAATTATTAAAATCGGGGTATTTTTAAAGCATTTGAGGGGACTTCAAATATTTTAGGTAACAGCCACACATTTGTTACTAGAAGGGCTAGATGTATTAAAAACTTACTGAAACATAAAGATAGACCATTTGTCACCGTGAATGACAAGAGATGGAGCACATTTAAGTGTGGTGCCTGTACTCAGTGTTGTCACATTTTGGAAAGGAAAGAAGTGGCTGTGAGTAAAATTCGAGTTGAAACTAATTTTCACTGTACATTTAAGTTAGTGGGTATTGCATACCTAGCTTTGTGCAAAAATTGTCCTAGTTTTTATGTTGGAAAGACTGTTCGTAGTTTTAAGAAAAGAATATATGAGCATATATTTGATATTAAGCATAAGAAAAGTACTAACGCTTTATATTGTCACTTAGAGATTAACCCTGATCATGAGTTTCTATTTTTTGGCATTGACACCATTTATCAAAGTCCACTGAGGGGGTCCGTGGTGTGACTTTGTAGAACAGATGGAATTGCATTGGCAATTAAAATTGAACACAACCTCACCCCCAGGATAAAATGACTCTATGAGTATAGCTAGTGTGCTTAGGCTTATGTCATATTATTTGGAAGAGTATGTTAAGTTAGCTTGGTATTTTTACTATAATACATATTCTAATAAATATATGTTTTAGTTTAGTTCACAATAAAGTATTGCTATTGTATTTTTACATTGGTGGCAGTAGTGGGCAATGTTTGAGAGAATTTAAATTGAGGTCATGTGGTTTTTAAGGGAGGGTTATTTAAACTGAATGTGTTGAGTATTTTATAATTCTGATGAAGTGTTTATTATACTCTCACAAAAGCGTTCAATTTCATTGGATTTTACTATGAATTAAAAGAGTTTTTGCTTCGCTGCTGGCTTGATACTTTTAGCAGTTTTTCTGTTTTGTTATCATTGGTTCTTGGTCTTTCTGGTCTGGTTATTGACTTATGTGATTGAATCAGGAGATAAATCTGGAAATTATAAGAGAAGCTATCAAAGAGTAGTAAGAGCCCCATTACATAACAAACAAGATAAGCTTCATGGTTTGTGTATACTATTATGAAACTAGATAAATAGATAAGGTCTTCAGTAAATCAGGCTACATGTCAGTGAACTCCTAAGACATGGGCTATGACTAGAACATGACTTCCAACAAAACACGGGACTAACTGTTCTATAAATCCCTATAAAAATAGTTATGTTTAACTATAGTAATGCTGAAGATCATAATTTGGTCATAGACAAGCTACACTATAAAAGGAAGCCTCGACAAATACTCATTTTGAGTAGTGATGGCATCATTTGCAAATTGGAAACAGTGGGTACCTTAAGTAAGGGTGTAGGGTGGCTAGTCTTGGGGTAATTTCAGTGATGTATAATAGTTTGAGATTTACTCAAGAGTTTAAATGGTCTAGTATTCTAATGTTCAGAGGTTACACCTGTTGCTCGATAAGGAACTCCATATTTTTGGCTAAAATTGTAACCTTTTTACTTCATGCTCTTTCAATCAGGGAGAGTAGGTGGGTAGGCACAGGGTGAGGTTTGAAAGAGCCAAGTGCTACTATAATAGGAAATAAAACCAGCGTACCTGTTAAAAAGAACCTAGGGGCCTATAAATTAAAGGATTTCTTCAAAATAAAACGGCAATTTATTTATTTATGTGACATTTGTTGACCGGGAAAGTCCAACTGGGACAAAACCCCTTTTCAGTGGAGGCCCGGGGAGAAAAGCTCCACAATACATGGAGGCCCGGGGAGAAAAGCTCCACAATACAAATATAAAAATACATGTTACAATGAAAGTATGATGCAATAAGATTAGCAATATATAACACGAAGATAGAAAAAGAAGAGAAGAAACTAAGGGAAATTATATATAACAGAAGTGTATGAACGTATAACAGATATATAAAGCAGAATATAGTAAAATGCAGTAAGTTCACTGGAAACTAATATAAATCAAAAGAGGGAGAAATATGTTAAGGAAGGAAAAAAGAAAAAAAAAGAAAGAAGAGAAAAGACTAGCTAGAGTAGGAACTAGATGCAGGTAGGGTGGTTACAGTGACAATTCCAAGAGTGATTCAGGTATTCTTTGAGAGATCAGTTGCATTTATAAACTTGAGGTATGCTTCTCAGAGTCATAAGAAGCTTGTCCCATACAGTAACTATATAGGTTCTGTCCAACAGATTTTTTAGGTTTATGAATCTGTAACCAATATTGAACTGAGCTCCTTAGTGATCGGGGGGAGACTAGTGAGGACAAGCTAGGGCAGGAAGAAGGCTTATTGATGATAGAATGAATGACAAGCATATGGGTGACTTTAAGTTGGTTAGAGAACTCCAGCCAGTTGAGTGATCTAAGGCTAAGGCAGTGGTGTGTTTTGGATGGCAGGTTAGCAGCAAATCTAGCTACTTTGTTATAGCTAGTTTCAAGTTTAGTGAGAAGAGAAGACTGAAGATTTTTAAAAATTTGTGAGCTGTAGAAAAGGTTGGGAAGAAGGTAAACATTGGCTAGTGAGATTCTAGCGTCAGGGGTGAGGAACCTTTTGTTTCTGTGTAGGATATCAATCTTTTGGTGGGTTGCATTAATAGAGTGATGTATTTGATGGCCACATTTTAGTTGGTCATCTATGAGTACTCCAAGGAGCTTAGTCTAGGTAACAGGGGTGATGTTAGTATTATTCAGAGAAAATATGTTAAAAGAGGATTTAAGGTGGAAGAGGGATTTGGGGAGGAAAATTAAGAGTTTTGTCTTTTTGGAATTAAGTATTAGATGGTTATTAATAAGTCATGTTTCAGTTTGTTTGAATGATGCTTGTGTGAGGGTGAGTAGCTCAATAGCATTGTCAGCTATAGATATACTAGTAGAGTCATCAGCGTATTATATTAGGGAAGAGTGAGGACAGGATTTGTGTAGTTTATTGGTAAAAATATTAAAAAGAATTGATTCAAGAATAGAACCTTATCGGACACCAGTTTTGATGGGGAGAGAAGGAGAAACAGCAGAGAGCCATTTGATGGACTGCTGCCGATCTGAAAGGTAGCTCTTAAACCAGGAGATAGTTGCTGTGGAAAGATTAAGATGGAAAAGCTTTGAGAGAAGTAAAGGGTGGGAGATGGTATCAAAGGCTTTAGATATATCTAAAAAGACAGGACAAAATGTTATTATCTCTAGCTAGGGAAATAGTATTGCTAAAGGAAATGACAGCAGTAGAGGTACGGTATGGTGTGGGTGGAAGCCATGCTTGATAGGGGTGATCAGGTTCCAATGAAGGAGGCAGGCCATGAATTCTTTGTAGATGCAATGTTCAAGCAATTTTGAGAGGGGAGAAAGTATGGCAATAGGTTGGAAGTTAAAAAGTTCTGTAGAATTCCCACCTTTGTGAATAGGTATAGTAAAGAACTTTTTCCAAAGTGTAGTGACAGAGATTCAATAATAGAGCAGTTTATGAGGATAGAGACAGGATATGCTATAAAATACAAATCAAAGTAAATGGGTGTGGATGATAGATTCATGGAACATGAGTGGATTGCAGGATAAAAATAAGAAAAAACTACTGCTGCATTTATTATGTAAATCTGAAGCGAATATATGCTTTATACAAGAAACACACTTGTTTAGGGAAGAGTGGAAAGGGGATGATAACAGGAAATGGATAAAATCCATCATTGCAGCTGGGCATAGTTCTAACGCTAGAGGTGTGGATATTATAATTAAAGAATCCTTTCAAGAGTCAGTTATAGAGTACAAATCTGATTCTAAGGGTAGATGTTGCCTTTTTACAGCCCTGAGTCCCCTAAAGGAAAAAAAATACTCTTTTCCTAAATTTATATGACCCATGTTCAAGACAACAAAGTTTCATTGTGGAGATTCATAATTTGTTGTGTAAATATCCAGAACACTACCACATGATAGGAGGTGACTAGAATGCAGTTATTGACTCAAATCTAGATCGTACCAGTAACCCAAATCACCGTAATTCTCAACCTTCATTAGCCTTAACAGAAGTCATGTCAGACTTCTCCCTCATTGACCCCATATCCTTTGGAGATGACTGTGACAAATATAACATATACACCTACTACTCTAAATTCCACAAATCCTGGTCTAGACTAGATTTCTTCCTTATCTCAGAATCCCTGACAAAAAATAAAGTTTTCAACTCAACCTAGGTATCTATTAGACCATTCAAAATTACATTGGAATTAAACTAGTTGGATAAATTAATAAGCAAGAATAATAGGTGTAACTGGTCTCTAAATAATAATTTACTTTTTAAAACTGAAATGATTCAGGAAATCACAGATGCATTAACCAAGCTTGAAGAAAACCTAGAGATCACCGATATCCCATATGACATCAAATGGGCAGCATGTAAAATGAGACTTAGAGGTTTACTAATCCAGAAAGCCTCTTATTTTAAAAAAATGAGAAAACAAAAAGAAAATAAACTAATGGATAATCTTAAAGACCTAGAGAAGAAATATCAACAGAACCAAAACCCCAATCTAGAAAAAAATAATCAACAAAAACTCAAAAAAGAACATTTGAGCTAAATCAGTTTAACTACTCACTTCAAGAACAAAGGTCTATTGCCAAACACTATGAGTGGGGACAGATTCCATCCAAAACATTAGTGAGAATAATATAAAACAGGCAGGAAGCTCCTAGGATATCAATGCTTCTACACGAGGATAAAATTTACAAATCAGATACACAAATTATTAAAATATTTCAGCAAATATATACAGAGAGATATATGGAACGGAACTTCAACAAATATCTAACTTTGAGATTGAGGGATTCTTTAAAAATATCACTTTCCCCAAATTAAACGATAAACAAACAGCTTTCCTCAAGGCCCCACTCAGTAAACATGAAATAAATGAAACCATTCAGAAATTAAAATTAGGCAAAGCTCCGGGTCCAGATGGATTTGCTCTTGAATTCTATCAGACCTTCAGTAAGAAATTGGCACCTATTCTCTTAAAGGTACACAATTATATAAAACTTAAAGGGTTAACCGATCTTTACCTAAACAATTCAAAAACAATTTTTATCCCAAAAAATAACCTAGACAAATCAAATTCACAGAATTACAGGCCAATTTCATTTATCAATATCGACATAAAAATTGTATCATTACTATTAGCTGAAAGGCTTAAAAAAGTCATGCCCCTCATAATATCCCTGGAACAATCAGGATTCCTATGTAATAGATACACATGGGATAACAGACAAACTCTAGACACTACAATACAACTTACTAAAAATGATAGAAATCTGAGATATGCATTAGTTTTTGATGCAAACAAAGCTTTTAACAGAGTAAAATGGAACTTACTATGTTCATCTATGTCTTAGTTTAACATCCTCAAGGGGTTTATTAATCAGATTAAAACCTTATACAAGAACTCGTATACATAACTCTACATCAACAAATCATTATCTGATCCCATAAAAATATCTAATGGAATGGGGCAGGGATGCTGTCTCTCTCCCCCCACCGTTTTAATATATACATTGAGCCCCTCTTTCTACACATCTTGCAAAACACCTACCACTCTATCCCTAAAGTCTTAAACACCAGAGTAACCCTTTCTGCATTTGCAGATAATTTAATTATTTAGTTCGAACACCCCAACACAGACCTAAAAAGGTTAATTGAAACAACTGATAGATCCTCGAGAGTTTCTAACTACAAAGTTAATTATAAGAAATCTCACATCTTTCCTACCAACCCTTTATGCCAGAAAGAAAATTTCTTTCCAGATTCTCCACATGAAATTGAATACTCCTTCAAATATCTAGTTCTTTTTGAACATAATCATTTATCCATGTACCAGAATAATCTTCTTAAAACGTGGACCATTATTGCACAGGATCTACAGAAATGGCAACAACCAAAGCTCTCTGTACTGTCAAAAACAGCAATTATTAGGATGAACATCCTACCTAAATTATTATATCACTTTATCGCATCGAACTATGATATCCAAACAACTTCTTTCATAAAATCAATAAAGAATTAACCAAATTTGATTGGTTCCCCAAATCAGTTAAAATAAGTTATGCAAGGGTGATGTACCCTAAATGCAAAGGGGGACTATACCTATCAGATTTTCAATTGTACTACAAGATTATATGTGCTAACAGAATTATTTCAGTCTCGAGATATTGCCCTATGAAAGACAGTTGGACCCCAGCATGGGGAAAAAATGTGGTACCACCATGTAATTAGTAGTAACATAAACCCTAAGGCCCTCCCCTTTATAGCCCCAATGAATTATAGTCGCAGTAAGATAAGCAACAGTATAAAGATGAAAATTTTAATTTTTCAGAACTTGATAAAATCTCTCAGACTAGACAGGGCTCTACCTCTTCTTCAACTTTTCCACATGAATCCCAACATCAGAATTAACAACAAAGTGTTAGATCTTAGAGACTATCCACTAATCAAAGACTGTACAGTGTGGGACATTCATAGACATAGGGGAAAACCAATGCAAGAACTACTTTTTGTCCTAAAAGTGAACAATATATACACTATTATACTCCGACAGATCAAAGAGCTTCTAGCAACCCTAACTAGAGTAATAACTATTAATGAGATAGATTTAACCAGATTAGTGCAGTTCATGGACAGCTTCTCCTGCAAAAAAAAGAATGCTATCAAACACCTATAAACTGACTAGCTCCATTTCATACAAATCCTTACTGTTATACTCCAAATATTGGGACCAGCAAGAAAGAATTTTTACAGAAGAACAGAAACTCAAAACAATAGAATTTACTATCAAGCTTTCTCCCTTTAAAAAGCTTTTCTATACACAATTAATGATTAATAATAATGCCTATTGTACTCCCCTGTCCCTAAACAAGTTTGATTCTAAGGTTTCTCCATCCTGCACATGTTGTTCATTTCTCCAGGCTGACGTCCTCCATGTTTTATGGTTCTGCAAACATACACATAAACTTTGTTCTTTAAAGGTTCGACTAGAAAAAAATGAGGTACCAAATCAACCGTATCCTGGGAACTCGCTGTTCTCCATATCACAGACCTTAAACATTCCAAATTGGAATTCCATATACTAATTACTTTTTGTTCTCTCATCAAACTTTATATAACTAGAAACTGGGTAGATCGAACCAAACTTACATGAAATGGTTTTAGAAGCATGTTGATCACATTTATATATCTCAAAAACTTATTATTAAAAATATAAACAAACAAACCTATTTTCAAAACTTTGGAAACTTATTTTCGACCACATCCTTGAAGTTTAGTGAAGTGAGTGAAGTAGTGATCCAAGTTCCTGGATTAGATAAGAAAACTGTCTGATACACACTTCATATTTACATTCTACACACTAACTTAAACTATTTTTATTGTATTTGTTTTTTCTCATGTTTCTCTTGGTTTACCTTGATGGGTATTAGTAGCACTTTGTAGATAGTGTATATAGTTATCAGTACTAGATCTGGTAGTGTTGTGTTCTACCTTGATACATAGATTGTAACCTCTACTGAGCTATCCAGCTGCCAGATTGTATATTGCTGTGTATTTATTACTCTTGTGTAAAAAATCTATAACAATTTTATTGGAAAAAAAAACTCTCTTCAGGCGAGGTGGGGCTACCCTATCTAAGATCTCAAGGAATGTCGAATTAAAGAACCCAATAACAACATTGAATCGAAGATATTTTAATGGTGTCCAGTTTATCTTGCATAAGATCTTATTGAAGGTAGAGGGGGAGAAATTGGATAAATCCCTAATGAGCTTGACTTAGTGTTGGTGTGGGATAGGGGTAATGTTATGTATTATGAAAGCAGGTGAGTGGTCACTGATACTGTTTGGTAGTGTACCAGAAGAGGAGGTTTTGTTTGGGATGGATACCAGGATCCTGTCAAGGACTGAGTCTTTCTTGTTCTTATAGTTGGGTCTGGTGATGCCAGTGATTATTTGAGTGTAATTGTGTATGTTAGTGGTGTTGGAGGGATCATTATTTAAGATATTGATGTTATCAACTCCTAAGATAATAGTTTCATTATCAATATTAGTAGTAGTCCAGGCAAGAATCTCTTCAAGTATAGGTATGTTATTGCCTGGGGGAATGTATATGACCATGATACAAAGGTTTTTACAGATATTCAATTTTAGGAAGGCCAGCAGTATCTCTGCAGGGGAAAATTGTAGGATAGATTTAGTGTATTGAAGTACTCTAAAAGTACACCAATAAGGTGCTCTGTTTGACGTGAAATGGGAGTCTATTCTGAAGGTGTGGTAAGCTCCGGGAGACAATTTTGCCCCTCCAGCAGGTTCTATTAATGTTACATACCAGGTTAAGGTCTTTAGAGTGAGTAACCCATGTACAATTTGACTTGCAGATATGCAGCATTTCCATAAGGCAGGGTCAGAGATTGCCTTATATGCAAGGCATAGATCGCTTCTGAGTAGTCTGTATAAAACAGAATAAAGTAACAGTGATTTCAGAAGATCCTCATAGGAGAGATGCTGAAGACCTTGAATTTTCCTTGTGAGGAACCTTTGTGGTCTCTCTAATTGCTGCTTGTGCTTTGAAAAGTTTATAGCAAAAAGAGCATTGTACTCAATTATTTGCCTGATGAATGAAGAGTACAGAGAGGTTATAACTTCTTCTTCTTTCCTGGATGCATTACCCTTACTTATGAGATGAGTAATATAGAATGCCCCTCTTACCACTATGGGGACATGGCAATCAAAGGTAAGGTTGCTGTCAACCTGTGTGCCCAGGTCTGTCGCCACTGAATGTGTACTTAGGGTGTTGTTAGCGATGCTGTAGATAGCAGGAATTTTGCACTTACTGAAAGGGATGATAATACATTTTTTGCATTGAGTTTAAGGCCATGACTTTGGCACCAATCATTTGTTTGAGCAGGACCCTCTTGTGGGATGTTAATACCATTTGGAGAGTCTATGACCACTCCCAGATTGCAATCATCAGTCAACTTTGTCAGCCATAGCCCTTTCATTTTAGCTTGTACTTTGGAGAAATAGATTCTAAACAGTAGAAGTACCAGGACTGACCACTGTTGAATACCACTGGTCACAGGTCTGCTGTTGGAGGTGGATTCCCTTATTTTGACTATATAGGTTCCATCAGTGAGCCAGTTAGCAACCCATCTAATGATATAAGGGTTGATACCTAGCTGGGTGAGTTTGTCATTGATGCCGGAGTCAGAGATTGTGTCAAAAACCTTGGCTAAGTCTAGGTAGACTGTATGCACAGATTTCCCCTCATCCAGGTCCTTGATGACTGTCTCAAAGAAGTCCACCAGGTTTAACAGGCATGCCCTCCCTTTGACAAATCCAAACTGAGTAGGGTCAAGTGTTTGGAGATTGCCTGTATCTTTGTTGATAAGGTCCATGATGGTTCGCTCCAATGTGTTACAGATAAGGCTAGTCAGGCTAATAGGTCTATAGTTTCTGGGGGTCAGTGGAAGCACCACCTTTGTGCAAGGAGATAACAGTGGCCATTTTCCATTCAGCTGGGATGAAACCAGAGCTTAGACTATGATTGAAAAGAGTACCCAAAGGTGTTGCTAATTCTTGTTTGAGCCCATGTAGGATGCAACCTGGGACGTGATCGGGTCCCATAGATGCGTGTTTTTGTATTTTTGACCTGCTCTTTAGAGATATAAGGTAGATGGCAGGTGGTAGGGATGTCATGGAGTACGTGTGGCAGGGAGAGGGGGGGGTGAAGTTTTTGTTGGCTAATGGGTAAGCTATGTCCACAGATTCAATGTATGTGGTATCTTTAACTGCCAGTTCTGCACAAATGTGGGCCTTTCCTTTTAGGTTACAGATGTAAGTAAAGAATGCCTTATGGTTGTCCTTAATTGAGGAAGCTAATTTGAATTTGTAGTTTGCTTTTGAATTCTTCACAAGAAGTCTTATTTGCTTGTTTAAGCTGAGAAGGACATGTTTACAGTTTAGGGCTCACTCCCTCTTACTTTTAGACAGCAATTTCATTCTCTTACTGTAAATCCTGTTAAAGGCAATTGTCCACCAGGCAGGTTTACTCTTCTTTGAGAAGCTTGTTTTGGTCCTAGCGGGTATGGCAGAGTCAATGCAGTTATACATGTATTTGTATGAAGCATTGGTGTAGAACTTGGCATGCTTGCCAGTTCCATCTGATGAGGGAGATGCAACAAAGCTATTCATACCATTCCGTAAGAGGTTATAATCTGTTTTGGAGCAGTTTTTTAGGTTAGTTGGGGGGGGGGGGTCAGGTGTGATAGTTACTTTGAATGAGACTGATTGGTGATCAGATCTTACTAGGGAAGACCTAACAGTGGGGGTGCTACAGTGGTCCACCATATTGGTAAGCACCAGATTCAGGATGCTGGCACCCCTTGTGGGGGTATCAACCAGCTGGTCTAGTGAACTGGAGTTAACAAAGTGGGGAATCCATTGGGCAAGTGAGTTAGAGTATGAGTAATTTACCCAGTCAATGGATGGGTGGTTAAACTCACCCAAAACAAAGGTGTTCAGATGTACCTTGATAGACTCAAGTAGATCCAGATAGGCACATCGGATGTCCTGATTCATGGAGCAGGTCCTTTAGCTGGCAATGACTTGAAAAGGTGTCCTACCAACAGTTAATTCCACCTGAAGTATCTCCAGGGAATCATACTTTTTAATCAGTCTGGAGGTGTATTTATCATTAATGAATATCAATATACCACCTCCTTTAGTTTTCATGCTTTTAGTTTGTGTCCTCAATGTGTGGAAGGAGGTGTAACCCAGTAGGATTGGGGTGCTCTCCATAACCTTGAATCAGGTCTCTGGAAGACTTAGACATCTGAGTAGTCACAAAGTGAGGACTGCCTCCAGTGAGTGCAGTTTCATGTTAAGACTCCAAGCGTTTAACAGCATGACCTTGAGGTTGATTTCAGATGGAGTTTTTACACTGGGAATTTTGTCCTTGAGTCACAGCCTAAAAAAGACACTATGGGGTGGCAAAAGCCTTAGCCAGTAGCTGAAATCCCAGGGGTGACAGTTGAAATCATCTCTGGCAAAGCACTGAGGTCTGTCGATCATCAAGGTCTGAGGACATGGTGGTATTTCAGAGGGACAGAATACTTTATCACAGCTGCTGTATCTCACAAAGTTGGAACCAGAACACAGTTTATAATGCATAGTCCTGCAAAGGTATCTTTAACTTTGACTTTAATTCAGCCTCCTACTTATATCAGCAGCCTCTACAAAAAGCCTACCAGTATTCAAACACTAGAAAACAAATTATATAGATTTATTATATACTCCCCAAGAAATGAACACCACCGTATTACACTAAAAATGTCAAACTAGCTACTAGTTCACCAAAGAGTTAACCTGCTCCTAGGATCATGATTAAGACTCCTGTTTGAACATACTATACCTCCCTTGCATTCTGTACTCTCTGGCCTAAACTATGGGAGTCTCTCATTGCTGAAATTAAAAACTCATCCTTTGACTGCAAGTTCTGTTCTCTACTAAAATCATATTTACTTAAGTAATGTTATCCTCTCAGGCCACATTACTTAAGTCTATTTTATCTTTTCCACTCTGTAACTCAGCCACCAAGATCCTTTGTTCCTTTTCATATTTCTCATTTATTCTAATGTAATTTCTCAAATATTGTAAAACTTGTGTTCATATTTAGATTTACTATGTATTCAAAACATTGCTCTACGATTGTACTGTTTTACAGTCACTTAGGTGCTGTTGTTAGTATTGTGTATTTTGTAGGTCAGTGTGTTCAGTTTTGACTCTGGGCTGAGAGAGAAGTTACTCAGAAATGACCACTGCTCTATCCCAGTAAAGAAATTGAATTAAATAATAAATAAATGCACACCCATAAAAAACGCCATGCTTGATATTGTCAGCTACCCTTTTAATGAATGTATACCCAGCACCTATATAACCTGTCGCTCGTCTTGTGTATTCAAATAAGATGATAAGGCTCGGGCATTCGTTTAAGACGTTTATTACACACAAACACATCAGGATGGATGACTGTAACACTAAGCTTAAACAAACTAACTGACTGAGTGCCACACACCTGCATGCTTTCACTCTGGCTGCTCATTAAAAATGGCACACTCGCTTGCACATGCTCAGTACTTATAAGCACATGCCAATAGACTGGAATGCTTCTTGAGGGTACAACACGCACTCTGATCTACACAACACACACATATTCTGAGTATTATTAAATCCCTTTGTCCACTGCGGTGGTGGTGCTGTGGTAGCGTTGGCGCCTCACAGTAAGACGTTGTCCCGTTTGATTCTCAGTTAGAGCGTCTTCTGTGTGGCGACATGCATGAATAGGCGTTCCTTCGTTGAAGGTTGTGCGTCAGGCCCGGCAAGTCAGCACATAAAAATCTACTGCCAGTCACTAGCGGACCGGAGTTCCGCTGTGGTGACCCCTAACCCGGAAAAGCCAAAAGACACAACATTAAATCCCTTTGTCCACTGACAATGTCATACTCATCCCCTAACCCAGTCAAGTTTATTTATCCTCCCAGGAAATGTATGGGTATGCACCAGCATTGTAATACACCTTTCCTACCTAAATGTATGGGTATGCACCAGCATTGTAATACACCTTTCCTACCTAAATGTATGGGTATGCACCAGCATTGTAATACACCTTTCCTACCTAAATGTATGGGTATGCACCAGCATTGTAATACACCTTTCCTACCTAAATGTATGGGTATGCACCAGCATTGTAATACACCTTTCCTACCTAAATGTATGGGTATGCACCAGCATTGTAATACACCTTTCCTACCTAAATGTATGGGTATGCACCAGCATTGTAATACACCTTTCCTACCTAAATGTATGGGTATGCACCATCATTGTAATACACCTTTCCTACCTAAATGTATGGGTATGCACCAGCATTGTAATACACCTTTCCTACCTAAATGTATGGGTATGCACCAGCATTGTAATACACCTTTCCTACCTAAATGTATGGGTATGCACCAGCATTGTAATACACCTTTCCTACCTAAATGTATGGGTATGCACCAGCATTGTAATACACCTTTCCTACCTAAATGTATGGGTATGCACCAGCATTGTAATACACCTTTCCTACCTAAATGTATGGGTATGCACCAGCATTGTAATACACCTTTCCTACCTAAATGCATGGGTATGCACCAGCATTGTAATACACCTTTCCTACCTAAATGTATGGGTATGCACCAGCATTGTAATACACCTTTCCTACCTAAATGTATGGGTATGCACCAGCATTGTAATACACCTTTCCTACCTAAATGTATGGGTATGCACCAGCATTGTAATACACCTTTCCTACCTAAATGTATGGGTATGCACCAGCATTGTAATACACCTTTCCTACCTAAATGTATGGGTATGCACCAGCATTGTAATACACCTTTCCTACCTAAATGTATGGGTATGCACCAGCATTGTAATACACCTTTCCTACCTAAATGTATGGGTATGCACCAGCATTGTAATACACCTTTCCTACCTAAATGTATGGGTATGCACCAGCATTGTAATACACCTTTCCTACCTAAATGTATGGGTATGCACCAGCATTGTAATACACCTTTCCTACCTAAATGTATGGGTATGCACCAGCATTGTAATACACCTTTCCTACCTAAATGTATGGGTATGCACCAGCATTGTAATACACCTTTCCTACCTAAATGTATGGGTATGCACCAGCATTGTAATACACCTTTCCTACCTAAATGTATGGGTATGCACCAGCATTGTAATACACCTTTCCTACCTAAATGTATGGGTATGCACCAGCATTGTAATACACCTTTCCTACCTAAATGTATGGGTATGCACCAGCATTGTAATACACCTTTCCTACCTAAATGTATGGGTATGCACCAGCATTGTAATACACCTTTCCTACCTAAATGTATGGGTATGCACCAGCATTGTAATACACCTTTCCTACCTAAATGCATGGGTATGCACCAGCATTGTAATACACCTTTCCTACCTAAATGTATGGGTATGCACCAGCATTGTAATACACCTTTCCTACCTAAATGTATGGGTATGCACCAGCATTGTAATACACCTTTCCTACCTAAATGTATGGGTATGCACCAACATTGTAATACACCTTTCCTACCTAAATGTATGGGTATGCACCAGCATTGTAATACACCTTTCCTACCTAAATGTATGGCTGTGCACCAGCATTGTAACACATATTTCCTACCTGTAGAATGTAAATTCCCATACAGTTCTACACGTTTCACTGCAGCCCACAACAGTTTTAGCATTTCTGTTTTGTACATCCCTTAACTGCTTAGCTGCTTGAATGGCTAGAGAATAGTTTGCTGTGGAGTGATACCCAGGTGTTGTAATGAGAGGCTGATTCTTGACCCTTAATGCATGTAACACGGCAGACTTATGATCTCAGTAGCTTGAGGTAAGACACCACACATGCAATCTGCATCTTAAGTCTCATTACATATTTTGAAATTGCATTGCAAAGCTACTGTGTACTGCTGGAAACACCATACAGAGCTTCTTACCCAAGTAATACTATGGAAATTCCCCCTCCATCTCCTGCATATATGGACAATCTGCAGGTCAGACCAGTAAGACCACTTTAGTAGAACAGGCATTCAGTAGTAACCCGAGGTTTTTGGATACGACCTATAATATGACATGTTAACAGTAGCTCTCAGCTATCCCTAGTATATAACTTTGCAGAATATCCCTGTGTTTTGCCTTTTTGCTTTGTAAAATGTTTGATTTTCTGGTAAATCATTGAGAATTACAATGGTCTATAATGCCTATAATTATTGTTTCGCACATTTTACTGTACTTATTTTTTGGAATGTACACGTCAACACAAGACCTGCTATGCTATGTACCTTTTAAGTGAATTAATGGTTAAAAAGTGGTCCTGATCGGTGATGTTTACCTCGATTAGTGTTTTTTTTTTCTCCAATTTTTGCTCATATAAGTTGAACAGTATACATGCATATAGCCTTAATTTTTATTTTATTTTAACAAAGCAGAAAATTTCACTTGTTGAAATTTGCAATATAAATTATATATATATATATATATATATATATATATATATATATATATATATCACAGTGCAATATTTTATTAATAAATGTAGTTTAATACTACGTAATAAAACAACAAAAGCAATAAAACACAGTTTATCTTCAAATGTTCGTAGTTACTATCTACGAAATAAATGCACAGTATTGTCATAAATGCAGTTTGGTGTCAGATATACTTGTATGAAAAAAAGATCTTAAATGAAAGAATGTATCCCTGAAATACATCCATCTCCTGCAGAACACTGAAGCTAAACAAAACTTCAGCCAGTGTAAAAGTTTTAGCTTTTAATTGTAAACAAATCGTTTGCTGAGCAAGCCTCTATTTAATTTTGCATGAGAAACTAATTAATCATTAATTATAAAAGTGCAGTGATTGCTTTTAGAGTATAAAATACCATGTTAGAATGTCTGAAAATAATTTAGCCATAAATATACTGAATGATATAATTTAGCTTTACAATACACAGAGCGGTGTATGCAATTCATTATGAATTATACAAGGTAACAAGATCAAAGAGCCCGTAAAGCATCGAATGTATAAAAGGCAACATTATTGCAGCTTCATGTAACAAGAAGAAAAAACAGAAAGAAAAATCAATGGATCATGAAGGAGTTGAGGGGTGAAGCTTGTAATGCTTGTGCTATGATGAAAGATCAATTACCAGCTTCGGTAAGAATGCTGCAAGACCACCTAATAGGAGGGAGCAGATGGGATAAAGCACCAGAGAGACTATAAAGTGGTAAGAATGAAACAGTGGAGAGGAGGGCACAGCACTGAATTTGTTATGATACAAAGGTATTGTCATTTGACATCTGGTTCTTTTGGGAATGTGAAGTGAGTTGAAAGAAGGCTGTTAATGGTCTACTGCTTGAGCTGATGACTAAGGAAATAAGTATGTCATTTTTATCAAAGGTATCTGACATTTATAGTACCTCTTCTGTGTTTATTTCTGCACAACTTTATGTTTGTAGCTAAAGTATTGCATGTTTTTTTCTTCTAGGTAGTATAACAAAACATGAGCTAGAAAGCTAACCTTGCTCGGGTGTGTGTGTGTGTGTGTGTGTGTGTGTGTGTGTGTATATATATATATATATATATATATATATATATATATATATATATATATATATATATATATACACATACACACACACACACACACACACACATATGGGAGCCTAGCAAGTTCTCGATGTGTATAAACACTGACATGGAAATCACTGACCTCACAAGGTCAAAGCAGAAAACATCAATCCACAAAAGACTGAAACAAAATACCAAACCCGTGTTTTGCAGGGGGGGGGGGGCAAGCACCCCTGCTACCTTACACCCCCTGCAAATGATATATATTAACCTTGAATCTTTCTGTATATAAGTGCAATCTCAATTTCCAGATCCCCTGTATACTGTGATCTCAGTGTGAGAAAACCTATAAGGTTCAACAAGGTGATTTTTTGACTTTTTGATCAGCTATGTCATCTTCCTTATCCATCAAAGAAGGATACATTCAATGGAATATATATATATATATATATATATATATATATATATATATATATATATATATATATGTGTGTGTGTGTGTGTGTGTGTGTGTGTGTGTGTGTGTTCTTTGGCTAGATTACATTGACACATTATGCATTGTGTAGTGAAAAATATGCTTAGTAGTGCCATGTAATGGGTGGCATGGCAGACAATCATCAGAAGTAGTACCACATTGTGTAGTTATAGTTAGAGATAATATTCCGTTATCAATAGTCTTTATAGTGTGAGTTTGGATGGCTTATTCCTGACCATCTTGTGTCCAGAGCCTCCCATATTTACAAACTATATGGGTAATGGAGCCAAACTGGAAGAAGTTCCAATTGGTCTCTTTGATGCACTTATGCAAGCAGCATTTCCTGCCTGTAACATCAGCAGCTAACTACTCAGTGGTATAAACTTTGGCTGGAGTTGATGTCACTGTCGATGAGACACTTTGACCTCCTGTACAAAATGTGGAAAAAGGGAGTTGATGCTTAGCTGCATGATTGAATCCCATTCTATATACTCCTTATCACTGTGCAGTTGCTGCTCATCTTTCCCCAAGTAACAGAGCACATCTGCCAGCTCCATAATACTGTGAGTAGCAGCCACTTTGTCCTGCATCACTGACTTGCACTTCAAATAGTTCATTTTCAGTACATACCAGGGACAGACCTGTCATCATTGCAGCCCTACAGCCATGTGTGTCTCTTGCCTATGGGCAGCATGTATACCTCAGAGGAGGTGCCTCCTGACAGGTGCTGTGTAAACTGAGGGAAAGAAGTAGATCCTCTGGGAGACTCAGAGGTACTGGATATCTTTCATGCACTCATGGAGCTGTGTGTGTTGCCTTTACTTACACAACAGCCTCTATAACACTGGAAATGAGGGATTCGTCCCCCTATAATGATCTAGAAAATGGCACTGTGGCACACACACACACACACACACACACACACACACACACACACACACACACACACACACACACACACACACACACACATACACACACACTATGAAGCACATGCATGCACTCACATACATGTCCATTTACTCCCTGTGGCCCACATTCAGGAACATCTAAACACACAGGTATAGCATGTATTGATAAATATAACTTGTTGTTCAGGTTGTTTTAAAATGACACCAGAGTTGAAAAGGAGTACACATATGTAGGATGGACTTGTGGGTCTTTGTCTGTTATTGTTACAGTTTGGGGAGCGTTCAGTGCTATAATGTTCTGTATTAGGTATTATTAACCTGGTGCTTTCTTACTGACATAAGTGACTTGCCTCAGCTTAGATTCCAAAGTTAAGCCACCCCTAGGTATGAGGATTGCCCTCCTCTATCCTGAAAGTGACATTAAGTATGCTTCAGCATCATTTTTTGGTTGTCCTCTCCCTGTGGTCGACCTGTATTTTGCACCTTTCTTAGTCTTGTTCTATGTACAGAGGAACACATCAGTAACCTTTAGCTGCACCTTTTTGGGTCCTTTCCTGGTCAACTAGTGCATTCACTCTCTACACCTCTTCTTGCCAAATCTGTTCCTGATAATGCTTGCCTGTAGTACCTTTGTCCAGGAGACACATGCCATGTGTGCTTGTGTATATATGGCCTGCAATAGCAATTTTATAAACAAGACTAGCTAACGTGCCAAGGCATTGCCTCCTTTTATTGGCCATGACAGCATCTGTACATATTTGACCAAAACAAGATGGTCAGTCTTTCTATGATTATATGCTGGGCAATCCAGATTCCTGCAGCCATATCTGGATCCCCTATTTATACACATGGCCTTCTGCAGAAATTAGTGCTATGCACAAATTCCCAACCCATTTTATCTACTGTAACCATGCCTCAGCACATGTCCTTCAAATCTCTTACCCTTGTCTCTCCCAATAGTTCCAGTGTTCACAGTCTAAAAACCCCAATACAAGCAGACATTGAAGTGACACTCCATTGTCAAATGTTCCCACTAGTACATGCACAATAAAATCTGCTGCATTGCCATTGTGGTTGCTTGTTGTCATTACTAAAGTACTTTACTTAGCAGGACCCTTTCCTTAAAGTTATGGATCACCAAGTCTATGGAGTCTGAAATTCCACTATTTTCCAGCTGTATGTTTATTAGCATTCTTGTTGAAAATTATGCCAAAGCTTTATGTCATGCTAATCATAGCCTATTAGCCTTGTATTTTATTTATTTACTTCCTTCCTTACTTACTTATTCATTCTTTCTTTCATTTATTCATTCATTGATTTAGTTGCTTATGTCTTCTGGGAAAGTCTGACTTGCCAACGCCCCTTTTCAGTGGAGGCATCATGTACAAAGTTACGGTAACATTGTTAGGTAATAGGTTTCATAGAAGTACATTAAATGTGGTAATATAACATTATACGTGCTACTGAACCCATTTAGCACTGGCTGTGTATCAGTGTTGCTCTTCAATGTACTGCCTAAATGCATCATTGCATACATGCAAACCCAATGATAAAAAAGCTTATAACCAGTATGGTAATGCAAATAGCATGTATATACCTGTAATGTGATGCTGCAGGTCTGTGGATATATATTAGTACCACGATGCAGTGCTACAGAGCTCAGCATGCAATTCATAAATGCACATCTAGGCACACAGGCTATCATCCTACTACCCAAGTAGAACAAAGTGATTGCTATGACAACATCAAGTACTGGTGAATGCTGTGTTTCAGCTTGGTGTCTCAGGGATAGCAAGATTTTCCTGTTCTTGTTGCACTAGAACTTTAAGGAATTCCTACTGGCATTTATGATGGTCCTCTATGAAGGTGATAGTCCAGGACAAGTTTGCTGTGATGGTGAGTAGCATAAGTGCAGTGAATTTTTTTTCATTGTGCCATTCTTCTGTAGGTCTAGTTTTGGAAGGGGGTGTTTGGTCATTTCAGGCTGTGCCAGCCAAGGCCTCTGGTACTGGGTGACTCATGCAGACTTTGTTTGCCTCCCTGCCATACCTCTCAACCTCTTAACTCAAGAAATCTGGACAAAGCCTTACACAAGGGGACAAAGTCCCAAAAATAGGGGCAGATTTTAAATATTGCTCTTATAAGCTTAGAAAGTAGCTAGAGTAATAGAGTTTGTGTTAAAATGCATTGTCTAAAGGATATGAAGTCTGAAACTCAAATGTATGTCATTATTTACTGATTTTTATTCCATAGATCATCACAGTGATTTGCCAGAAAACCACAAATGTTATGAAGAACAGACCGAAATTTTGAGGCAAAAAGCTGGACATTCTGCAAAGATCAGTACAGCTGAGAGGTATGCTGTCAGCAGAGTATATTAATCTCCCTTGTGTAGATGACATGGAGGGTACACTGCTTACCTCCGTGTTTAGGAATAGAGTGACAGTGGAGTCTCCTGTTTTGAAAGTGACTCAGAGGTCTGGTCTCCCAGGTGGAATTGCAGAGGACAGTACCTGCCACATTGTAGCAACAACCAGCTACCTGCACAGCAATGTGAAGAGCCTTCAGGCATGGTTTGTACAGTGTAGCACTTGGTAGGTCCTGCCCATCATTGGCCATCTGGGCGAGTGATGCCAAGATTTGTTGTCCTCTAGACTGGGCTGCATCAAAATTTGCCAGAACGTTCGCTATCCCCATCATGATTTCTTCCCTTCCAGTCCATCGTTCATTGTTCAGTGGCCCTAATCCCTTTGTGTATGCCTTTGTCAATCCACTGATGTCCTTCAAGGATGCATCTGCAGTCCTTACAAATGGGTTGTCCTGTCGTCAGGCAGCCCTTCGGTCGGCCGGATTCCAAAGTCTGGGTCTGGCCTCGGCTGGTGTCGCACTTCACCTGACATCATAGCTGCAGTTATTCGGGTATAAAGGCATCAGCCAACGCCATTTTCCTCAGTCTTTCTTGCCGCTTGGCACCCGAAGCAGAAGCTGTTCGCAAGTGCCGGTCGGTCAGAACCAGAGATTACTACTACCGAATACGTCTACTACTACCGAAGACTTCTAAAAAGCTAAGTACCCCGTTGGGGACTCTTTCTTGCCTCAGCCGATGTCAGAAAAAGTGAATAACTGTTTAACTTGTGGGAAACAAATACCTCATAAAGATTTCCACTCTTACTGCTTACCTTGTTTAGGCCCAGACCACGACGTAGCAGCTTGTCTAGCCTGTGCTTGTTTTAACCGACGGACGCTTAGACGTCGGTCGGAATTTGCTAAGGAGTTTTTCGGCTCAGATTTTGCTTACATTATGCCGTCGGATCCTCCGACTACGCAAATATCTAAAAAGCGCAAGGAAAAGGACCGACACTCGCGGTCCGCGGTTTTGGCCGAAACCACGGTTAAGCCAACCACGAGTGTCTCGGTTTCAGCTGAAACCGAGCAAGCGGTTCTTCCTTCAGCCGAAAACTTACCTCCTACCGAGGCCTCTTCCAACCTGGTGGAATCGGCTTCTGAAATCACTCCTGCTCTTGCAGTTTCTCAGGAATTATCTGACACTATCCCCTTGGATATTTCTACCCCTGCACGTGGAGCTGCTAGGCCACCTGCATCCATGTCCATTAAGGCCTTTGCCAGGGCTAAAGCAGCTAAAACTACTAAATCTGTGCCTGCTAAGACCCCCTCTCACAGGCCTAGCTCTAGTTCACAAATGCTTAGTTTAGCAGAGGACCTCATTTCTTTAATCCGGGGATCCCAACCTCACCCAGACAGGGCCTCTCATCCACCTCCAGAGAAGAGGCCTAGAGCAGAGCCCCCTGAGCCTGTTTCTACAGATGATTCCTCTGATGATTCAGATAACACAAACCCTCCAGAGGCTCCTTTCTCCCCTTATGAAGACTCTGATGCTGAAGAGTCCATTCCTTCTGCCTCTCCGCCTGAGGAATTTTCCTTTGTGGAAACCTTGCATGCTATGAGGGAACAATTTCAGTGGCAGTTCCAGGATTTTTCAGACTCCAGAAAAAGGCTTAGAACCTTTCTGCATTTACCACAACATAGGCCTTTAGCCATACCTCCAGTTCTTTCTGTTGTAGATGATGCATTTAATGATGCTTGTACTGCTCCTGATTCTATACCTCCAGCCCCTGCTAAGCCCGATAGGTACTACAGGGTCCCGGACACGCATTACCATTTGTATAAGGCTCCCTTTGCAGATCCCGAGACTATCTCCCAGGGTCCTAAGGCTGTAGCAGCTACCTCTGCCAAAAAACCCCTCCCCTCTGAAAGGGAATCCAGGTCCTTAGAGAGATGGGGTAAAAAAGTTTACACTTCTGCTACTCTTTCAGCTAGGGCCTTGAATTGTCAATTCCACATGATCCAGTATCAAGAATTTATGCTAGACCAGTTAACCAAAAAACTGTCCTCGGATGAACCATTAGACAAAAAATCTGTTCAGGAAATGGTACATAACATTCAGCAAGTCAGTAACCATTCCTTAAAATGCGGCTATGATGCACTGGAGGCTTCCTTTAGATCAGCCATGACTGGCACAGTTATCAGAAGGCATGCGTGGTTAAAAGAGCAGGCCTTACCAGACCATGTCAAATCAAAACTACTAGATGCTCCCATGGACAAGATCAATTTGTTTGGCTCTCCTGCACAACAGGTGCTGAAGAAGATGGAAGAAAAGGCAAAATCTGTCCAAACAGTGAAAGATTTCTTACAGGTCCAACCTCCAAGGTTTAGCAGGAATTGGCCCTCCAAGAATTGGTCCTTTCCAGACTCCTCCAGAGCTCAGAGAGGCAGGAATAGGCGTTCAAGAGGCAGAAGCCAATCCAGGGGTGCCTACAGGGGATGCCAGTGGCAGGGTAACAACCAGCGAGGTGCAGCCACAGACACAGCCACCACCACTACTACAGGACAATCACAGTGACTTGGCTCTAGCACCGCCTACCAGGGAACAACTAGAAGCACCCTTGGGCGGAAAGCTAGCTTTATTTTCAGTAAACTGGCATTACATCACAAGAGACAAGTGGATTTTGCAGACAATAGACCAAGGTTACAGGTTTCACTTCCATACTCTACCAGGGAAGAGAGGAATGCCAAACCTACCTCCAAATCAAAAGGCAGAAGCTCTAAAACAAATAGCTCAATTATTAAGGATGAGAGCTGTGGAAAAGATACCATCTATGGAGCAAGGACAGGGATTTTACTCCAGACTCTTCCTGGTACCAAGAAAAGAAAGCAAATGGAGACCTATTCTCGACCTGTCCGCTTTAAACACATTCCTCATAGTTCCAAAATTCAAAATGCTGACCCTACAGCAGCTTCTTCCCATGCTGGGCAAGGAGTCTTGGCTGGTAACTCTAGATCTCAAGGAGGCATACCTGCATGTCCCCATACGACCAAATTGCAGAAGATACCTCAGATTTCTTGCAGGATCAGAGCATTATCAATTCTCAGCATTGCCCTTTGGCTTATCTACTGCCCAGAGTGTTCACGAAATGCCTGTCATCAGTAATTGCTCATTGCAGGCTTCAGGGAGTCCAAATCTACCCTTACCTGGACGACTGCCTGATACAAGCGGACAACAAAAACAAGCTAGCAGAAGACTTGAAAAGGGTCATTTACCTACTACAAGCCCTGGGATACACAGTCAATATAAAAAAGTCAAGGCTGATACCATCCCAAAGGATAACCTTTTTGGGTGCAGAGCTGGACACAACGAAACAAATGGCATTCCTAACAGTAGAAAAACAGGAGCAACTCCCTCTCTACTTCTTGGCATTAACAAAGCAGAACCATCTAACAGCAAGAAAAGTCCTGCAAGCCTTGGGTTTCATGGCATCCTGCATAATATTGGTTCCGCATGCCAGACTGCATATGAGAAAGTTACAGTGGTACCTAAGGAATTTATGGTCTCAGCACAAGCACAGCCTAGAAACCCAAATTCCAATAATTCCATGCCTGAAGCAAGAATTCCAATGGTGGGCTCAGGCCTGTCAATCAAACAAAGGATTGCCCTTCCACAACACTCAACCAAGCCAAACCATCACAACGGACGCCTCAGACCTCGGTTGGGGGGCCCACATGCTGGACAAGTGCATTCAAGGTTTATGGACTCCAGACCAGCTGCACCTACACATAAATCTAAAGGAAATGCTGGCAGTAAAACTGGCAATTCAGGCATTCAGACCATTTCTTCGACAAGGTCAACTGTTGATAAGGACAGACAACACCACAGTTATGTGGTACATCAACAAACAGGGAGGCACACACTTGTACCCTCTATGCCGGATGGCAATGGACCTCTGGAATGTGGCCCTGAACTACAACATTCAGTTACAAGCAATTTTTGTACCAGGAAAAGAAAACATTCTAGCAGACATACTAAGCAGAACTACCACGGATGCCCACGAATGGATGCTGCATCTGGACATCTTCAAAACCATTACAAGAAAATGGGGGCTCCCACAAATAGACTTATTTGCATCCCCACGCAATCACCAACTAAAGAAATTCTGCACAAGGACGTACCACCCACTTGCTTGGAAGGTGGACTCCCTATCTTTCAGCTGGAAAAACCTGACAGCATATGCATTCCCACCACTTCCTTTGATGCACAAGGTGCTATTGAAGATCAAAGAGGACCATCCAAGGATCATTCTGATAGCTCCAGACTGGCCAAGACAACATTGGTACCCATTACTGAGGAGCATGTCTCGGGAACAAATATGGCCTCTACCCCTTGTTCCCTTGCTGTTAACACAGAACAACTACAACACCCTGCATCCAAACCTGAAAACACTGCAGCTGACTGCCTGGAACATTGCATAAGAACAAATAACCCAGATTTATCCCAAAGGGTTAAGGACATTATCTTGGAGGCTCGCAGACCCTCAACAAGAAAAAATTATTCAGCAAAATGGAAAAGATATTTCATTTGGAGTACTGCAAAAGGAGAAAATGTGTCACTGGTAAACATAGCCAACATCCTGGAATACTTGGCAGAGCTCTTCCACAAAGGCCTGTCCTATTCTTCCATTAAGATTCATGCATCAGCTATTTCAGCAGAATACGACTTGGATCCTCCAGTCTTCTCACATCCTCTGCTCAGGCAGTTTCTGAGAGGAATTAAAAATGTAAAACCACCTAGGAAGCCACCATTGCCAGCATGGGACTTGAACTTTGTGCTAGAAAAATTGACACTTCCTCCTTTCGAACCAGCAGCAACAGCAGAATTACAATACTAATCATGGAAAACTGCTTTCCTGCTGGCAATCACTTCAGCAAGAAGGGTATCTGAGCTACAGGCACTAATGGCAGTACAGCCCTTCCTGATCTTCCATCAAGATAGAGTATCCATGAGAACTAATCCTACTTTTATGCCTAAGGTGGTCTCCAGAGTATCTTTGAATCAGGCTATCCACCTACCTACATTCTTCCCCAACCCACAGAACAGGGGAGAAAGACTGTTGCATACCTTGGATGTGCATAGACAATTACGCTACTACCTGGACAGGACCAAGGGACATAGAAAAACTGACCAGCTACTGGTAGCATATGCAACAGGAATGGAAGGAAAAGCAATTTCAAAACAGACAATCTCTAAGTGGATAGGAAATTGCATTAGATTTTGTTACTCCTACCATGGGAAGAAAACTCCAGAAAACATCAGGCCTCACTCTATAAGGGCTACAGCCACTACCACAGCTTTTTTACGAGGAGTGGCTACCAAAGACATTTTAGAGGCTGCTACTTGGAGCTCCGTGCATACATTTGCCAAGCATTATAATTTACCTTTATACTCCAGATCCCGAGCAGGTTTTGCCACTGCTGTTTTGCAAGGGATCTTAACTACACCATAATTTTATTTCTCCTCCTCCCCCAGTTTGGCTATGGTATTCTACCCATTTGTAAGGACTGCAGATGCATCCTTGAAGGACATAGTACAGTTTTGTACCTACCATAAATGTAGATGTCCGATAGGAATGCATCTGCAGTCAGGATTACCCACCCTCCTTCCCCTCTGTGGTACTCCTAGGGTATTTGCCCATCTTGTAGCTAGCTGGGGGAATCTATTATGGTGTATTTGTTTGTATATATGTACATACATGCTTATTTTTTGTTTGCTTTCTACTATTTGGAATCATTTGCATTTATCCAAATTTAGCCTTCGTAGAGGGCACCTGGCATCTGGGGCAAGAAACACTGAGGAAAATGGCGTCGGCTGATGCCTTTATACCCGAATAACTGCAGCTATGACGTCAGGTGAAGTGCGACACCAGCCGAGGCCAGACCCAGACTTTGGAATCCGGCCGACCGAAGGGCTGCCTGACGACAGGACAACCCATTTGTAAGGACTGCAGATGCATTCCTATCGGACATCTACATTTATGGTAGGTACAAAACTGTACTTTTTCCCTACATTTTGTGTATACAACCGATCTCTGAATGTTTCTATACTTTATGTCTGTCTGTCTAACACTGCTCCCTTCATATTTCCCCCGTACATCGATAACTGTCCTTCGGTGCTTTCCCACCTACTCTTCTTTAGTAAAGTTTAAAGCATAGGCTCATTGCCTAAACAGGAACATACCCTTCCCTCCCCCATTATATAGTTAGCTTTATGTGTTTCTCTTTACCTACTGCTCTTTCTTTTCCTCTGTTCCTACCTCCCCTATTTCTATAATCAACAGGCTTGGCACTTAACTGTACAGACCTCTATTAGTTTGTCTGATGGCAGGTATACTGCCGCCTGACAAATCAATTCAGGTGAAAGTTATACTGTCCTTCATTTGCTGGAAAAGAATGAAACACAGCTTTTTGGTACTATATTGTACATATGAGCATGCTCTGACTAAGCATTGCTAACCTGCCTTAGCTGACATAGCCACCAAGATGGGCACATGCTCTAATGTAGCATTAGTACTGCAAAAGAACAGCATTCGTATGGTCTTGATCTGTGAGGCTCTTAAGAGTCCAGCATTGCATTCCCATGGTAAATTTTAGCTCTTATATTTTGCATACAAATAACTCAGCAATGTGCCAAACAAGGATATGTTGGGACATGTAAATGTTGTTCCTGTCCATGAGGGGGACAATGTTCCTAAACCAGGTGTGAGTTTGTAGTTAATCATCCATTCATCCAAATTACATTTGAACAGAATAAGGGAAGCACTTTGCTTTATGTGGAGTGGAAGACAGTTTCATAGAAGTAGATTTCTTTATGATAAATACCTGTCCCTCCAACATGTTCTATTTGTGTTGCAGAAGAGACTAGGGTCTCTTGAGCAAGTATCTATTCCACCACTGGAGTTTTGAATGTGTAGTAGATCTCACCAAACATAGTCTGCTGAGGCAGTAGCCTCTATGTTTCCAAGAAGAGGGACACGGCTTTAAAATAACCAGAATAGCTTTCATAATATAGTCCTTTGATTTTCTTAGTGAGGAATCTTTAGGTTGTTCCAGTTGTGACAAGTGCTTGGATTAGTTCATACCAGAAAGGGCATTATACTCAATGATTGGCCTAAAGAGTTCTGGATACAATGGAATGATTACATGCCTGGACCTACATGCCATACTTTTAGATTTACAATGAAAAAGGAATTTCTTATAATAGTAGATACATGGTAATCAAAGTGCAGTTAAATTTTGACATTGGTTTCTGGACACCTGACTATAGGATTAGTATTTCAGGAGTCTTTTGTCAATGTGATAGTTACAATTGGAGTCCTACTTGCCAAAGGATATGATTATATATTTCTTGGTATTTACAAACTAAAACAGTACATATGAGGCAAAGCAGAAACCATTTCTTGGTATATAGTTTTAGTCTATGCATTTGAGACCAGCTGTTTGGAACAGTCCATCTTGGAGGATCATGTCGTCCTAGCAGATGTTTAGGATGTCAACACATATGCAGTCATCTGCAGACTTGGTCAGCCACAAACACTTAAGATCATCTTTAACCTACAAGAAGTAAATGCTAGTGAGGATTGGCCCATAGACTAAACCCTGGGGTATACCTCTAGTGAGAAGTCTTTTGAAGGAGGTAAAATTACCCACTTTTATTTCCTGGGTTGTATTTGTGAGATGATTTGCTGTCCAGGGAGTTCCACAGGGATTTACATTTAGCTTGGAAAGTTGTGCCCCCCTCTCACCTACTTAAATATACCAACTCCGAGATCACATTACAGTGATGAAAATGACAACGTAACAGAGGCAGCCAATGTCGTTTTGCTATTTTGCTGTTTCATGCTTTCAAGATGTATTAGAAGGATTGTGTCTTTGGTTATATAATAGGAACCCTGTAGGTTGCCTATGGCCTTGTTTATTACATTCATACCAATCCTTTACATAGCTTTACAGCTGAGGCTGGTCAGACTTATGGATTTATAATTACTTGGGACAGTTGAACCCCCAGTCTTTGTGCAACGGGATTACTGTTGCTGTCCTTCATTTATCTGACATGAAGCATGTTTTGAGCAGGGGAAATGACAAGTCATGCTTCGGGCTTAACAGTTGGTAGCCTTGCTGTTGTCCAGCCCCATTGATGTAGTGCTCCTGGCTTTATTTAACACCTTGTAGACTTCTTCTTGGGAGACTGTGGGGTGGGGGGGGGGTGTAGATGCTGGTATGTGATCTGAAAATATTGGAAGGAAAAAAGGAAGCTGACATTTGAGCTGTAGTTGTTAGCTAATAGACTGGCAATAGCCCCCTGGGTCCAGGTACATGATATAATTTACTATTAGATGTGCATAGTGCTGGACATTGTTTCAGAGGTTTCTAACATGGTTAAAGAAAGCTTTGTGGTTATTCTTCATTGGGTAGTGACTTTTACCTTGCATCTGGCTTTAGTAAAGCAAAGTCCGGATTTCCTTGTTTAGCTTAGCAAGAGCATTTTGTTTTCCTGAAAGTTAAAATTATTTTTGCTTGCAATCAGTTTTTTTCTTTTTATTATGAATCCTATTTACATTAAGATTCCACAATAGATGTTTATTTTTGAATTTGGCATTGTATTTTTTCTGACAGGAGGAGATGCATCTCTGCAGCTATTTAAATGTGCATAGAATCTGTCAATAAAGGATTATGCATAACCTGTGTGGTTGTCAGGCTGGAAGGGGCTTTTGAGTTTATCCGGGTCATCATTCAGTTTTAGTAGATCAGCATTAGCATAAAATCTAAATACTGACGTATTGGAAGTTGCTTCAAGTTTCAGTAATGTGGTAACTGTGGATCATTCATGATCTGATTTGACCAGGGTGGTAGTTACATCTGGTGTGAAGCACAGCTGCCCCTATAATGTTAAGGATCACAAGCAGGATTTTTTCATCCCTGGTTGGGGTGCAGAATAACTGGTCTAGAGAGTGTGTTCCATTACTTCTGCAAATCTATTTTCTTATGTGGTGTTGGTTGCTTGACATAAATGTCTAACATGTGAGCATGTGAATAATGGCTGATTATCTGGGAGTCACTTCATACTAAGTCCTCCTTGAAAATGCACTTGCCTTTGAATTCCAGCCTACATACTGTTTCTCTTGCTGTCTGTCTGTCTATCTATCTATCTATCTATCTATCTATCTATCTATCTATCTATCTATCTGTCTATCTATCTATCTATCTATCTATCTATCTATCTATCTATCTATCTATCTATCTATCTATCTATCTATCTATCTATCTATCTATCTATCCATCTGCTTATCCTGCTGTAACAAAATCCTCACAGCCAAAATAATATGAGATAAAAAAAAAATACCAACATGCATTAAAGCTTTTAAGTAAGAATCCGAAACACAATTCAGACAAAAATCACAAACTGCCCACACACCTCATGAAACTCATTGCAACATATAATTAGTCTCTTTTTGCAACCAGTTTAAAATAAATAAATAAATAAATAAATGAATGTATAAAACACCCAAAAACTAGCAATGCCATCAGACATAATTTGACCCAATAATTATACTGTTAGGAAAAATGGTTTTCAGAAGGTAAGGTGGAGGGCTGGATTAGTATTATTACATATGAGTAACAAGGGCAAAAATAGGAAAAAGATACTTTAAGTATAGCAAAGAAAAATGCAACTAGGTTTGTAGGGAAGGAAGCAGAACAAAATGTTTCTACTTCCTACCTCTACTTCAAGTTGCAAAATGCTGTGTCACACAAAGTAAGTAAAGATAGGCAGTACATTAACTTTTAGTGCCAAAACCTTAAGAAAACTTGTGATGAGCTTAATGCATAATCGTGGACTATGATGGAACCCGGGAATGGGAAGATTAAGTCACAGAGGACAACAACCTTTTACTGTACAGGAGTAATGAAAGAGACTGAGAAGTTCTGTGCTGGATGGCTGGAATACCAGAAGCACCTTCACCAGCTCTTTGAAAATCTTCTGATTCAGTCGTCATTATTACTACTTCCCTTTGAACGTAATTTTATGGACATTTTTGAGTCGCTGGTAAAATCCGGAAATGGATTTCAATATGTTTTGGCCATTTTAGACTACTCAACTATGAACTGTTAGGCTATTCTCCTATTCAAGGCTAATGATAAAGCTGTACCTAAGGGATTAGTCTTATTACTTTTCAGGGTAGTATTTCTTTAAGAAATACTCACCTATCAAGATCTTCATTTATTTCCAGAAAGTTTCTAGTGTTTTAAAGTCAAGTAATTAGAAACATTTCTGTACTGTCCCCAGACAGAATGTTCATATCCATGATGAGAAACATTTTATTTATTTTTTTATTTAACATTTGTTTACAGGGAAAGGCTGACTGGGACAGAGCACATTTTCAGCAGAGGCCTAGGGTGAAATGCATCCATATCTTTGAAATGTATGAGGAAACCTGAGCACTGGGATGAAACCCATGCAAATGCAGGATGGACATGCACACTCCATACAGAAGGCACCCCAGCCAAGAACTGAACTGGAGAACCTCTTGTTGTGTGGTAACAATGTGAACTGCTGCACCACTGTGATTCCCATTTAATACCAATACTTCCAGTTTTCCATTAGAAAAGTATCACAAGCCTCAAGTAAATTCAGTCTTTTTGAGTTATTATATGGTAGATATCTACATGGACTGTTAAATATTGCCATTGAAATCTGGAAAGAAGATAATATCCCATCTAAAAATGTCATATAAAACTATATCACCAAACAGGGAAAGTTGGAGGTGGTATTGCCATCGTTGTTGTATATTGGAAGAACTCAGGTCACACATTAAGAGGTGCATAATAGAAAAGCAAAGACCAGACAGTTCAGAGCTGGAGACCATTTGTTAATTTTAGTCCCCTCAACAAAAATCTCATTTTTGGCTAAATGGCAGGGTAGAGTTAAAATAGCAGAAAATACAATTATATAAGTTTCAATGTTTAACAGAATATTAAAAGAAGAACAGAACATATATTATATATTAACATCCTCAAACCATGAAAAGGTGGAAAACCCTGTGCAGTTTGTTTGGCAGCAGAGACTTGTAGATGCTTCAAGGAATAAACTGACCATTGTTCCAGCAGTCTGAATAGGTAACACACCAAACAAGTCATAGATGCAAGTGATAAGGATGTCTCTGTTAAGAAACAGAAAAGTGTTTTCAGAACTGCCTGGCAAAACAAACATTCTTCAACACCATTTTGAAACAACTCCAGGGAAAAAGTGTATTTATTTATTTATTTTTTTTTTTGGTGAGTACTTTTGGGCAACAAGCCTCCTTTGTTTCTCCATGTCTGAGGACTCAACTTCAAAATGATTTACTTACTCTCAGTCTAGACTGAAGAGTCAAGTCAAGCACTTGGAGTAGTGATATAAATGGAGCAAAATGTTTTTCCTAGCACTAACTCCCATCCCCTTTGAGCTTACTTCCCTTTGCTGGATGGGCTACAGAAGAAGTAAATCAGCCTGCATTACTGCCCAAGATGTTTAGGGTCTGTATAGCATTATTCATATTACTGCCTTCCAGCCTTAAGTCTTTCTCTAAGTGATCCAGCGTCCATCAGAGTTACAATTTGTAAGCTACCAAATGTTAAGAGTCAGTGAGCTAATAAAAGGTCCAAGGAAGGGAGGATTCTTGATCACATTATGTATAACAAAGGGATACTGACAAATCTCTCTCTCTCTAATGGATGAAGCCAGAGAAATGTCTGTGTTCTTATTCCAGGATCCCGTCCATCCTTTCAGGTTACCTGGAGCCCATACAACCTTTCAAAGATCAACGAATAAAGTCCTAAATCCCAATGACTTATTATTTGTGCTTCTGCTACATTCCTAGGTGATATAATAAATGATCTTCAATTGTCTGAGAATTCCTACTGGTTACAGACCATGATAGAATAGGTAGCGGAATAGGAATAAAAAATGTTGGTTGGTACTTTTTTTGCAGCCTTTTAAAATTATTATAAATAGAAATGAATCTCAACCCACCATAATGCACCTGTCCTGTCTATGACTCACAGCTTAACTGATGTGTCTGAAACTCATTGTTTCAGGCTGAGTAGGTCAATACACTACAGTGTGGTGGATCTTCCCACTATGGACTATAAATGGTGTAAATATAAGCTGTGTTATTTTTAAAGTGTGATGTAAACGTATCAGTGGTGCAGTAGATAGCACCCTCACCTTTGACACAGAAGACTGTAGTTTCTCTTGTCCCACTCCATAAAATCAAGTACTGCTACTTCAGTGCAGCACTTGGTGGGGGGGGGGGGGCTGCATTCCTGAGTGTACCATCCTGCAGAGGAGATGTTAAACCAAGGTCCTGTCTGCATGACTTGGCAGTTGCTCCAATGGATATAAAAGATCATATGGCACCTGTTGAAAAGAATATGGCATCTTTATTTTACACAGTATTAAAAAATACATAATTTACATATTTAAAGGCACATATAAACACTTTTCTATTTTTTACTAGTCATTTTGTGCCAACAAATCACTAGTTGACTTTACTAAAAGCAAATATAACTCTGAGAATCCCCTTTATGCTACTACTGTAGCAAAAACATGGAACATACTTCCTCTAGAAATCCGGTCACTAGAAAACACACATGACTTTAAGAGCCTTCTTAAGTTACATCCATCCACCTCAAGAACTTCCTCATCTACTAGCCCTGGGTAAAAACCACCAACCCTCTTACACACACACCTCCTCTCTCTCTCATCTAAACTATCTCTTCCAGTACTTCTAGAACATAAAATCAGACAAACGCATATTAGCATTATTAGTGCTTTATACTCTTTCAGTTTCTGTGCATCACTGTGTACCTACTGATGCAACCATCATATATATTCACCAATGAACATAGACAATTGACTACTTTTACCAAAAGTATAAACTAGTCAACAGTCTCATCACTATTTACTTGTATAAATCCATCTAACTACAAATGTTGTTGAAAAGATGGAATTGTTGTAATCTCAGATTGTCTGTATTACTCTGTGCATTATTATTGTGAGCTAGTGTATATGTTACCTGTACTTCCTGTCTTTTTTATCACTGTATTTTATTTACTACTGTTGTTCTTATTGCTGTATGTTTTATTATTGTATGTTAATACTGTATGGAGCTTTTCTCCCCAGGCCTCCACTGAAAATGGGGAGCACTGCCCAGTCGTACATTTTCCCAGTAAACAAATGCAAAATAAAATAAAATAAATAAATAATTTTTCATTTTTCTTAAAACAACTTCATTGTTGTTCTTCCATAATTGACTCTCACTCCTTCTTTGACAGCATAATCTAATTATTTACAATATATTTGCCAAAAAACATTTTCCATTAAACACAACTTCATTCAATGTTTGATTGCAAATAACCCATATTACATGAAATAAATTCTTATCTACCATTCTGACATATTCTTTCTTCTTCTTGTTATAATAGCTATACAGTCGTAGTCATATCTATGCTGTTTTTGTCATGATTATTCTCTCAAAATTTTTCTTCACACAACTTTTTCCAGAGTTTCACCACTCTTTTACATTTCACAAAAACATGCTCTGTTGTCTATTCCTTCCCACAAAATAAAAATGTTCATTAAACTTTATTTTTATATGGAATATTCCTATTTACTGGTAACTTACTTATTGCCAATCTCCATAGGAAATCCTGACACTCTACTATCTTCATACACCACTTTTTCCTGGCTTTAATGGCTTTAATCACCACTTCTGGTAAATGTCCCATGGATTTACATAATAATATTGTTTCACAGGTTCATATCTGATTACTAGACTAATGGCACAACAGCCTTTCCAAGCCTAGCCAATAATACCCGGGATATGACAGTATTACATCTGCATTCTCCACAAATGAGATGGGGTATTATCAGGGTAGTGGATCTTTGGGTGTTGGAGCCCTGAGTCATTTTAGTGACTGTCTCTGCGCATAAGGGACATGGGCAGTACCTCAGGAGTGAAATTGTAGTTCTCTATCCATTTATCCAAATTCTTTTTGAAGAGACTAAATAGATGAGATAGCCTTTGGGATACAAATTTGTCTCCCTAGCAAGCTCTGTTAGAGTCACAAATAAGGTTCAGGTCAGTGGAATGCATAACCCTTGTATAGCTGTTCTTGCAAATATGTAACATTTTCATCAGGGCTGGGTCAGAGAATGCCTTATAGGTCAGCATAAGTCCCCTTCTCAATAAACAATATGAGATGGAGTAAAGGGATAGGATTTTTAGTCATTCTGGGTAAGACGTGTCTTACTCTTTGCACTTTTTTAGTGAGAAATGTCTGGGTCCACTTCAGTCAGTGTGTCTGGTTAGGTACATAGAGAATGGAACACTGTACTTGATTATGAGCCTGATGAAGGCAGAGTACAATGGCACTATGACTTCCTTTGATCTTGATGCCATGTCTTTATTTATAAGTTGACCCACAAAGAAGGATTTCCTCACTACCATAGCTACACGGTGGACAAAATTTAGGTTACTGTCCATCTGTGTTTCTAGGTCCCTCACCAATGGGTCTACTTTTAAGGGTGTGCTATAAATATTATAATTTGTAGGGATGTCTGATTTACTGAAGGGTATTATTATGCATGTTTTAGCATTTAGCCTCAGATTGTGGTTTTGGCACCAGTTGTTTATCACTTTTAGGCCTTTTTGTAGGATGTCGGTATATTTTTGGGATTCAGCGATTGCTGCCAAGTAACAGTAATCAGTGAACTTGGTGAGCCAGAGGCCCTCAGTATTGGCCTTCCCTTTGGAGGGGTATACACCAAACAAGTGGGGTCCCAACACTGAGCCCTGTGGGGCACCACTAGTAACAGGTTCCTTATCGGAAGTGGATTCACCTATCTGGCAGCATGTGTCCTGTCAGTGATCCAGTTGGCTATCCATCTGATAATATAGGGGTTTATGCCTAAATCAGTAAATTTATCTATGCTCTCTCAGTTGGGGGTTGGCTGAAAGCTTTGGCAAGATCTAAATAAGTGGTGTGTACCGTTTTACCCTCATCAATTGCCCTGATGACTTTCTTGAAGTCCACATGATTGAGCAGGCAAGACCTGCCTTTGACAAATCCAAATTAGCTATATGGTTATTGATCAAGTCCATGATAATTCTCTCCATTGCTTTGCAAATAAGACTGGTCAAGCTTATAGTTCTGTAGTTCCCCTGGGTCAGCTGATGGGTCAACTTTGTGCAGACGGATGACTTTTGCAGTCCTCTCTTCCTCTGGCACAAAATTCATCCAGAGGCTGTGGTTAAAGAGGATTTCTAGTGTCCTTGATAGATTCTGTTTTAAGCTATTTACGAATCACCCTGGAATGTTTTCATGACCCATTGAGGCTGTGTTTTTAGTTTTAGCAAGCACATTATGGAACTGTTCCTCAGTAATGACCTGTAAGGGAATGGTTGCAGGTATTTCTTTGGCTGTAGTAAGAGGTGATCGAGGGGTGAAGTTTCAACTGAGCTTGTTGGCTCACAGGTTTGCTATAGTTTCAGGCTGGGTGTAGGTGTTTCCATTCATGATTAACTTGGCACATTGCTGAGCATTTCCCCTGAGCTTATGAACATAATTTAAAAAAAAGCCTTATGGTTATCTTTCACCTGGGAGGCTATCTTTGGCTCATAGTTTTCTTTGACATATTTGACCAGCTTTCTAATTTGTTAGTTTAGACTGGCAAGTGTCTTTTTGCACTGTATTTCTTTTCTTTCTTGGCTTTGGAGACAGTTTTTTTTTCTTTTGTTGAATAGCCTATTTATGCTTGGGATCCACCAGGGTAGTTTATTTTTGCCAGTAATCATGTTTGACTCAGACAGGTACTGCCTCCTCTATGCAGCTATGAAAGTGGTTGTACAGTGCTTTTGTGTACAGCTGACAATAGGACTCAATGTCATCCAGGTTTGGAGGTGCTTTGGAAGTTTAATAAGCTGTCAATTACTTTGAGGCAATTTGTCTTAGCAGAGTTCTTAGCAGGTTTAAAGTTCTAGGTTAGTTTTAATACCATAGGAGATCATTTTCTGGACAGATCTTACCAGGGAAGAATTAATGCACTGGAGGGGGCAGCATCCCCCCATGTTCGTAAGTACCAGGTGTAGGATAGTTTCTCCAGGGTGTTTGCACTGAAGAAGTCCAAAAACCTCTAAGCAAGGGAATTATGGGTCATATCAGTCTCTGATTTAATGGAGGGGTAGCTGAAGTCACCCATAAGTATAGTGTTAGGCTGAATGTTATGAGATTCCAGTAGGTTTTAGGTAGAAGATGTGATTTTCCAGACTCATGTGATGGGATCTGTAACTAACAAGGATATGATAGGGGGGTCACACCTATGGTTAGTTGGGCATGCAGCAACTCAAGGGAGTCATGTTGTTGTACTTGTCGTTATGAGCAGTGAGTCATCTACTCCCTTTGTTTTCTCCTGACTTGAGGAGTATCAAAATATATGAAAGGGATAGTAGCCTTTGATAGCCAGGCTACTTTCCATGGTTCTGACCCATGTTTCTATGACTGCACATATGTCTACTTCCTCTAGGGTGCAGAGTGTTGAGCAGCAGTACCTTTAGGTAGCCATGAGTGATTTCTGGTTGGAGAGTTTTACAACTTGGCATAGCCTAAAACAGGCACTGTGGGTTTAGATAAAGTTTTTGCCTGTATCCAGAAGACAAGTGTTGACAAGTGCAAACCGTCTCAGGCAAAGCATCGTGGTTTGTTGTTCATGTCTCCCCAGGCTGACAGATATTGGATCCCCTTGTTGAGACACAAGAAACTAAGCCAATTGTTGAAATGAATCATGTTTTGCTGGTACTGTGGTATCATCACTGGTGAAGGTAAGATGTTACTCAAGGATAGATTCATACCCACCTGGGACACATACTCAGAGAGATCCATCATGTCTCTCTTCATATAGTCCAATGAGGTACATCTTAGGTCACTTAGGTCCACATGGACTATGACCATGTTACACTGGTACTTGTGGTTTAACGACCTAAGTGCATGCATGACCTGGTTTATTCTGTCTCCAGACAGACAGCTCACTGTGATCTTCTCCTTCTTTAGCCTGGTAAGGGGGACATCAGTATGTCTTACAATGGAAACCCCGATAACTAAAATGATTGGCTGTGTGGTGTGTTTGCCTTTTGGGCTTGGAATTGGATTTTCAGAGTTTGTGTTGTATGAGACGCTGTCTTTTTTGAGTGTGCACAGGGCCACTGAGAGATGCTTTTAGAAGGTATTGGAGGTGAAGGTCTTGCAGGTCTTGTTACATTATTATACCATATCCTTCTATCTTTCGCTATATTATCAGTTTTTTTTCCATGTTAGTCTTCTTTCTTGATAATTTTTAATTTCTTTGTATACATATTTTTTTTCTTATTCTTGTCATCTCCCAGATCTTTTTGTACTTATATTCAAACATTCTAACTATTAATTTATTTTTCTCTTCCTATACCCAATTCACTACTACATAACATTTTAAAGAAGCTGACTAAACAACTGGATATAATAGCACCTATACCTGCTTCATCTTTACTCATACACAATGCACTTCTTTTCAATGGGTTTAATCTTGAATCCAATATGGAAAAAAAAACGATCAATTGCAACAATTTCAGTTTCATAGTTTTAGGGATCATATAAACATTTCACAGATATGCTATTTATTTCCCATTTTAACATACTCCCTTTCTTCCAACACCTTCATCCATTTTGCTAAATGGTCTGAAAAAACATCACGAGTGTCTCATTATCTGCTAGTCCCAACACCTTCTGTTAATTCAAAATAATCAAGCTCAGATTCAGCTGCCCCTTCTATAAATCCATTGACTTTTGTTCCACAGAGGAAATGTACAATTTTCTCTCTTCCCGTATTTGTTTTACATCTTTTGCTTTCTATTTACATTTTCCTCTTAAATCACAAAGTCCCCTGCATTTATTATTTTCATGTTAACTACAACAAAGCCTAACATTTGATAACACATTTTCTCTCTTTCCCTGCTAGCTGCATGTGCATATAATGCTATAATTCTATAAACATGTTCTCTCCCTCTCACATCCACAACAGTTAATCTCCTTACCAATGTTATATCTAGTATTTCACTGCTTTTTACACAACATACACACTCCACAACTATGTTCACTTCCTAAGTTCCGTATTATATTTGGTTTACCTTTATAATCTCGAATCACACTTGTGCGAGTATTCATATATTCGCATCTAAAACACAAAACTGGAAACAGCGACAGTTGTTAATGTTCGAAAAGCAGCAAATTGAACAGCCAATTCGCTGAGTTTCGAACATAAATGTCGACAACAAAATTAGATAAAGTGCAATGCAGGGGGGCAAGCCCCCCTGCACCCCCCACCCCCCTACTTTATTATTCTAACTCCGAGATTGCACTAGAGCGAGGAAAGGAACAATTTCCAACTCCCCACTTTTGTGCAATCTGCCCAAGAATGTTGAATGTGCAATGAGGGGATCTTACTGTGCATTCGCTTATTGCACATTCGAACCTTCTTCCGTTCGACCTTTGCAAACCTTACAAACTGTTTTTCGAACAATTGTCGGTCGCCCGTGTGCAATACACACATGTAAAGGTAAACCTTATATTTTCGTCCCACAATATTTTTGTTTTTAGTCTTTCTAGACTTGTGATGAATCTTACATCCTCTAACAGAATGACATCAACATCACATTTAGCACACCATTTCAATATCCCTGTCCTTCTTACAATTTCAATAATACTGTTCAAATTTATTGAAAGTTCTCTAAAGTTGCTACTTTTCTTTCTTTTTAAGTTTAGGAAAAATATTTTTAATTCTTTTGTTTTCTTGTTTTTACTCTTTCCCCAATTGAATATTTTTCCTGGGTTTATATACAAATAAGCCTTGATCCTCACAATCGGACTTTTAACTGGCTAGAATTTCATAATAATTATTAGTTTCAATTACTTCTCCTGATCTTCCTGCACTCTCTCTATTTTCACCTATGTATTTTGTCTTCTTCTACAGTTCCTTCTTCATCTATTTCACCCTCTTCCAAGGCACTTGTTGTCCTTCCTTGTGTATGTTTTCTTCCCTTCCCCCTTTCTTTTTCATTATTTATTGTTTGTTCTTGATGATCCGTCCGAACGTGTACAGTCTGTACACAACCTGAATTCAGGCACACACCTTCTTGCTGTATGCCCTTTCTCCCCAAATTGGTTACATTGTCCATTGTTATAATCATTACTTAAATGAGAAAACAATCCCACAAAAGAGGCATGATTTAGATGGCCAGCGCATCTTAATGTCCCTCAATACCAGCCACAGAAATTATACTTGGCATGTTTCACCATTTTTTTCACTTTTCAGTACAGCTTCCAATCTCTCTCCCTTCATTCCATGTTTCTTTACTTCTATCTTTCACTGTATTGTCAACAGTTGCACACAGACCACCTTCCATTTCATCAGTTCTAAACTGTAAAGTAACATTTTCTTAATGTTTACGTTATTACCAGAAAAGAAAATCATTGCTGAAAGGATAAATGTCCTTCTTTTTGTTAAACAGTTGCAGAAATGTCATTGTCATTTCATCAGTTTCAAACTTTAAGTCAGCAAAAGTCTCGGTTCCAATATATATATATATCTGTGTGGAGTTTGCATGTTCTCCCTGTGTTCGCGTGGGTTTCCTCCGGATACTCCGGTTTCCTCCCACATTCCAAAGACATGCATCTGGAGTATTTCTCCCCGGGCCTCCGCTGAAAACAGGCTCTGTGGAACCTAGTCGGACTTTCCCGGTCAACAAATGTTAAATAAAAATAAATTAAAAAAATAAAATATATTTATATATATATATATATATATATATATATATAATCTGAATTTCTTGAGCTTTAAAACTCAGAACAGTAGCCAAATCAGCCAGTATATAATATCTGTCTATTACAATGTCAGGTTTGTTCTTATTCTCACAGCTGGTTTTCCCTTCTTTTTAAAATCAGTTTTTACTTAGTTTCTTGTTACTCTCCTTTTTCGCCTGCTGTCCCTGCCGCATAAATTTAAGTCACTCCATTATCTGCTGCCACAAAACTGGACACCTGCTTTCCTCTTTTACTTTCTGTCACTGCTGCATAAGTTCTAACTGTTGCACTCTGCTGCTACATCACATGGCTCCTTTTGAACTTCTGAAAAAGTTATCTTCCATCTCACTCCATGAAACAGCAGAACTGTCACCTGGATCAACCTGCTTGATTATTTTTAAAAGAACCTTATCTAACAAGCTCTTAAAATGCCAGTTCTGTTATCTGCACCCCTTCAGCAGACTTGCTTACTTCCTACTCCATGGAGACAGCTAAATGATACTCATTTGTACTACACACCACACAGGAAACTTTTTTCTTTATATGCTGAAGCTCAGTATCGAACAAATTTTTCTCCAAATTCTCATTTTCCACCTTCAAACTCTCTACAGCTTTTCTCTCCTCCTTCATGCTGCTGTAAGAGCAGTGTAGCACCATCTAGCAACTCCAAGATGTAACAGAAGTTTCTTGATGCCCTGATCAAATGTATTCAAGCAGAATATATAGCACCTTGTATCTCCACTGAAAAGAGGACCCTATCCTTGTGGGACTAAACAGGCCAACAACAGGGTAAATAAATAAACAAATAAATAAATAAACTTGACAGCTGGAAGCCTATGTTAACTACCTAGCTTAATTCTATATTAACTCCTGATTTTTGTTGTATGAAATAATGGCCTATACCTAAACAGAGAAGTTGAGCTCTCATATACAGGACAAATGCTGCCTGGAACATCAGGTCTAGTTCACATGCTGCAGCCAAAAGAATTGTTTGGCATGCTTATGGAGGGAAGGCCTGGACAATTCTAGAAGTAAGCCTGCATAACCTAGGAAGTGAGAGAGATAGAGAAAATGTATTGCAGAGCACTTGAGTACAGTGGCAAAGAAAATGTTGGACTGTTATTTATTTAAAAAGTAATTGTAGCCACTGTTTTGTGGGGCTCATTGACAATTGCTAGGAAACTACTGTTAGACAAATAGTTTGTGCTTTGGTTTGTTTTTGCTGTCTTTATGCTGGCAATGGTGATCATATTGATAGGTTCATTCAGTATGGTGATGTATATAGACAGAGAGATAGATAGATAGATAGATAGATAGATAGATAGATAGATAGATAGATAGATAGATAGATAGATAGATAGATAGATATGTGGGTCTAATTCAGATGACCAAAGTTGCAAAACTTTGAACATCATATGGCCGAGGACCAGATAATCGAAGTTTTAAAACTTCAAACATAAAAAAAAAAATAAATAAAAACAAAAAAGTTTGCCTTTATGTTTTTAAGGGGGGGGGGCAAGCCCCCCTGCACTCCCCCACGCCCCCTGCTTAATAAATATAACAACGCTGAGATTGCACTGCGGTGAGGAAAATGAAAAATTTCCCATCCCGAGCTGTACTGCGATCTCCATTCAGAATGCTCCAAGTTGTAAAACTTCAGTCATCTGGTCCTCGGCAATATGATTTTTGAAATTTTGCAACTTTGATTATCTACCATCTGAAGGGGACCCATATATATATATATATATATATATATATATATATATATATGTATGTATATATATAATTTTATATATATGTGTGTGTGTGTGTGTGTGTGTCTGTGTATACGTGTATTTGTGCATCAATTGAAAAAACAAACAAATCTGTCAGGGGAATAACATAAAAAATAAAAAAGTTCAATAAGCTGGTTGCATACGTGAGCACACCCTTAAACTAATACTTTGTTGAAGCACCTTTTGATTTAATTACAGCATTCAGTCTTCTTGGTTAGGAGTCTAGCAGCATGGCACATCTATATTTTTTCCCCTAACAGATTTGTTTTGTTAATTGAATTGTACAGGTTATAGGTCACATTAAAGGTGGAGAAAGTTTTGAAATGATATATTGTGGTCTTATTTTTTATATCACAAAAACCTTTCATTTCATTTTAACAGGGGTGTATACACTTTTTATATCCACTGTATATGTATATATATATATATATATATATATATATATATACATATATGTGTGTATGTATATATATATATATATATATATATATATATATATATATATATATATATATACGTATATATACATGTATATATATATATATATATATATATATATATATATATATATATATAAATATATATATATATATATATATATACTTTACATGATCGACATTACACAAAGATGAAGACCATATGGCCGAGACCATATAATTGACTTTTGAAATGTCAATCATGTAAAAAAAAAAGAAAAAAATACAACAATAACTTATCTAAACATTGCTAGCAGGGGCAAGCACCCCTGCACACCCCATATGGTCTTCGGCTTTCTGAAATGTCGACCATGTGAAGGGGACCCACGTATGTATGTATACATATATATATATATATATATATATATATATATATATATATATATATATATATATATATATATATATATATAGATATATATATCCATGTTTTTCATTTAGTCTGCTCCAGGTTAATTCCTGAAGCATGCACAAAACATTTTGATATTTGTTTATTCGACTTTCTGATATCAATCTCCTGGGTGTCGACATTGTGTGCATTTGACTGGGTATCCAACAATTATATATCTATATATCTATAGCTATCTATCTGTTGGCTGCAAGAAAGTCTATCCCAATAGTTCAACACTGGAAACACTGACAATAAATTATGCATTTACGAGCAAATTCCTCACTGTGTACAACAAAAAACAACAAAATAACATTGCTTATTTTGGAGGGAGGCAAGCACCCCTCCTCCCCAACTCCCCTTCTAATTATATACACTAACTTCAAGATTGCACAGTCCCTGGAGAAAGTCAAAATTCCCTCATTTGGGGATCATCAGTATTGTTCAAATTTGGATCTTTAGTATATGTTGACCTATCGTGGTCGACTTTCTTGCTGTTGAAATTGTGGTGTGTTGACTTACTAAGGTATTACCATCTATATATATATATATATATATATATATATATATATATATATATATATATATATATATATATATACACATCTAGTACTTTAGCACTATAAGTGGTTATATCTTGTAGAAGCTCTCTTGTGTGAAAGGAGCTGAAGTGGTTGTTTTAAGGTATTTAATGAAACAAATTGCATAATCCATGTCTTGGCTAATATTATAATAATTGTTGTTATTATTTTATTGTTGTAGGTTGTGTTTCAAAGCATAATTATTGCACTTTTTTCAGGCAGTAAAGGTTCATTTGATTCTGTCAGCAACAAACCTATGTATACCTTTTCCTTATGGTGAAATATGAAATCAAATCATAAACGTGTTGTGTTGGCATAACAGTGCCATTAAAAACAGTATTTATTTTTCCATAAAAGTGATACTTTCAAATATTTGAAATGTTTAGTAGAGAAACAAATTTAAAACATAAAAAAATTTAACAGTCAAACTTCACATATTCAGATATTTTATTCAAATTTTGCAGTAACCAATTATTTTAATGTACTCAGTTTAAACTTACTAAACAAGAGCACTGAATAAAGAAACTTCACTAATCATGCCAAATATGATGCCATTTAAATCTACCAAACAAAATAATAACAAATCACTAATGTGAATAACACAAGGAAAAATGACAGATGTTCTATAATATATTGAACCAATTAAAATTGCTCCTAGCAGTGGATCTTTACCAGAGATGGAAGGCAAAAGTATATCATAAAACAAAAATACCCATGCTTCAGTTTAGTGTCCTTGATCTAACAAATCCCTTGATTTACAAAATGTTATTTAGATCCAGATGTACAATACATCTTAGTGTATTTTGTTAAACAAACTCATACACATCAGCACCACCCATGCATCAACAGTTTCTGACAAGGCTGCAGCACTCACACATGCTTGTTTCTTAACATATCTACAAATTCAGTTATTTCTATATAGGATACTTCCTGTGAATCAAAAAGGGTTACTGTGCATAGTAACCCTGAACATGAGTGGACAACCCTTTGCACTAAATTGTTCTGTGTCAGAGACAGGTCCACTGCAGTGATTTGACATGATAGTTGTGCTAAATGATAATGATGCATTTCAGGGAGTAACCAATTTTAATTAACCATGTACTCTTCCTTGCAAAGGCAAGCAGGAAGGGATTTATACTACCATGCAGCTTGGCTACATCAATTACCATATCTGGTTGCAATAATCAACATGGCCAAAATGTAGTGGTCCTCCAATAAATTCAGTGGAAGAGATTGTGTTGCAGGAAACTTTAGCAGAGAAGTAATGATGTGTGTGGTGTAACAATGTGCATTTTTGTGTGGTAGTATGTGTGCATATATGCAGTGGTATGACTGGTTATGGATGACTGTATATTTGTGTGTGTGTGTGTGTGTGTGTGTGTGTGTGTGTGTGTGTGTGTGTGTGTGTGTGTGTGTGTGAATGTTAGCATATGTGTTTTTCCATTTTTAATTTTTCAAAGTCTTTTAGGTTTTAATACCATGATGGGAATGTACCACATTCCTTAGTCAAAGTACGATTAATGTTCATGAAATTAGTATTGTTTCATTCTTTGGTGTGAGCCAAAAGTGCTCTTTGCAGCACCCACAATGTGCCCAGTAATGACTACTTCTGCAATTCGTATGGAGTTACATGTATTGGTAACATATTTAGATTTAATTGTAGACTATTTTTTATAAGACATGTTGCTCTTACTACTATTGGAACTATCTGGATATCTTTCTGCAACATTGCTCTCATTTCTGCTTGCAAATCTGGATATTTTATGACTTTGGGTCTCTCTGCATGCAGGACACTGTAGTCAAAGAGTGTGTCTTCTTTTCTTGGACCACTATATCTGGTTTTGTAGCATCTGTCTTTTGAAGTCTTGGTAATGGATGATCCCACGTGATGTAGAATTCGTCATTTTCTATGATGCTTTGTGGCTCATGTTTCCAGTCTTTTTCAGCCACTTCAGTACCATAATATTTGCACACTCCTTAGTGCAACAGTCTCGCCTCATTATTATGCCTTTCAGTAAATAGTCCTTCTGCAATTATGTCGCAACCAGCAGTGAGGTGTGCAACTGTTTCCAGTTCTGTTTTACAAAACCTGCATTTGTCTGCTTCTCCCACATGTTCAATGGACTTTGTAAATTAAAATGTACGTAACCCACTATCTTGTACTGCCAATATTAACCTTTCATCTCTTGGTTTGAATTCGCCTCTCCTTAACCATTCCTGCATTAGTTCCTGAACAACATGAGGTTCTTCCAGAAATTTTCTATACTTGCAACTATATTTATACATTTTCCACATTTCTTGCCTCCTCATCTGGTCCTTCACCTTATATTGTTTCTTTTGTTTTTTGGCACATTCAGTTGCTGCCTGGCTTTTATCCACTTGTGGTTTGATTTACATTCTGCCTGACACCGATATGCTTCTGCTAGCCTAAGCAGGGAAGTCATCTTAGATTTATTTTCCTGATGTTTCTAAACTTTCACTACATTTGGGTCTTGTGAGGTCAGCAGGTATGTGTGGAGTCCCATCCCTCCTTTGGAATGAAGAATATTTAATCTTGGTATGCACTGATTTTTATAAATCATATGATGAGCATGAAGCATCCTTCTTGTTTTCCTATCTAATCTATCCAATACATTTTGGGGCCAATCAGTCAGTCCAAAACTGTAAGTTAGGACAGGAAGAGCAAATCGGTTTATAGCTTGGGTTTTGTTCCTAGATGTCAACACTGTTTTCAGGATTACTTTGGTCTTCTAAAGTACTCCATACTAAGTTTTATTCACATTTGTTCATGTTTTATTGTTGATCCTTCATCAGTTCCCAAATATTTATACACTTCCTGTTGCTCAAGTTCTTTTATCTCACATTCTCGTTCCAAGCTGACTTTTTTTGGTGCTGCAGTTTTTCTGCTTTAAATGTTGCTTTTTCACGTTTATCACACCAAATGACATTCTTATATCATCTGAAAAAGTTTTGTCAACTTGCAGTTGTTCTTTCAGTTCCTCATCTGATGAGCTATACAATTTCAAATCATCAACAAAGAGAGTCTTTACACTTTGTTGTTTTCTAGGAGGCAAATTATAGCCATGGCCTATGTCGTTAAGTAAACAGCTTAATGGGTTAAGGTCAAGGCAGAATAGCAATGGTGACAGAGAGTCACCCTGGAATACCCCCTTTGAATTTTTATCCCTGGTATAATAATTTGTCGTTTATCATGGCTTAATTGCAAAGTGGTCTGCCACTGTTTCATGGTCACTGTAATGTAGCTGGTCAGTATAACGTGTTATATTTTTTAAGCTATCAAATTATTTTTTGTAGTCAGCCCATGCCATACTTAAATTCTTCCCATTTTTACAGTTCTCCACTATGACTTTATTTAACAGCAAATTATCATTTGTTCCCTATGACTTTCCTTTATTGCCCTTTTGTTCTATTGCCATAATTGAGTTTTCTTCTAAATGATGATAGACTCTGTCAGCATCAGTTCCAGTGAATAGTTTATGTCATCTGTGTGAGTGCCTGCATATGTTTTTGTGCATGTGTGTGTGTGACATCAAAGGAGGGAGAGTGCCCTGTCCTAGCATGATACATGGGTTGCCAGTGGTATTTGTCACCAAAAAGTAATATTTAGTGCTGGCAGTAACTGCAGGCAATTCAGAGATATGCAAATTATCTGATAATGAGGTATTTCACATTGCTGCTAAAGCTGTCCCCAAATTACAATTTATTTGAGCATATAAACTGACCTGCCTGTTGTAGGAAGTTTACATGAGCATTTAGGATTCTTTCTGAATCCCAGGAACCATATTTTAAAGTAATCTAAATATGAGTTCATAAAATCCCTGGGATTCAATATCTCCTCATGAAGCCTACATGGAGTTTACATGTCTGCACCATGGTGTGCTGGAAGCAGCAGCACCCTATGTATAGCAATGTCTCTCGGCATGCCTAAGTTAGGTTTTGTGGCTGGCAACAGTGTTGCAGACCAGGAAACTGTGTAAACAAACACAGGTACAATTCTGAAACACAGGTGCCCAGTAGGAAGGTAGCTGGAATAAAGAATCTGAACCACGACAAAGAAAATCTTCTTTTTTAATACAAAATGGTGAGTGCTTTCACAATGGTAACCATTGCTTCATCACACAGTTCATTTAAACAGCAACCACACTTAAATACTTTAACTCATTACAAGAACAACCAATCCTACCACTCAAAGTTAATTCAGCACTCAGCAATCAATTAATTACTATGGTTACATTTTGCCCTTGGTTAATTGCTAAAGTCAGAAAAATTCTGTTTAAAAACCACATGCACAAAATGTAAAGACAAGGACATGTGGATAAATATAAATAAAATTCATAAAATGTCAATGAATAAATACATATGTTCATGTTCCCCATTTAGTAACTACTAATGTGCATAGATGAATTAAAGTGGTTCAGCTTCTTTATTCCAGCTACCTTCCCACTGGACACCTGTGTTTCAACATTTTCAGTGTCTGGGCTGGTTTGGATTTATTTGTTTACAGATACAATTCTGCTCAAAGTAGTGCACTTACAGTCCGCTGATTTGTGTGGAAAGCCACTATGATCACCAGAGCTTCACAGAAAATTGCCAAGTGCAACACATCTGCACAAGGGCCAGAATAATGTGGGCACATTTAACCAGAAACAGGGACATATTTGCTACAGATGTCACATAGAAATGTGGTGGAGTGAAACTCAAACATCCATCTCAACTTCTTAGAGCATGAAATCTGGACAATGTCATAAATAATAGGGGACAAAGCCCAAAAATAGGGACATATTTTTAATATTGCTCTTCCAAACTTAGAAGGTTGATTGAATAATAGGTTGCACAGTAGCATGAACTTTCTGAAGAGCATGACATTTGAAACTCAAATGTCTGGCATCAGTTTCTGACTTCATTGTGCATAGACATGCCAATAATTTGTCAGAAACCATGGCCTTAAGCTTAATGCCAAAAAATGTGACGTCATTCCCTTTGGAAAAAACTCAGTTTCCACTAATTACCACATTAATGGTAGCCCACTGAACACTGAAGGCGTTATAAAAATTGAACAAAAAGCAGAACATTGCTGGAACCTGTGTTCTGAGAGACTGCCTTATATATTATCTGCAATTATACAGAGCTGAGCATATTATTTTTTTGGTTATAGAGTTTAATTGTTGCTTAGATCTGTGTTGAAACTGTTGTCTCACTGTTCTGAGAGACTGATCAGCAAATATACAGAGCTGAGAATATCTTTTCGGTTTTAACATTTGTACTGTTAGTTTTTGCTTAGATCTCTGTTGAAACTGGTTTGTCCCACCTACCCTCCCCATTTTTGGCTTGTAGTTTAAGTTTGGTGGCTTTTGCAGTTGCCTGCCCCACTGTAGATTTGATCTGGGACACTCCCCCGTCCCATCTCTTTACCACATTCTACCTAATAAACTCTTTCTGCACTTGCTTTTAGTCCTTTTTAATTTAATTGCATTTTTTAAACTGTGTTTGGTCTAATATTGCTGCATACTCAAGTGTGCTAGCTTGCACTGCATGTCTGCATGTGAATTGTTTTTTACTACTGTTTGTGCTACTTTTCTGTAAAAAAAAAAAAAAAACTGTAAGCCTCTTTCCTACCTTTCCTGTAACTAGTGTTCCAGATACAGATTTGCTATATCCAGGACTGTATGTAAGCTTCTGAGTTCCCCAAACCTTTCTGTGTTGGAGGGAAGCCTTCTAGCTTATCAGTGGGAGTGGTAAGCACTAGGTAACCTATCTACCACATAAGTAGTGGTTATGGCTCAGAATTTGTAGTTATTGGCCATTTGGGCAATCTCTTCCATCTCTCTCAACTTTCTGATTTGAAAGCCTGTATTTGCACTTGTTTCTGTCCTGTAACTCATCTAGTGCAGATACAGATTCTTAGTTTTAGCACTTAAATTTGCTTGTTCATGCTCAGCACTTGTTCAGAACTTGTAAGCACTAAATAAGCTACTAATTACTATAGCACTCTATCTTCCTCATTACCTAGAGGAAAACAGTTTTTGTACTTACTTTTCTCACTTGCTTAGAGAAAAACAGCTCTTGTACTCACTTTCCTCACTTATCTAGAGGAAAAATCCTGCAACTCTCTTTTTGCGCAGTCTTGCGCACAGAGCAGCATCGGGCAGCGCCGGTTAGCAGGGGTATACTATTCCCGCCCCCACAAAGGCCCTGTAAATTTTCCCTTAGAACTAGGCAAGCCTCAACTCAAGTGCTTCAGATCAGCTGCTCTTATTGCAGCATTGCAAAACAGAAATCAGCACTTGTGCTAATCTCCTAGACAGCATTATTATTCTCCAAATTTCCAAGACAGCACTATTATAATATAGCATAAGACCCTGGATTGTCCGCATGACTTAAGTTCAATTTACTCTTCAAAGCACGTCCAGAGGTCAGCTTCAGGTGTACACTCCAGTTCATCTGGTGGAATTGGGCATCCTGAGACAATGTCACAACTGCCTCATGTATACAGACAACCCTCTCCTCTTACCACTAGACGCAAACACTTGTGAGAGATGCAAATACACAGCCAGATTGGAGACTAAGCACTCTCAACCCATGACTGTAACAGACAGTCAAGAGGATAAGGGACACACTTGCATCATACCACCTGTCACACATGAATCTACAAAACAAGCACCGGCAAAACATACGCATAAATACACAAAAACATATTCGGAGGCACTAGGTACCAATCTGAAAAAGAAACAGTGCCCTCCAAAGCAGACAAGCAAGCAAACTGTACCCCCAAACACAAGCCAGAAAACACATAATTCACCTCAGCAGTGTGCCTCACAACAGCCCTTAAGGCAAAACACCATACCTAACACCCTAGTAATAGGAGACTCTATAGTAAGGCACACGGATGTTCCACTCACCAGGCTGAACAAGGAGAAGGTTACTGTCAGCTGCCTGTCAGGTGCTCGGATCCGCCACAATAACACAGGCACTTAGGTCACTCCAGAACAAGTACAAGTATGACAGATCATTCACACCAACATGTACAATGACAGTAAGACATACCTCCCTGGACTGCATGAAAAGAGACATTGAGGAGCTCTCTAATCATGTAGCCCAAGCTGGTATGACCCTGACCTTGAGTAGCATACTACCTTCACCTAGAATGATACCACAATACAAAGACAAAATGATCAATTTCAATAATTGGCTAAGCTTCTGGTGTCATTTTAAGGGGATCCAGTGTCTGTCTGCCTGGGATGACATTATAGACAAGCCTCGCTGTTTTGCCAGAGATGGGTTGCACCTGTCACCCCTAGGTTTTCGAATACTGGCCAAGACTCTTGCCGTCCCCATAGTGCCTTTTTTAGGCAAGGCTCAAAGGACAAACTAACCACCATAACCAGCACAGGTAACCAAAAACTAAGGGTAATGCTACTCAATGCCAGAAGTCTCAACCTCAAAATGCACACTCTCAAGGCTCTCCTCAGCATGGAGAAAATTGATGTTTGTGCAGTGACAGAAACCTGGTTCAAGGCTCAAGAGAGCACCCCAGCACTGCCTGGTTACAATTCATATCATACCTTCCAGCCTCAGTTACCGGATCACAGTAGAAAGGGTGGAGGTGTATTCATATTCATCAAGGATACCCATATATCCAGGTTAGTAGCGCAGCATGATGCCCCAGAGATCATCCATGCGCAACTATCAGCAGGCAAAACCACATTTCAAGTCGTAGCTGGTTATACATCACCCACCATGTCCCAAGATACTCACTCTGCATTCCTTGAGACAATGGAAAATATAAAGGTTCTACCCAACACCATAATCTTGGGTGATTTCAACTACCCTGGCATAGACTGGGTGAACTACCAATGTTCCAACTTCTATGCTCACTGATTCATAGAATTTATAAATTCAAATGCCCTTGAACAAATAGTATGTTCCCCCACTAGAGGGGACAACATATTGGATTTAATCATCACAAATATGGGCGCCCATTGTACCACACCCGTTATCACTCCCTCCTTGGTCAGATCCGACCAGAAACTGATAACTCTGGACATCCTCACCCCTCCACCTCCCCCAGTCAAAGAAACCATAGTCAAAAACCTTTCCAAAGCAAACTTCAAACTACTTGCATCCGAAGTGGAAAGCTTCACTATTCCCTTGCAGAAGGATAATGATATCCAGGATGCGGAATCCTACACCAAGGCACTCTATATCCATCTTCAGGATTGCATGGACCATGCTATCCCAAATAAAACCAAGACTCCTTCCTCAAGCAAGAAGAAACCAGTCTGGTGGACCCTGGCCATTAGCAAACTTTACAATAAAAGGAGGAGACTTATACAAAAAAAGGCCAAATCTCAAGTAGAAAAATCATCCCTGATCAGCATTAGTAAGAAATTGAGGGCCCTCATCAAGTCAACTAAAGCTAATTTTGAAAAGAAAGTTGCCAAGGATGCCAAGGATAACCATAAGGCCTTCTATGGCTACATCAAAAACCTAAATGGCAATGCTCAGGTCTGTTCTGAGCTAGTATAAAATGGAACAAAATACACGGACCCTTCTGACATTGCCAACATCTTGACTGACAGGTTCAGTGCAAATTTCTCCCCCCTCTCACCACCTACAGGGCCTATTACCATTCCAGGGGATTGTGTAAGTCCAATTATTACTGATACATTGGTTAACAAGGCTCTATCTAAAGCTAAAAACACTGCCTCCATGGGACAAGATGGTGTCCCAGGCTGTGTCATACGCGAGCTCCAAAAGGAATTAACCCCGCATCTTAATACCCTGTTCAGTCTCTGTCTCTCTACAGGATATGTGCCCATAGAATGGTGCATGGTAACGGTGGTCCCGCTACATAAGGGTGGGGCCACAACTGACCCTGGGAACTACCGATCAATAAGCCTGACCAGTCTGATCTGTAAGGCTATGGAGCGAATCATTATGGACCTCATAAATGGAGAGATTGGAAACCTCCAGTCGCTGGACCCCACACAGTTCGGCTTCGTCAAGGGCAGATCATGCCTCCTGAACCTAGTGGATTTCTTTGAGACAGTTACTCAGGCTATAGATAAGGGAAAGGAGGTACACACGGCTTACCTTGACCTTGCTAAAGCATTTGACACCATTCCCCATTCAGGTATTATTGTTAAGCTCACCAGCCTGGGCATAAACCCTTATGTCACAAGATGGATCGCAAACTGGCTCTCAGACAGATCCCATAAAGTAAGAGTAGTGGGATCTATGTCCGAATCTAGACCAGTAACGAGTGGTGTGCCTCAGGGCTCTGTCCTGGTGCCCCTCCTGTTTGGCATATACTTCTCAGAAGTACAGGCAAGCATGGAAGGGCTGTGGCTGACTAAGTTTGTGGACGACTGCAAACTGGGTGCTATAATAGAGTTTCTGGCTGACATGGAGATCCTCCAGAGGGGCCTAAATGAGACTGATGCATGGTGTCAAAGCCATGGTCTCAAGCTAAATGCACCAAAATGCATAGTAATCCCCTTTGGAAAAAACAGAGTACCCGCAAACTACAACATAGGAGGTAATCCACTGAAATCTGAAGAAGAAATAAGGGATCTAGGGACCCAAGTAGATAGTCAGCTTTCCTTTGATAACCATGTTGCCAAAGTGGTTAGAAAATCCTTCTATGTGACCCATCTGATTACAAAAGGGTTCGCATCAAGATCTAAGGATGTAATGGTGCCCCTCTACTCTTCCCTCATCAGACCCATTATTGAGTACAGTGCACCAATTGGAATGTACCTGGCTAGACATCTCCAGCAGCTGGAGAGACCACAGAGGTACCTAACCAAGAGGATTACTGGCCTCAAACAGTTGCCCTATGCAGCACGATTGAAAAAGCTAAGTCTGTTCTCTGTTGCATACCGCTTTCTCAGAGGCGATCTCAGTCTAACATACAGAGCCATGTCCAATCCAGAATTGTTGAACATGCTCCATTTTAGCAAAACCAAATCTATTCGAGCTACATGCTCTAGGGATATAAACCTCAACACAGCAATGAATAGAACATGCTGGAGGGATAGATTCCCTTCACAGAGACTTCCCTTACTATGGAACAGGGTCCCGATCTACATAAAACAGAGCCCCTCACTATCACTCTTCAAGAGAAACCTTGATGAGTGGATGGGTAACAGAAAGTTCACACCGGGGATCACACCAACAGCACTACTAAATAGGGGCCAAGGGTACTAGCTGCTAGTACAAGGGTCTAGGGAACTACTAAAGGGGCGGTGAATACCGCACAACATGGCTGGGCTAATATATGCCTTCGGGCAGATAGCCCAGTACCAACCTATGAACCTATAAGAGATCTGGGGACACAGGTTGACAGAAACCTCTCATTTGACCACCACATTGCCACTGTGGTCAGAAAGTCCTTCTATGTGGCACATCTAATTACCAAGGGTAACGCTCCCACATTGCCATAACTACATTGGCATATGCAGGAGCAGCTGAAGAACCCATAGCTGCTCCTTTCTTTTGCCTATAATAGGTCTGCACAAATGTGTTTGTTCAGAGAAATGATAGCAATTTAAAAAGAATCTTAACACAATGTAGGGAGTCTAAAAGTAACACCAGGACAGTCAAAAAAGGAATGCACTGTTGCAATGTTTGCAACATGTGTAGGTATATTTCTGTTGGACCCTACATTTCTGTTACGACTTCTGATAGAATTTTTTCAGTACCTGGTTATGTGAATTGTCGTACTTCTGGCATAGTATACATAGCATTGTGTTCTTCTTGTACTGCATTTTATGTAGGAATGTCGACAAGGGAGCTTAGAATTCGTATTAGGGAGCATTTATATTGTATTAAAATGAAAGATGATAAAAATGCTCTTTTCAAACACAGTACAATGTGTAAGAATTTTAATAAATTTTTATTTTCCATTTTAGAAGTGTGTCATAGGGATATGAGGGAGGGGGATTTCAAGAACTTTTTGTTGCAGAGGGAAACCCAGTGGCAAATTAAACTAAAATCAGATCACCCTCCCGGACTCAACGAATCCATTAATGTAAAATGTTTTTTGAAGCATCAAAAATTGAAAGTGGACAAAAGTAATGATTTTGTTTGCTTACATATCACATGAAATTATATTTTAAAAGTGTTTTTTTATATATATTTTTTTAAAAATATTTTTCAAATAATTATTCATATACATTTTTGAATGTATAAGTCATTAATTGTTTAATTGATCAATTAGCAGTAATGATTAATCAGAGTTGTTGTATTTAAAGCTTCATTTTGTATGTTTTTCTGCATTCTGATGAAGTCTACGGACGAAAGCGGGAAATAAAATTGTGTTACGCTATTGTTGGTGTCTTATTCCAGCTGCTGCCGGCTTTGTACTTTTATAGTACAGGAGGAGCTAACACAGACAACTGATCTATAAATGCAGAAATGTGTGTTTGTTATGTTGTCTCTCTGAAAAGTGGAATTTCATATTAATATGGCACTGACAACAGTTCTGCTATGCAGAAACACAGTGATGTAATCACTGGGAACACATGTAGATAGCGAGTTGAACTTTGACCCCCTAGTGTCCACAATGGTATTGAAAGCCTATGTTGTGCACATCATAAGTCACACCATCATATTGAGATCTTGGGATTCTATGACAGCACTGTAGTCTAACCTCATTAGAACACTAAAAGAGTATAATGCTCTCTCTTGCATGTACCTCACCAGACACATGCAGCAGCTGGAAAGACCAGAGGGCTTTCTCCGCAAGATAGCACAGGGTCTACAAACCATGCCATGATGTATGTGGATAGATTAAAAGCCATGTCACTGCAATCTTTATTGTATAGGATGAGGCAATTTCTGGCTGGCCTTCAGACCAGTCTCTGACCCTGCTCTGGTGGGAGCTCTGCTTACATAAACCCTGATATAGCTGATGACATCAGCAGTGTCTGCTGAGGAGAATATGGAAATAACAGTGTCATATATGGCAGTGTAAAATGCTCTCTGTAATTTCTGCAACAGCTCACACACACATACCCACACACCCAGTTGACAGAAGTGAAAATAGTACCCCTACCTATCTAGATACACAGATTACAGAATCCAGTACTTTGTGCATGTGCCACAGTTCAAGTCTGATTTGGAATGTCTCAGACAACACTTTATAGCTGATGAGATCATTAGTGTCTGTTGAGGAGAATAAAACAGTGTCCCACATAGTGGTGTAAATTGTTCTCTGTAATGTCAAGCAATAGCTCACACGCACACACACACACACACACACACACACACACACACACACACACACACACACACACACACACACACATGGTTGATTGCAGTAAGATTGCAGTAAGAACAGAACCCCTTCCTATCTAAGTACACAGACTACAGAGCACAGTAATTTATAAAAGCGCACATGTCTGAACATATAGTAGATGACATCAGCAGATGTTGGGTGGACTACATCAAGTGGATGTGTAGGCATCTGCAAGTATCAAAATACTTTCAATCTATGGTATTTGAGCAGTAACTGTGGGATGCATTCTTCTGCTCTTCTGTATACACACACCCTGTTGACTGCAGTGGAACAGAACATTTACTTATATAAGCATGCAGACTATGGAGCACAGTAATTTATTCAAGTGCCACAGCACGTCTGACTTTTACAAGAGTGCAACTGAACTTACAGTAGATGACATTGGCATGCCATGTGAGAGACAAGATGGAGGCCTGCATAGGTTGATAGCTTCATAGATTCATAGGAGGCTACTATTGTAATGGCCCTATTGTGTTTAGAAGCCTCATGTTAAAACACAAGTACCATTATTGAGAATACTTAGATTGACATTGTTAGCAGAGCAATTTTGTGAGCAGCACCAATTGGACCTGTCCATGAGGGACATAGGTGCCACTCCAGAGGTGACTTTACAATCACCCAACCAGTACTCAAGGTTGCACTTGAACAGGCTCATTGAGGTGTACTGCTTCACATGCAGTTGAGCCTTTTACAGAGGAGTGTGAATTGCAGGGGAGATAGCTGTCTCCCCAACATGCTCAGTTTATGTCACAGGCTAGGTTGAGAACCATGAGGCAAGTTATTCTTGTCCTATTTGATTTGCAGATGTCCAGCATTTACAGTAGGGCAGAGTCTGAGACTGCTCCATAAGCCAGCCATAGGTCACCTCTCAGGAGCCTGCATGATAATGAGTACAGTGACAGTTCTTTCAGTCTTTACATGTATGCCATGTTTGGAGGTCCAGGATTCTCCTGAGCACAAACCTGTAGTTTCTGCAGTTGCTGCAGGTTTCTTGTGAGGTACAGACAGAAGGGAGCATTTTACTCAATTAGTGGTCTGCTAAGGGTAGAGTACTGCAGGGGTATGACCACCCCAGTCTTGGATGTGATATCCATATGTATGCTGTATTCAATGCAGACTGTGCATGTCACCACTATGGACACAGTGATGAAAGAGTAGATGGCTATCAATATTTGTTCCCAAGTGTCACAACACTGTGTTTGATCTAAGATGGGTGCTATGTATATCATAATTAACAGGGTTACTTCATTGGCCAAAAGGGACATTGAAGCATTGCATGCTTTAATGTTCAGTCCATTAGCTTGCCACCAATCATTTGTATGTGCCAGGTCCTTCTGTTATATGTTAACATCATTGATGGACCATATATGAGTGTGCCCAGTTACCAGTCATCTGCAATCTTGGTAAACCACAGGCCATCTACCATTGCCTGTGCTTCAGGGAAGTAGCTTGCAAACAATTGAGGGCCTAGCACAGAGCCTTGTGGTATAGTAACGGTAAATGACTGTTGGTGTAGGAATAGGCCCTAACCTGGAGACTGTGTTTTTTGTCAGTTAGCCAGTTGGACATCCATCTACTACTCTATGGCTTAATTCCCACATGGGAGATCTTCACTATTTGACATAAATGGGGGAGAGTGTCAAAGGCCGTGGATAAATCAACATAGGCAATATGTCCTGTTATCCCTCATCAAGGTATTTGGGGTCACTATCACATAAGTCCACAAGGTTCAATAAGCAAGATCTACCCTTGACAGAACAAAATGGGTCCAGTCAAGTGTGTTGAAGGTCACCTATGTTCCTGTGGATATGGTCCATGCTGATTCCTTCCCTAGCCTTGCAGATATGGCTTTTTAGGCATATGGGTCTATAATTGTAGTTCTGCATGTTACCAGATTGATGTGCATTGCATATCACACAACATTTGATATTACATTTTGTAGTGTGGTTGGTATATGTGTGGAAAAAGTACTGAGGCACCAGAGTTGCAGTGCTTTGGGGTGTGGCAGCACATGGCTGTATTGTAAATATGTGATGAAGTGTGAGATAGGGCCTTCAGTTTGCAATGTTTCCACATGTAATGTCATGGCACAGACAAGAAATGGCCAGTAAGCAGCAGTAATTCATAATAATATTTAGTTTTCCATAGCACGGTGGGCAGCATATTGGTGCAATGGTTAGCAAAGTGAACATGCATGTGAGATACACATGTTTGCACGTAACTAAGCAGTGCAGAAACATGAGCAGCATTGCTAAAGTCTGACAGTTAGTATTCAGTCTATGAAATACACATGCTGCTTAAATGACCTTATGGCAGCATGTGTTATAGCATTGATACTTTCCTTTTTAGGAGCAGATGGTTGTTGTTTTGTCTTTTGGCTTATCCCAGTTAGGGGTCGCCACAGTGGAACTCCAGTCCGCTAATGTTTGGTAGTGGATTTTTATGTGCCGAGTTACCAGCCCTGATGCACAACCTTCAATGAAGGCACACTCATTCATGCATGTCTCCACACAGAAGACGCTCTAGCTGAGAATCGAATGGGACAACATCTTGCTGTGAGGTGACAACGCTACCGCAGCACCACTACCGCATACTGTGTTCAAATCCAGGTGTATCTAATACTTTTAAGTATTTTTAATTGCAGAGTGATATTGCAATAACATGAATTGTTTATAGTAAATATGTTGCTGTGTTGCATAGCTCAAACATGGAGCCCAAAAGTGAAGGGACCCATTGCTTTTGCAGCAACTTATGTGTGTTGTGTGAAATTCTATTTTTTTGACCAGACTAATGTGGTGAAATGGAGAGGATAAGAAAGTGATAAAATGGGGGGCAAGCTGGGGGAAAGAACAAAGGGAAAGCAGCACAGTAATGTGCAGGAAGGAGGTAGGAAAGAACCAGAGCTATTCATTTATTTAACAGTGTACACTGAACATATGTGCAAAATATTAACTGAATTTGGACTGTCACCTCCAGAGAGTGGGGTGAGCACAATACAATCATGTTGCATAACCAACTGGGCCAAATCAGGTGTGTCAAGAATCACATGTGCGAAATGGAGAGCTATTTATGGAATGATTTTTTTTATTTTATTTTATTTTTTGTGGGACAGGTGTCCATTTATGTTTTATTTGAGAGAGAGAGAGAGAGAGGAAAGTTGGGGAAGGGATATAGGTATGCCTGGGTCAGTTAAGTTGGGTAGGTCAGGAAACAATTGCAGACAGATAGGTAAGCTGGGTAGGTGAGAAAGCAATTGCAAACAGACAAGACAAACAAGATAGGGATAGTGATGTACACAAAAGGTTGGGGGACACCATGATTAGGTTGAGGGTGGGTCATCCAAAGCCCATGGTTGTCAATCTGGGAGACATTGAGAATAGAGTCTTCGCACACTGGACTGTCATCACTGTCAGATCACTTTGCTGGTGGCTGGAGTGCTTGACATCTTCTCCTCCTAGTACTATGCAAAATGAGGGAGAGCAGGGTCTCCAGACAATGTATGCATGCACCAATGGTGTGGGCACAGCCCTATGCACCTTCTCTGGCAACTTGCTGTGGATGATGAAATCACCATCCATGCCACTGCTCCTGGTGGGTACCACTAGACAAGCCTTCTGGGCAGCACTACCAGATGTGATGGGCATTGGTGCTGGATAAAAGAAAAGTAAAATAAAATAAAGAAAAAAATAATTTAATACACAATATAAAATAAAATAAAAATAAAATAAAAACGGGAGATAAGGCTTGGGGTGAGAGAAAAAAGAGATTAGGATCGTCATATGTGACATACAATGTATAATACAATTATTTAACTCAATTATATTAACTTTTACATTTAAGTGTATACCTCCTTACAAATGCACACTATACTACAGATAGTAGCAAGTAATCTTTGAAATGTGCATATGTTGCACATAAGCATGTTCCAGTTATACAGATTACAGTTTACAGCAGGTCATCTGTGCCACTGGTACAGAGGTTTCAATTTAATGAAAATATTATTGAAGAAATAACAATATTGCATTGTTATGAAGTGTGGTATATGAACCCAAAATCTCTGACTAAAATCTAATATTGGGCACTTACAACTGATTTGTGCTACAGATCAATGCATGCATGCTTGCTTTTACAGATAGGATATGCATATTCAATTTGATACAACTATAAAATACCTAAAAAGCTATCTTTAACTTTTAATCCTACAATAACACTACTCTTCTGCTGCAAACATACCACTCGCTTCCCTCATTCTCACCAGTCTAGCCCCATGGGTTCTGACATTGCACTCCTGATCACTGGCAGCTGTGGGAAAAAAAAAACAGAAAAGAACAGAACACCATTATGCATACCAGTCTTGCCTATATCCAACTTTCTAAGTCTTACAAATACTCTCTGTAGTTGATACTTACACAGGTGTGCGATGTCGTCAGTCCTAAATTCTTCAATACAATGGTCAAATGTATCCCTCTTCCTCCTCCGTAGATCATTGAAATAATGCCTGCATTGATTTCCAGTGTGCAGGATACCTGTGGCACAGGATACATCCCAGGATAAACTATCCCAAGCCTCAGACTTATACTGGGAGCCAGAATAGTCCCCCTGCAGAAGCCTTTGGCTGTGTTTTTTAACTAGGAGTCCAATGAATATCCTTGACAACTGGACACCCCACCTCTGTGCCATAGGCTTTGTGTCTTCCTCACAAATGCCTGCTATGCTTACCAGTGGATCTAGAGAAATGGAGACTGATGTTTCCCACCAATTCCAGTGATTGCTTTTACTGGAGTGCACACACTACTTGGCACTGCTATGCTCTGCTAACTGTCATGCAAAAGTATTGCTCTGGAGTGCACACCACTGTGCAATGTACTTATTGTACAATGATAAGAGGAGAGCAGCAGTGCCAAGCAGTGCAGAAGCCAATTCAGTTATTGCAATTGTAAGGTTATTGTATGTCCAGGCAGATTTGCATGTGTCTTAGGCAAATGTGAAGGTCATGCAAGTCCAGATAGCAGCATTATACTTACAGACATTTAGTACACATTATACCTACAGCCACAAATCTGATAATAAATGTGATAATACATAGATAAATAAATAAATAAATAACTGACACAATACCAGTGCCTCATTCATCATACATATAATTAATATCAGTTCCACTATCTCAGATGTTATAAGTGAGAGTCACAACAGTAAAAAAAAAAAGTTGCACTCCCTGTACTAGAACCCAGGACCATCTATATTCCAGCCCTACACTTACACTGGCTACCAAAGGAATAGTTGCATGACATTCCCTATTTTACTAATCATTCTTAAGGTCTTGCACCCACAGTGCAACACAACTTAGTGGATTTGCATGAAGCCCAGCAGGATTAATGGACTCTATCCAGTTTCTATTTGTGGCTGTCTGGGTACATTCTGCTTCTGGGGGGTCCAGTTGTCCAGTTTGTGCACTGCCACACTTCACACAAATGAAATAAGCACAGCCAAGCATGCCACTCATTTCCTTCACTCCCATGATTGCACTATGTACCACATTGTACAAATACTGCCCCCCACAAAAAAATATGCAACAAAGACAGAAAGAAGTAAATGAAAAAGGTCATTTAGTTGAAATGATGAAAATCAATTTATGACATGCACACAAGAAAATGATGTCTCACATAAAATTTGTCTACATAGATTTGGATTTGAGTTCTCACTCCAATTCACTTTCAGAACACAGGATGGGTGCCTTATCCCTCTTTGCTACACAAACAGCTTTGCAAAAATGAATTTGTTCTGCATGCAACCAACTACAACAGCATCTACAGTAATATCAAACCATACAACTGTTATTTGTACATTTATTATTTTTTGTATGTAGTGCACTTAGTGATCACAGAACCTGTTATGATTATTGTTTGCACATATGCAGCTCTGGTTTACCTTTCTGTGTTTGTTGATCATTCTTCAGTTATCTGACCAGTACTCTGAGACATGTGTGTGTAAGCCATTTTATATAATTGACCTTAAAATGTGTGAGGATATTAGCTGGAAATAATATCATATGCAGTTGTCAACAAATGAAGGGCAGGTTGGATGTTAAGGAACACAACCTGTGAATTGTGAGCTGCTTACTTACATTTACAGTCTTACATCTAACACTTTATAGATCTAACCTGATGCACGCAGATGAAGTAAGGCAGCCTACAGTGCTGTTGTGTTTTCCTTCTCCCAACCAAAAATCATTCACAGTTGCAATACATTAAAAACAAAGACTGAAGGAGTGCCTGCACTATGTTTACATCTCCTACATGGATACAAATGTTTGGGATTCAGCAATTCTAATGAGTTCATACCTCATTTGCATCTTCACCATGCTAACAGCCCTGAATCTACACCATATAAAAAGGCATCCTTGTAGCTAACCAAACTGACGGTGAGGAGACTTGTTTATGCTGGGAAGACTGTACATATACTATTTCTTCAGGATGTATTGGTGCAGGGGATTACTGAACTTCAAAAGGTATGCTTGCATTTTGTCAGCCACATACTGCATATGCTCGAATGTATTTCCAAAAAATCTGAAGCAAACTGCTTTTGTCTGTATGCATTAGTTAGAAGTGTACTGCAGACATGGACATGTTTGTTAAGCCATTTCACAGATATATAACTGGAAATATGTGAAAATAGACTGCAATAAATATGTACAAATGTTTAAGGGACAGTTCCTTTGATAGCAATTGTAACATTTCAAAGATGGTTTGTTTGCAAAATGTGTCATTGCCCTGTTCTTGTGGGGTGGGGAGGGCAAAGCTGATTTACTGTTAAGGCACAAAGATAGACTCTTATTTTGAATGGGAGCAAAAGTGAGTTACTGTTAGGGCACAAACAAGGATATGTTGCTATTGCTACTCTTCTTGTTTTGCATCTTACCTGTTGTTCATATTTCACAACTGTAGACTGTTTTATGTTTCTGCACTGGGTAATACTGAGTGGCTACCTTTTCTGCTTTATCTGGCAACAGGCATTTTGTAGTTTTATTTATTTATTTTATTTTATTTATTTTACATTTGTTAACTGGGATGGTCCGACTGGACAAAGTCCATTTACAGTGGAGGCCTAGGGAAAAAAAGCTCCACTTAATTAAGACAAATAATGACGTTATACATAATGTAAAACATTGTTATACTAGTAGTATTTTGTGAAAAAAAGAAACAGTAAAATAATTCTTAACAGCAATATTTACATATGTACATTGTGTTTGTTGTAAAAAAAATATAAACAGAGATCACAACAACATTACTGTTTGTCAAGGGATACCATTTGTAACAACCATGCTTGCTGAAGGCCTGAAAAAGGAGAGAAAAGAGAAAGGATGGAGGTAACAGATTTTAGGATTATGTAACACATGGACAGAGCCAAGAGCTTATACGATGAGCCTTAAGGGAGTTTTTGAATTGTGTGGTATTTGATGCAGATGTTACAGAGGGAGGGAGATTATTCCAACGTTTTGCTATACTGTGTGAAAATAGAGCTTTACCTGCTGTGTTGGCTGAGGAGATTGAGAGGAGTGATTTGTTGGCAGAGAGGAGTGGACGATTTGGTGTATAGTTAGTAATTGCCTTATAGCTGGAGTTTGTCAGGATGTTTTTGGTTGTTATATGCTATGACAAGTTGGTGATAGGTTAATAGCTGTGGGAGTTCAAGCCAATGAAGTTTCCTAATAGGTATACAATGATGGATTCTAAATGGGGAATTTTTAGCAAACTTGGTGATTTTGTTATAACAAGTTTGTCTAGGTCAGATTTTCTAACATAAGTCAGAATTGGTGCTGCATACATTAGTGTGGAAAGAAGATAGGTTTGAGCTAGGGTGACCTGAGCCTGATCTGATAGAAAGTTTTTATGTCTGTATAGGGAACCCATTTTTTGTGAACCTTTTTTATAGTTTGAGAGATAGGGATGTCAAAGTGGAGGTTGCTATCTATTTCGACACCAAGGAGCTTGGTGTGGCGAGAGGGTAAAATGACATTTCCATTATTGGAGGAGATAGATAAAGAGAGTGGAGAGGTTTTTGATTTGTTTGGGGTAAATAGAAGTTATTTAGTTTTGTTGAGATTTAAGATAAGTTGAATATTTGTGATCCACCTTTCTACTGAGGCAAAACATTCTTGGGTGAGGTGCTGTAGGGTGGTAAGAGATGAGGCTGAGCAGATTAGGGTGGATTCATCTGCATACTGTATGAGTGAGGCCTGCAGGGTGGAGGTATGCAGATTATTGGTGAAGACAGAAAAGAGCAGTGGACCCAATATGGAACCTTGAGGTACACCGATGGTGGTTGGGAGTACAGGTGATAAGACTCCTTTCCACTGGATAGCTTATTCTCAGTCTAACAGATAGTTTTTTAAACCAAGCAATAGTGTCAGGGGCAAAGGCTAAAGAGGTTACAGTACCTGTTAGTGTGGAGTGAGATACTTATGTGATACTTATGGTATTATTCTTCTTTTGTCTTTTAGGACATGTAGGAGTATGCCACCCAGGAGTGTCAATCCTCGGAGACCCCCTTTCACTGATGCTGAAAACCAGTGTCATAGTGTATGCCTTTAGGCAGCATGGTGTTTTTCTGCTGGAAAGGGGACAGGGAGCTTTGGCACGCAGGATGCAAATTTGGCAACAGATTGTTGAGGATGTGAATGCCATAGGTGGCCATAGCAGGACATATGAGCAGGTGCACCATGGGCCACTCATATGATCACATCTGGAAAGAGAAGAGCAGCTGCAGTTGGCCATGACCAGATGGTTCCCAGGGGAGGAGCTGCTATGGAACCACCACTAACACCCAATGCAGAGTTCCTGGCCAGTATCAGGGGTCCAACAGCTCACAGGAGAGTGCAATACAGCACGTCTGGATGTTGGTTCAACAGTTTCAGAGATAGCAAGCACATTCCATGAGAATTTTCCAGGTATATTTTGGTATGTCACCAGTTGAATACTGTTGCATAGTAAAACAACTGAAATCAATACATTACTTCTGTGTCACATGAATTCTTTTTTGGGGGGAGAATTGAAGATTTCTACAGTTATTAGCTTAGATTGGAGTTGTCAGCCACATTCTTGCCGAATGTACAGTCAATGGATATATAATGGGGTAAAAGTATTACCCCCTGTGTTGCTGTTAAATGGTGATGATGTTGCCCTTACCTTTTGCTTTACTCCTTCCAGGACCATCTATCATGCGGAGGAGAATATCACCTTCAGATGATAAGCCAAACATTTTTATGTTAGCACTGATGAGAAATTTAAAGAAATGTTTTAATGTGTGATTTTGTTTTCAGGCCTGTTGTGTGTATTGCTGTACTATCTGTAATAGTGGCAGCTTGTTACTTTGTTAGCATATATTGGAGTATAGTAGTGTAGGTATTTATATTTTCCTGTGTTTGTTCCTTTTCTTCACAGGTGATCATGACAGTGGAAGTGTAGATCCTCTGTCACCTGATATCACTGTATCAGCAGACTCTGATGATGATAGTGGCTAAACAGACATACAGTCAGGAGGTGCAGGAGTTGAATCTGTCACTGAGGTTTACATATATCCATTCCCTGTAATTCCATTGAACACAGCCAGCAGGTCTACACTTACCCATTCCACTGATCTGTCAAATATTGGACAGGTGGAGGGTGAAGCCACTGATAACAGAAATATAGCTACTGTAGCTTCAGTGCCTGTTGACTCTGGCCGTAGCCAAAATGTGGGTGAGTGCCATGCAGAAGGGTTGATAGGGGTACTTAGAGGGGGCCTGATGCTCTCCTCCACCTGGTACAGGTGTCTCTTCCCATGCCACACAATGTATGTTTAGGGCTATCAAGGCACAGGCACATTCCCATAGGTGCTTCAGACAAATGCTCAGGGTTGTAGATGTGACACAGGCTGACATGCATGACTGCATCCACCGTGTTGCCAATTTAGTGTATCATAAAAATAATATGATGGAACAAGGGGTGTCTGTCATGGAACATATGATGTCTGTAATGGAATATCTTCTGGGATGGGAATAGAATCCTCATGGATGTAGATTAGCCACATTGTCTGCTTTTAGCCAATGTGGCCATGCCCGATCATGCTCCCATAGTGGCTGTACATCCACTCCTCCATCAGTGAGTGTGCTGTCCAAACACAGATATGGCAGGCCATGGGGTCATGGATCTGGGCATACCTGTGAAGGGAGCTCATCCAGCAGACATCAGTCATGTTCAGGTAGCAGCAGTGCCTCTGATCATGGGTCTCGATGTGGCAGTGCAACTCTTGGTAGAGCCAGTTCTTTTAGATGGGGATGACAATGAGGAACTGTCACCTCTACCCTGCAAGGCTCACACTTGTCTGACATACAAAGCTTGGCTGTGCTCATTCAGACGCTCACACACCAATTTCACCTGGAGAACCCCTGCAGACACACCCTCAACAATGACATGGTTCAGCTGTGCAGCTTAAAACTCATTTTCTCTCACTGAACATGTGTTGGTTTAGCCAAATGTCTGCTTGCTTTTCTTTCTTACTCACACACACTCACCGACCTTTTGTGTCAACCTAGGCTTCCTGCCCCCCCCCCCCCACAACACCCTGTGCAAGTGATGATAACTGTACTGTATCCCTGTTTTCTTTCTTTTGGATTCAGGGATACAAATACTTTCTGTCTAATGCTCATGGCGCATAGCTGACTTATTGCTTAGTATATCTCATTTCTGTTGTTGAAGCGGTAATTTTAGCTTTGACTTTTCTTGGCCTTGGAGAGTTAGACAGTTGCTAGCATCCAAACTTCCCAACTTTATTGTGAATGATCTTGTGAGCATTGTGAAGTCAAAACCTGCAATGTGTATCATTACTTTCTAACTTCTGTCTTTAATGATTCCAGTACAAATGTATGGAGCTAAACTGAGGCCACCCAGTGATCGTCAGTACTTTTGAGAGGTATGACTGTATGAATCTTTGATGCCTGAGGCCTATGACTTAATAATGCACATGTATAAGATGCATACGTCTCTGCTGTCAAATGTTAATATTATTTCTGTGACAATCTCCCACCTATTAGTTTCTTACAGTACCAATTAGTGAAATACAAGGATATGCCAGTCATTCATATTATTACACATTACACTCCACGCTTGAGACTTACCTTGTAAATGCAACAGTTAACATGGTTGTAGTTCAGTGCTGAATCTGTCTGATGTAAGCAGTACACAGCCAATACATGGGGAGGTAAAGGTCGTGTGAATTGCATGGCATCAATGTTACTATATATGTATGTGTAGTAGGAAGGTTTTAGGCCTTTAGGTGGTGAGTGAGTGAGCTATGCACTGTCTCTTAGCCAATGCAAGGGCATATTGAGGATGCCTATGTTTGCCTACACAAACAGCAGCTTTTGGTTCCTCTCTGACTCCTCATCTGCCTGTGGCTGTGGTGACCTTGGCCTTGGCGGTGGGATGTGTGCGCCTTTACCTCGCTGATCCAGCTGAAGCTGTTTCCTCATGATTATATTGTATAGCATGCCACATACTGTGAATATTTCTGTACTTGTCCATGAATTGTCCTGCAGGGCTCCCCCAGATGTATCTAGGCACCAGAACCATGACTTTAGCAGTCCAAACACATGCTCTATGATATTTCTGATTTGAGCATGGGCATCATTATGATGTTCTTTCAGGGTATGTGTGCATTTCTGATGCATGACATCAGCCATGGATCCAGAGCCTGCATCCCCAGTAAATTACCCTGTGGGATATCCCCCCTAGCAAACATCTGGCACATTTGGGAGGTGTGCCAGATATGTGAGTCATGGCAACTGCCAAGGTTTCCAGCACACACTTTCAAGATGATTCCCTTGGCATTACACACAACTTGGCAGTTGGTAGAGTGGTAGCCCTTTCTATTTATGTAGAGCCTACCCTGTTCCTGGGTGGTGCCTTAAGTTTTATATGTATGCAATCTATGGCACACTGTACTTCAGGTTAGTGTGCTACATGGTAGAACTCCTGCATATTTCTGATACTGTCCTCAGAACTATGAGGAAAACATACATGGTCACTGTCATGTTGGAGCATAACTCAAGATTTGGTGGATGATCCTGGATACTGATACCTGTGGCACCCCCAGCATGTCCCTTGTTGGTCTCTGAAGGGTACCTGCAGCTAAGATTCTAAAAGCAACACATACCTTTGTCTCCACTGGGATGGGTTCCCCTCGTTTGGCTCTGCCTCTGAGTTGAGGACAGCAGATGATGCAAAGTTGCTGTATTGTGTCCCTCCCCACCCTGTAGTGCTCTAAAACATCCATGTCATGTGAGTGTCGCAATGTGACATACACATGGTAGAAAATTATTGTGTAGGGTTTATTGAATACCCCCAATAATGTCTTACTTTTTGTGTGTGGCAATACCTACAAATAAATAAATAAACACACGCAAACACACATATAAAAAGCTATTAAACTCTTATCTTGCTAGGAAAAGTGAATTGGAAGGAATTTAGGATTCACATTCAAAAATTCAAAGTACAGCTCTTTCATTACCTTTGAACATAAAACACGGTGTGAGAAAATTATATAATGAAATATTTAAATGTTTTATTTAAAAAAGCACTCTTTCAAAAATGTAAATTTGTAGTAATAAAACCCAGTAGCAGGGCTGCACAGTAATTTGACTGTACCAGGCGAGCAGGATGATTTATAATAGACTTCATTATGGAAGGATATCCTTTTTTGAACATGGAAATGCAAAGAATGCACAGAGCACATATATATCATTGAGGTCACATTTTATCAAAAAATGCATATACATATACATATATATATATATATATATATATATATATATATATATATATATATATATATATATATATTTATATACACACATAGTGACCATACATTAGTAGAATGAGGCCATTGCAAACACAGTGCTGCTAATACTAAGAATAAAATTAACTTGCTAATTTTAAGACTGAGAAGTATTTAAAATATGTAAAATCGTAAGGCAGGAATGTTTGTCTTAAGTGGTGCTTGTGTCTGCCCATCTCAGTGTAATTTCCAGGAGCACTTACTTTTCTACGGGCTGTAGTATGCCAGAACTCGGTTAATATTCTAACCTTGTCTTATTACTCATTTATGAAGAACTAGATCTGATGTTCTATTCATTTTATTTCTGTTACCATTTTTGTAATTTATTTTTAATGTTATGCCTTGTACTCTGATTGCTTCCTATAAATGCAATAATAAATGTGAACTTCAAATCAAACTTTGAATTTGGAGGAGTATAAAAATGTGAGTAAGATGGGGAGGGAGGACCAGTAATTCCTAAAAGTGGCAGCTAATCTGTCTTGCTCTGCCTGAGGATCATTGTTTAAGAATCATGTTTTTGTTGTATTAATAAAGCTATGTTTTGAGTTGGTGGAACAGAACACTTGTCATTCAAAAATGCCTATTTAGAAGATAACATTCTTGCATGATGTTTACTGACCGCATCACTGCACATTTTCCACATTTAATGAACATGACAAGGTGAGGAAAATATAGAGGACTATGCTCATAACCTTTAATTACGTGTTCTGGACTTAGATGGAAAGACATTCACCTTAAGAGAGAAGCTTGAGAGGTGAATTATAAAATCCATGTTGAGAACACATAATTAAAGTTTATAAGCTGAGACCCGATCATAATTCTTTGTAGGGCATGAAACCTTATAGGCTCCATATACTACCGGTTACAAAAAAAATGCAGAGTGTTCTACTGGCTTTCAAGGCTAGTTAAGTGTTTGGAGAACACTGACAGTATTTGTTGCCTAATAAGAGACCCAAAATGAACAGTGATTATAAAAGTGACTGCAATTACTGTTAACATTGGGTTTCATTGTAGAGTAAAGCTTAACTAGTTTATCTTTTTCACAATATACAGCTGTTAATGTGTTGACTTTGAAAGGTAGCAATATAGTCGGGAACAGCTGTATGGCTTTATGCATTCCCTATGTCAAAAATATCTGGCTCACAAATACATTTTATTGGTTGTACTGCAGGCAGCAGACAGAAACACAGCTGGTTAACCTTTTTCATGCGCAGCTGGTTCAATGCTACAATAGCACCACACATGATATTAACAGTTCAGGGGTGCGTAATAATTATTAAACACCTTTCTGAGTGTTGCAAAAGTTGGATCTTGTGCAACAGTAGTGCCGAACCAAGATGTCATTTAAGTGGTATTTGAGCATAATAACGGTACTCTATGCACTACATAAAATATTATTTTATTTATTTGTTTATTTATTTATGTATATATATGTATGTATGTATTATTTATTGACATTTGAAAGTCTAACATGGTAGAATCCCATTTTCAGTGGGGGCCTGGGAAGAAAAACTTCAAGAAAATATAAGCAGGTCAGTGGTCTGACTTGCCTATTATGCGTTTGAGAGATGGATGCCAAGAAATTCAGCGTGAGAGCAAGAAGTCTGGTGTCCATTTCTAAACCATAATAAAAGGTTAGGGTTGGAGACCCTATCATAATTCCTTTTAGTGCACGTAGCTTTTTATGCTCCGTGCACAACTGGTTACAGAAAAAAAACACTAAGTGAGTTAGCAGCTTTCAAAGTCATAAAGCACTTAGCATGTGCTGTTAGAATGATAGTGAAATGCAGTCTGGTGTGTTTGCACTCACCTTGCCATTGCTGTCAACTGTCTAGTTTTTCACACAATGCTCGACATTTTCCCTAATATATTCTGAATGTTCCTCATAAAATCTGTGGTTTTCAGACAAATTACTGAGGAATTAATTCACAAAATAATGACATACATTTGAGTTCCAGACTTTATTTCCTTCAGAAAATGCAGGTGACCATACATCCTGTTATTGTAACTACTTTCTAAGTTTATAACAGGAGGTCAGGGATACTTTACACATATGGACAGCAGTCAGAAGCAAATCTGTTTTCCATTCAGACACTGTCTTTTTGCTGCTCAGTACTGCCAAATCTGACGGCTTAGCATGAGACCTGACCTTAACAAGTAGATAAGCGAGCTAACCATGAAAATATCTTTTTTTTCTGATTTTCATCATCACTGCGCTTATTTATCTTTGAATAAAGCTTTGTTATATAAAAAAAGAACAACTTGTGTCTTATTCTTCAGAAAGAAGGTCATGATATAATCAAAGTGAAACCTTTTAATTTAATTTAGAGTACTACAGGCAAGGCACTTTTAGGCGTAAGAAGACACTTTTTGCTGGTCATATGATTCCTAGAAGCCTGCAATTTGTCCTGACCCTTCACCCTTAAGGGACAGGTGGAATCCTACTGATCTGCTCATTCACCATCTGTGGTAATTCTTGACTTTATCTAACAAAAGTGAGATGGATTCCTTTCATGGTCAGTCCACTGCATATACTGTCCTTAGCACTTTGCCGACTAAAGGTGGGGGATATGACTGCATAATTTTAAAAAATTACTAATCACTCCTAATCACTGTTTAAATGAAGTTCCTTCCAGTCAATCCTTGCCCCAATTATGAGGAATGAATAGGAAGATTGGCCAGAAAGGATATGAAGATCAGTATGCAGTAGGGCAAAGACAACTTAAAAAAGAACAACAAAAAAAGACAACAAAAATTAAGTGATTTATTGAAAACTACAAATGCCAAATGCTGTTCTGAAACTTTGTTATAGTAAGAACTAGGGTTGCCATCTTTCTGTTTCTTTTCCAGACTATCCAGAAATCAAACTGATTGTCTGGTAATCCAAAAAACATTGCACAAACTCTGGTATTTTGTTTCAGAAAAGAAATTGACTATTGTAATTTGTTAAATCAGCAGATTTACTATGCTTTTTTACAGAAAAGCATAGTAAATCGCCAGGAAGCAGACATCAGGAACGGAAAAAGTGGGTGTTCCCCATCAGCTGATGTTATAAAGACATCACAAAATGGATGGAACGTGGATGTTAGAGGGGTAAGAATGGGTGGGGTTACAGGTTATAGGAGGGATATCGCCTTTCTCTGGTTTTAGCCACAAAGAAAGGTGGCAACCCTAGTAAGAACAAAGAAGTAAACCGGCTGTATAAAGTTGGAACAGCCCAATTCAAAGCACTCCACAAAGGTACAGAAGTTAAGGCACTATAAGTCAGGCATTCCTCACCCTCAGAATGACAACATTAATACTTTATTAGTCCAGTGAGAGACATGACATAGATATTAGAAACTAAACTGTTTATCTGTGTTCATTACCTGCTCTAGTTTGCCATATCCACCACCAAATTTAAACATTCTGACAGAACCGAATGCTCATTTTCATTTAAAATATTAATGGAGTCCTCAATTCCAAAGTTACCACATTGTAAAGGAATCCAAACACCACCACCATGACTAAAGTAAAAGGTAGTTTCTTTATTTAAAACTCCACAAAACTCAGGAATATAGTTTCAACTATAAACAAACTAAAAGGAATCTCGTCATGTACGATAAGCGCTTTGGGCTTTGCCTACAGATCGTTCTTTAGTCATGGTGGTGGCATTTGGATTCATTTACATTGTCTTAGCTGCCATAACTACACCTTTAAAAGTTATAAGGTACTTTTTTCCTCAAACTTAGCACATTGGTTGCTACGGGTTATCCTTTAGAGTCCTCCTCAAGAAATAGTTATGCATACCTCTCAATTGTCCAGGTTTTTGCCTTATATTTTTGTTCTTATAAATGTTGTGGTCTTGTGGCAAATCACTAAGGAATATATTGGCGTTTCAGACTTTGGATCCCCTCAGGAAATGCAGCTATCACAAATCCTGTTATTCTCACAATTTCTAAGTTTATTGGAATATTTTTTTAAATCAGTCCCTAGTTTTGGACCTTTATCCTCTCATTAGTTTAGGCTTTGTCCAGATTTACAGTGCTAAGAGTTTGACAGGTATGGTTATGCCTGACTTGAATAAACAGACATGTAGCCACAAAAGCATTATTTCTTTTTCCTCTTAACTATTTAGAAGGGAGAACAAACTGTCACACATGAAGTGTTAACAACTTAACACTAACTCTGCTGGCCCATGAAAAGGAATCTTTGAAGGATATTTTATTTACATTAGTTTTCCTATATTTGAATGTTAAGCTATAATCAACTGTCTTGTAAACTCATACACTGTCAATGATAAAAAAAAACAGAGATCCTTGTAGATATTCATTAACGTGGGTTTTGAGATGGGGGTGAGGGATAGACGCTAGACCATCTATCCTGTGTCTTTTTGTTCAGTGTGCTGTGTTTTACAGGACTGTGATTGAAATTTTATGATTATACTACAATTCTGTTGAACACTTAACAGTGCAACTATATGGGTGTAGAGATGAACATTGAACCCTCAAACGTCAACATCAATAATGCACAGCACAAAAGGACGACACAAATGTTGATGGTACAATAAACATGCACAATTAAAATCCTCTCTGCAAGCAAAGACATAGCTTTAAAAAGACAGAAAAAAATTGTTTTATGCAGAAAGGTATGCCCTCCCCTGCACCCCTATGTGGTAGGCTGCACCTCCACACTCCCTGCTAAATATATATATCATGACCTTATTCCCAAAAAAGAAAAATTGTGTTATACTCTGTATAATATGCTACGTATATGTGTATGTGTCTGCGTGTGTGTGTGTGTGTGTGTGTGTGTGTGTGTGTGTGTGTGTGTGTGTGTGTGTGTCTCTATCTACATGTATATAGGAGTCCACTTTTAAAATGCTGAAATCTCGAGTTTTAAAAAAAGTACCCAGAACATTGAGATTTTGGTATCCCAACATTTAAAAGTGGGGGGGGGGGCAGACACCTAAAATAAAGTGTTTGTAGGGGGGCAAGCCCCCCTGCACCCCCACCCCCCATTTAAATATACCAACTCTGAGATTGTGCTACAGTAAAGAGAACGGTAATGTTCCTGTTGCACTTATTGTTCTCATCACTGTAGCGTGATCTCGGAGTTGATATATTTAAGTAGGGGGAGTGGGTGGCACAGGGGGACTTGCCCCCCTGCAAATACTTTATTTTAGTTCAGTTGTGCGTTTTTTTTTTTTTACTTTTAAATGTTGAGATACCGAAATCTCTGTGTTTTGGGTTTGTTTTATTAAAACCAGAGATTTCAGCATTTCGGCATTTAAAAGTGGACCCATATATAAATATAAATATACATATTGATGTAGATATCTCTCTCTCTCTCTCTCTCTCTGTATGTATATATATAAGTTAGGGGTTGCCACAGCAGAACTCCGGTCCACTAATGATTGGCAGTTGATTTTTACGTGCTGAGTTGCCGGCCCTACCGCACAACCTTCAACGAAGGTACACCCATTCATGTATGTCTCCACAAAAGACGCTCTAGCTGAGAATCGAACGAGACAATGTCTTGCTGTGAGGCAACAACACTACCGCAGCACGACCACCGTGGTTTTATATATATATATATATATATATATATATATATATATATATATATATATATACATATATATATATATATATACATACACACACACACACATATATATATATATATATATATATATATATATATATATATGAGAGAGATACTATTATAGAAGTTATTCTTTAGAAATGTATTTATTTAACATTTGTGAACCAGGAAAGTCCTACTGGGACAGAGAAACAGTCCAGCTGCATGTCTCTGGACTTTTGGAGAAACCAGACAATCCAGGAATAAATCTACATGAATGCAGGAAGCACATGTAGACTCTGCACAGAAGACACCCCAGCCAAGAATCAAATTAAAGAACCTCTTGCTTTGAGGTGACAATGTTAACTGCTGCACTACTGCCCTGCCCCTGCACTACTGAACTACCAAATAGTAAACTTCTCCCCATGCTCATATAGGTTGTTTACCTTGTCAGCTGCTTGCCAAAATATTGACAGTAGGTCATACATACATTTCTCTTGCATCATACATAACTGCATATGCCTCAATAGCAGCAGGCATCTAAACATGTTAATTAGTCATGCACCGAAACATTTTTATTTATTTATTTATTTTACATTTGTTGATGGGTTAGTCTGAGTGAGCCAAAAGCCCTATTTCCGTAGAGAAGCGGGGAGAAAAGCTCCATAGGGTTACATGAAACAATCTGAGAACAATTAAAAAACAGTTTTACAATCTTCATTTATATAACAGTAGATGAAACAGTATTAATTTAAAAAGCAAAATATAGTAGGCAACATAAATACCATGCAGATGATACGGAATAAAACAGAGGCTATAGTAAGTAAGGGACATGTGAGCTAGAATGGGAAGAAAAGAGGACAGTAAGAGCTAAGGAAAGAAGATGGATGGTAAAGAAGTTCAGTTGCTTCAAGTCAGCACTGCTAGTAGTTGGAGGGAGTAATGAGAATTACTTAGCTTTGTAGGTAGTAAAACTGTGCAACTGAGGAAGAATCTAGTTAGAAGGAGAGAGTAAGTGAGAATAAAATGAGAATAGGTTGGATTTAGTATGAGAGTTGGTTGAGAAGTAGGCTGTGAGGGAATGAAATTAAGGAGGCCGTGCACGGAAGCAGGACTTAAATTGTTTTGGGTTGGTAAGGGTCCTGATATCTAGAGGAAGTTTATTGCAGGTGATGGAGGGGTGGTAGCCATATAAGTTGTTTGTAGATCTGGAACAGATTTTGTTTACAGCTTCATAGTTATCTAGAGAGAGACAAGTGGAGACAGAGTTGGGCAGTAGGAAGGCTGGTATAGGATAGAGTGAATGATTTGGAGCTGAAGGGGTTGAAGGAGTTGAAGTTGGTGGGGTAGTTCTAACCAGTTTAGAAGTTTTAACGAGATACAGTGATGGGATTTGTAGGTTTTTTGGGCAGCAAATCTAGCCACTTTATTGTAGGCAGTTTCGAGTTTAGCAAGGAGGGTGGAGTCGAGGTAGTAAGAATCTGAGAGCCATACATTAGACTGGGTAGGAGGAAAGAGTGGGAGAGAGTGACCTTGGCATTGGAGGAAAGGAATTTTTTTAAACTAGTCCTAGTTTCTGGTGAGTCTTTTTGATGCAGTTGTGAACATGTATGTCAAATTTTAGTTGGTCATCTATGGTAATTCCTAGTAGTTTGGTGTTGGGTTCAACTTGAATAGGAGTGTTATTAAGGAATCAAATGGTAAATGAAGGTTTGATATTGGAGACGTTTTTTGGGAGGAACAGTAACAGTTTGTTTTTTTAGGGTTGAGTATGAGCTGGTTATCAGTGATCCAGGATTCAACTGAGTTAAAGGAAGTTTGGGTAGCAGCAAGGAGCTCAGAGGGTGAGTTAACAATAGTAGTAACAGTAGAGTCATCGGCATACTGTACTACAGATGACTGAGGAGAGGAGGTATAGAGTAGGTTATTGAAGATGATAAAGAGTAGTGGTCCTAAGATTGATCCTTGGGGTACACCTGTTTTGACTCGGAGGGGGAGGGGAAAGAACAGATTGCCATTTAACAGATTGGGATCTGTTGGAGAGATAGCTTGAGAACCACTTTACAGTATCTGAGGAGAAGTTAAGGTTATACAGCTTGTTCAGCAGAAGAGGGTGGGAAACTGTGTCAAACACTTTTGACATGTCTAGGAATAGGCAGGAAATCAAATTGTGGTCATCCCTGGCAAGAGAGACTGTGTTAAGAAAGGATAAGAGTGCAGAGGTTGTACTATGTTTGGTTCTGAAACCGTGTTGGGTAGGTGTTAAGAGATTTTCCTGAGTTAGATATTGCATAACTTGTTTATGTATACACTTCTGTAAATAATTTGAACTTTTACTGAAAAATATATATAACATAAAGCTACTTGCTTACCAAATACAATGCTGGCTGATTAAGATTGCAGATGACTGCAAGTTAGGAACAGTCACTGAATCACTAAATCACTTAGCCATGCTGCAGGAAGGTTCGCCTCAAATAAATAACTGGTGCCAGAATCATGGACTGAAACTGAATGCGAAAAAATGCTTTATTATACCCTTTGGGAAGCCATCTACCCCAGGGAAATACCACATTGACAATACAGACCGAAGAGTTGGCCCAATTATTAGGAATTTGGGAACCTATGTGGACAGTGGCCTAACTTTTGACCAACATGTGTCTTTTGTTGTAAGAAAGTCTTTCTATATTACACAGCTTATAAACAAATAGAACATGTCTAGATCTAGGAATGTCATTATTTCCCTTTACCCAGCCCTCATTAGGCCAGTAATTGAATATAACCCCACCCCCCCCCCCTGGCATATATATTTCTAGATACATGCGACTACTGGAACACACACCTTACTACAAGGATAATAATCCTTAACAGCATGCCCTACATGGATCAACTCACTGCCTGTCACTACACTCAGTATCCTGCAGGCTACTAAGACATGACCTGGGTCTAGCATAAAAGACATCCTTGGAAAAATTGCTGATAGATTTACTGCAAATCAGCAGGTCAGTTGGCAACAAAAATACTCAGTCTAAGGATAAAAACCTCTGCTACAACATCAACAGAATGGTTTGGAGGGACAGGTACATCTCACAAAGATTACCACTGCTGTGGAATAGACCACCCACCCACGTAAAACAAAGTTTGTTCCTGTCCATTTTCAAGTTTAACTTAGATCTATGGATGGGAAACAGAAAATGTACTCCAGGACTGAGCTTGGTACTATTTATGAACAGAGGCAGCTTCTAAAAGCTTTATCCCATGTATGGGTCCTTAAAATTATCTATGCTATGATCCAGTTTATTCTCATTAGGGATAATATATCATTAGCAACCATGGGATGGGTAAGGCTAATCTATAAGCAAACGGAATAGGTATTTTGAGCAGAAAAGGGAAATTGGCTAGGCTAAAAACAGCCTAGTACCTATCTATGAACATGTACTAAAGATATAGTTATTCTAAACAGCTGGAAAAGGAAGTACTTGTATCTTGATTGAGTTCTTTGAATTATATATATATATATATATACATATATATATATATATATATATATATATATATATATATATATATATATAGATAGATATATATATGGGTCTCCCTGACAACACAGAAAGACCAGAAAATCGAAAGTGTTTTGAAGGAGACCAAAACAACGAAACTGTAGAAAACCGAAAAGCACGAAATTCAAAATCCCGGTGTTACGGGATTTTGATTTAGTGCTTTTGGTTTTCCACTGTGGGTGAGTATGCATGTGTAAGTGTATTTGTGAGGGGTAGTGCTGTGTGTATGTGTGTGTTGTGACTGTGGTGTGTGTGTGTGTGTGTGTGTGTGTGTGTGTGTGTGTGTGTGTGTGTGTGTGTGTGTGTGTGTGTGTGTGTGAGGGACTGTAGTGTGTGGGTGTGAGTTTGCCTTGTATGTCTGTTTGTGCGATCTCGGAGTTAGAATATTAAAGTAGAGGGGTGTGGGGGGTGCAGGGGGGCTTGCCCCCTGCCTATTTGTAGTGTAGGGTGGTGTCGTTGGTAGTTTGGGGCAGTTGTGTATGTATTTGTGTATGTTTTTTGTGTGTACTATAGTTACGTGGTTTTCTGTGTTGTAGGGTTTTGTTGTTTTGGTCTCTGTGTTTTGGTCTTCGGTGTTGTAAGGTTTCGTTGTTCTGAAGTAGACCTATATATATATATATATATATATATATATATATATATATATATATATATATTAGAACCTATCAGTTCCACGAAAGAACACTTACCCAAAGACCAGATCACAGAGACCACATCGCCAACAGAGCAGATCTCCGACAATGATAAGAAGTGTGGAACAGAATGTATTCCCATTTCCACAATGTGGTGCGATCTTGGAGTTGGCATATTTAAGTAGGGAGGATGTGGGAGGTGCAGGGGGGCTTGGCCCCTGCTATATACATGTTTCTTTTTCTTTTTTTTATTTTATTGCGGAAACGGGAATACATTCCATTCCGCAGTAATTATACTTACCTTTGTCGGTGATGTGTTGTGTCGGCGATGGTGTCTCAGTGATCTAGTCTTTGGGTAAGTGTTCTGTCATGGATCTGATATGGATCCATATATATATATATATATATATATATATATATATATATATTTGATCAATATATATATATATATATATATATATATATATATATATAGGTATGCATATAAATCTGTCTATCTAAATTATATCAACCATCTACAAATAAAGTTGTGTTCATTATTTTACTGGCATACATTATAGTTCTCACACATTGGATTTTCAACCTTCCAGTTTTGAAATAAAAATTTTTGAATGATTTTAAGGCAAAGTCAAAGTAACTTTATTGTCATTCAAGCATACCCAAGTTACAGCTGAACTAAATATTGTTACTCCAAGCTCATGCACAAAAAACAGAACAGCAGAACACAACAATATATACAAGAATCAACAAAATACACTTATATAACAACAGTGAAAGAGCTTAGTTCAGTTCAGCTTATCACTGATTTCCAAGTGTACCAAAATAAAAAAAAGTTCTGGCCTAAACAATTTATTTCAGTTTGAAATATATAAGCACACACACACACACACACACACACACACACACACACACCCTCCCTGATAAGGTACATCAAGAGTTGTTTAATCATCATTTCTTTACTGCTGAAATAACTGCCTGCCACCGAGTCAATGGAGACATCTCCAGTGTCTTACCATACGGACTATTTCTGAATTAGTATGATATTTTTGTCTAACTACATTATATTTCCACAATAGGAAACTTCAATGACTGACATATAACTGGGTACCCATTATTCTTTAGATCATTTCCAGTGGTATGCATATTTATGCTGTAGACATTTGTTCTACCCAACAATGGCAAATAAATAAATAAATAAAAATGTCTAATGGTGGAAACTGAAAAGTGGTAATTGTGAGGTGATGTTCAGGGAAGAGTTAAGACAGGCACTGGGTGGCAGTGAAGAGTTACTGAATAGCTGGGTAACTACAGCAGAGCTAGTAAGAGAGATGGCTAGAAAGGTGCTTGGTGTGACATCTGGACAGAGGAAGCATGACAAGGAGACATGTTGGTGGAATGAGGAAGTACAGGAGAGTAAACATAGAAAGAGGTTGGCAAAGAAGAAGTGGGATTGTCAGAGATGAAGAAAGTAGACTGGAGTATAAGGAGATGAGGTGCATGGCAAAGAGAGAGGTGGTGAAGGCTAAGGATAAGGCGTATGAAGAGTTGTATGAAAGGTTGGACACTATGGAGGGAGAAAAGGACCTGTACCGATTAGCTAGACAGAGGGACCGAGCTAGTAAAGATGTGCAGCAGGTATGGGTGATAAAGGATAATGAGGGAAACGTACTCACAAGCGAGGAGAGTGTATTGAGCAGATGGAAAGAGTACTTTGAGGGGTTGATGAATGAAGAGAATGAGAGGGAGAGAAGGTTGGATGATGTGCGGATAGTGAATCATGAAGTGCAGTGGATTAGGAAGGAGGAGGAAGTAAGGATAGCTATGAAGAGGATGAAGAATGGAAAGGCTGTTGGTCCAGATGACATACCTGTGGAAGCATGGAGGTGTTTAGGTAAAATGGCAGTGGAGTTTTTAACTAGATTTTTTAATGAAATCTTGGAAAGTGAGAGGATGCCAGAGGAATGGAGAAAAAGTGTTTTGGTACCGATTTTTAAGAATAAGGGTGATGTGCAGACCTGTAGTAACTACAGAGGGATTAAATTGATCAGTCACAGCATGAAGTTATGGGAAAGAGTAGTGGAAGCTAGGTTAAGAAGGGAGGTGATGATTAGTGATCAGCAGTATGGTTTCATGCTGGGAAAGAGCACTACAGATGCGATGTTTGCTCTGAGAGTGTTGATAGAGAAGTACAGAGAAGGTCAGAAGGAGTTGCATTGTGTCTTTGTGGATTTAGAGAAAGCATATGACAGGGTGCCTAGAGAGGAGTTGTGGTATTGTATGAGGAAGTTGGGAGTGTCAGAGAAGTATGTAAGAGTGGTACAGGATACGTACGAGGGTAGTGTGACAGCAGTGAGGTCTGCGGTGGGAGTGACAGATGCATTTAAGGTGGAGGTGGGATTACATCAAGGTTCAGCTCTGAGCTCTTTCTTATTTGTAATGGTGATGGACAGGTTAACAGACTAGATCAGACAAGAGTCCCCATGGACTATGATGTTTGCAGATGACATTGTGATCTGTAATGATAGTAGGGAACAGGTGGTGGAGACCCTGGAGAGGTGGAGATATGCTCTAGAGAGAAGAAGAATGAAGGTCAGCAGGACTAAGACAGAATATATGTGTGTGAATGAGAGGTAGGATAGAGGAATGGTGAGGATGCAGGAAGTAGAGGTGGTGAAGGTGGATGAGCTTAAATACTTGGGATCAACAGTTCAGAGTAATAGTGAGTGTGGAAGAGTGGTGAAGAAGAGAGTACAGGCAGGATGGAGTGGGTGGAGAAGAGTGTCAGGAGTAATTTATGACAGACGAGTACCAGTAAGAGAGAAAGGGAAGGTCTACAAGAGGGTAATGAGACCAGCTATGTTATATGGGTTGGATTCAGTGGCATTGACAAAAAGGCAGAAGTCAGAACTTGATGTGGCAGAGTTGAAGATGTTAAGATTTGCCCTGGGTGTGACAAGGATGGACAGGATTAGGAATAAGTATATTAAAGGATCAGCCCAGGCTGGAAGGTTTGGAGACAAAGCCAGAGAGGCAAGATTACGTTGGTTTGGACATGTGTTGAGGAGGGATGCAGAGTATATTGGGAAAATGATGCTAAGGATGAAGCTGCCAGGTAACAGGAAAAGAGGAAGGCCTAAGATAAGGTTTATGGATGTGGTGAGAGAGGACATGCAGGTGGTTGGCATGACAGAGCAAGATGCAGAGGACAGGAAGAAATGGAAACAGCTGATCTGCTGTGGCGACTCCTGACGGGAGCAGCCAAAAGAAGAAGAAGTTTATCCATTTGGTCTTATAATGGAATCAACAATTCTGGATCATAATAACAGCCTAATGTTGGACATTTTTCCACACAAGCAAGTTATGTATATTGCCAGTATATCTTAAGCAGACTGAATGGTTCCCATAGGTTTTTTAGCAATCCAAAGTACTATATTGTTGTAAGCATTTTCCAATTTAAACTGAGTAAATGTCGCTTTCTCTCTAAAAACATTTGATGTGTTAGTATCAGTTACAAAGGCACAATATTATTCAAATATGATTGATGTAGTCATGTTTTCTGGGGGTTAAACATATTAGCCGTTATTAAGTGTATGTATAACATACCTACGTATTGCAGCTATTACTCTATGTTTGTTAGGGAAATTGTTTTTAGCCAGTTATCAGTTCATTGAAACTCCATTTTGTTAGATAATTTCCTACAGAGGGAATTCAAATTGCTGTTGGATGAGAAGCTAAAGATACCATAATGATTTGCTGGAAATCTGCACAACAATCTGTGATTTCCCAGTAATGTGGAAGCAAACTTGGTCATCCATGTGCTCAGTGTTTGTCTCTTTTAAAAGGAAGCATTTCATTTTTTTTTAATTTCAGAACTGGTTTTGCTTAACTATATTAGAAAACAATTAAACCAGAAGAAATGGCTAATCTGTATTGCTGTTTTCATTTAATATTGTGATTATTTTAAATTCCTCATTATAGATATACTGTAGATATATGTTATAATACATCACTTTTTGAACTTGATTCAAACTAGAGAACTGAGATAGAGAAAAAAGGGAACACATGTTCACTAGAAGAGTATGCTGTTGACTAAAGATACAAGTTTTACTGGAAGGAAACAGAAAATACTTTGAGAGTAAAACTAGTTATATTTTAAGCCAGATGTCAGTAAGCTTGAGGTAGGTAGATACCTCTATATATAAAAGGATTTCTTGGAAGGAATTCCTCAAATCTTCGCTGGCAGGGACTAAAGAAACCACCTTTCATACTTAAAGGAGAGATGCTGGGTTTACTAAATTAAATCTCACTAAAAAAGTGGGTACTTAACATTTATTAAGATCAGGTCGCATGCTATAGAAGACCTTAACTAATTTCTCTTTCTGCACTACAAAAGTTGACAACTGTGAACTGCATGCCTTCCTGATGATGTGGTTTGGTGCTTTTTAGTCAGTGATTCTAAAAGAGGTGGAAACTCTGATGATTGTTTTTTTCCAGTCAACAATTTTTCTTGTATGTCTAACTTATCATAAAGAGACCTCATTTTAAACAATGGAAGAGAAATACAGCAGAGTGAAATCACAGAGTTACATTAATAATTTTGAGCAGGGAATTAATACATTTTCAAATGATGTGAGCTTAAAGTTTACGACGAAAAGGAAAACATTAAAAATATATCAACTAGGAATTATGAAAAGGTTGGAGGAAAATAAGAAACTGGAAGAGAGAGATTACTGAATAGGTTCTGAACATATTAAACTGCAGAAGAGAACACACAGATATGGGAGATGTGTCATCAATGAATAGTTATGAAATTCACAGATTGTGGTAGAAGCTTATATGTAACAGTATTAACACGAAGGGATAGTTTAGGATGGAGATGCATTTGAAACAGAGGAGCTGTAGACTATATTTCTGGAAAAGACTTTGACCATTAATGGGTTGAAAATAGATTAGTATATGGAAAAGAGGCAATTTTATTTTGGAAAGGTCTATTTTATTATACAGAATAAAAAAATCTATAATTAAACTGAAATTTGAGTATACTTCAGAGTCACAGCTAGTCAATAGCAACCAAGAAACACTTGAATACCTGCAATCCGTATTTTGATAACAGAATAGAACTCTGCCATTACAGTCGCTATTAAAAAAACTGTAGCATGATGAATCTTGTGGCAGGCTTTTCAACAGATTACAAAGATAATCCACTTTAACTGTTACTAAAGTATTGCTTTTCTTGCAGGCCTTGCAACATATTTCCAACAATGTACAGCTGATTGTAATAGTCCTTTCTTACTCCTCCCTCCTTATTTCATATTTTCAGATCTCTGAGCTGTTATCTAACTAAGCAGCCTAACATTATTTAGTATATAACCTTGTAAATTCAGTCTAGAAAGCTGAGATAGAAACCTGCAATTAGGATATGTAAATGTATGCAAAGCCAATTTAGTGTTGACTCCTAGATCACAAGTAGTTTTGAGATAAGTAGAGAGAATAGAAGCCAGGTGAGTTAAAATGGATCCAGTTACACATTTTTATCAACAGGTCCTGTTCTATTAGCTTTTCACCTGATAGGTAGGTATTGTCAGATTACAGCCCTAGAATAAGTGAATGCTTATAGCACCCTGCTGTTCACAGTTGACCCATGCAGAATGCAAAGTCTAGCCTTTTTGAAAATTCTGCAAAAGACCTGTATCCCATAATATATTTATTTTAATTATACTTGTATAGCACAGGTGTGTGTCATATATTTTTTTGCAAGGTCTGAAGAAATACAAGTAGGTACTGCAAAGCAATGTAGCATGAGTGACAAACCATGGTCTTCATATTATCTTCAGTGTGCGGTTCTGGATTTGCAATAGGCTAGCAGCACTATTACCACATAAGACTTATTTCAAATTGGGCAGCCTAAAAGCTGATAAAGCATAGCAGGACTAGACGTACAAGCACAGATTTCTCAAAGATCAACTTATGCTTCACTTAGTGAGGAAAAGTCTCATTGTGAATGTACAGTGGTATAGGACTTACAGGGATACCTGGAATCTCACCTCATATTTCAAGTTTGGAGTTCGTAGAAATAAATGCATTGAATTTATTCATTTCTAAATAAATTGCTTCTAATCTGCTGGTACCAGTAGGAGAAGTTGCATTGGACTGTAATAACTGTAGGACAATTATTCTTGGTGCCTTGATTTGGAAAACTTTATCAACAGTACTGTTCTCGCACTGAGAAAGCAGATTAGTATATCCTACCTGTTTTCCCTTGCATGTTTCTGCTGTAAGAAAATAAAGAATGCTGTAAATCATTTTTTAAACTGCAGCAATGCCCTGAGTTAACTCAGTTAGTCAGTGACAGTAAGCTATTTATTAATTTCTGCAGTGACACTGGTTTGTGCTTGTCTAATGATCTATAATGCTTATGCTGACAAATGAATTAAAGTAATGACTCTTCTTTCTCTTATCTAATTGCACAATCTGTCAGCTAAAGGCTGCTCTGCTTAAGGTGAAGAATGAGGCTGCATGAGTTAGAAGAACGCTGTTCTCATTTCATTAATTAAAACTAGTGCTTATATCCACATTAAGCTGATATTAACAGGTACACTGTGTGTAAAGCACCATGTAAAATTACCTAGACAAAAGTTCTAGCAAAAGTCCCCTTCAGTACATTCTACACATATTTTGTCAATATATGAAACAGGGATAGAATTTTAATTTAAAAAGTTCTACATGTTTTAATTATGCTGGTGTTTCTGAGTTCTAAATAACTGTAGATATTATAAAACCCATCACATTCAGTTATATATATTGCAGATGTTGTGTTTTATTGTTTATTTTAATATCATTTTTACTGATGTCATCACATTATATTTTGTTCAATTCAGTAAGCTCATTCCATATGCCATATTTTGTAAATACAAAAAAATATTATTTTTTCGAATCATTTCATAGCAACTGGCAATGAAAGTTTCATCTAAACATCCTTAATTCTTTTCAGAACTTCCTCTTTGCATAATGACAAACAGAATCCCCTCTTCTATGGAGTAATTCCTCCTCTTTGCTATATTATTCCAACACTTATTTATAATATTTTGTCTTACCACATTTAACCCCCCATCTGCTTTATCAACATTTCATCTGTTTTGTCTAATTCATGAAAATATACAACTCAACAGATCTAAGAAAACATTAACAATCTATGATCACAACAACCATCTCTTAGAGCAACTCTCTTCTTTCAAGTATCTTGGTCTCATCCACCTACATCTTGATGATACACATAAAATGTCCCAACTTTTCTAGGCACAAGAAATAACCCCTTTCCTCTCACACTCTACCAGGTCTGCAATATGGGAAGGAATCCTACTCTCTCAAGTCAAATTTAGTCTCCATTTTATATCAGCATCCTCTATTAAAATCTCTACCACTATTGGAACACTAGAAAACAAAATATGTAGATTTATTAGACACTATCCAAAGAAACCAACACCACTGTACAACACCAAAAAGGTAAAGTGGATCTCAATTAACCAAAGTGCAGACCAGATCCTAGGACCGCAACTGATGAGACTCTTACATAAACCTACTCTTCCTCCTTTATCCTCAAAACTAATAAAACATACCTGCACATACAACCTAAGAAACTAGAATCACGCATACCCTAAAACAGAAATCCCACATTATAAGCTACATTTTCTGGCCATACATTGTCAGATCTCTGGAACAGACTGTGAAGCATCTCCCAACTGAAATTAAAACTCTCTTTTAAACCTCTTTTTCCATGTTTCATTGTCTAATAACATTACATTTATCAAACAAGTATAATGTATCTATTATACCTAAGGTCACATCACTGAAGTCTACTTTAACTCTTCCCCACTAAGATCATTTGCTCATTTTTGCATCTGTAATTTATTCTACTCTAATTTCTCAAATGATTTGTAACTTTTGTACATATTGCACATTAATGCACTAGATGTATCCTAATCACTGCTTTACCATTGCACTGTTTTACTGCCACCTGTGTCTTATTGTACTTTTGTTTATTACGTATTTCTGATCAGTTCATGACCCTGAGCTGAGACTGAAATCTGTCAGAACAGATAAGTGCTCTACCTCAGTCAACTAGTCAAATAAGCAAACAAATAAATTAATAATTTCACTATCCTGCAGATCTCTTTCATATGGCTAATATATTATATAAGAATAACATAATACTCTTTGCATCACCACATCTAGTGCAGATTAATTTTTCACTTCTCTTTGGGGAAGAATAGAACTCCACAGCATAAGAACAGTATAAAAAAAAATCACTAAAAAACTGAAGGCAAAGCATCCTGGGAAGTGAGACTAGATTATGTAAGGGTCACTGCAACTTCTTTTACAGCTACACTACAGACTACTAATTAAGAAATAATTCACACAATTGCTCTGAACATTTCCATGATGGAGCTTCCAATTCAGATGACATTGCAAACACACAGAAAAACAACTTTGCTGCCAGGTTCTCTGCTAAAACTTCCATTCCAACACCAGTCATACCCAAGGCACTCTCAGACCATACCATTATCAAGTAACATGCACTTAAGGTATTGGATCAGCTGGTAAACTCCCCTGTCAGAGGTGAAAACATATTGGACCTGGCTATCACAAACATGGGCGACAGGTGTTCCACACCGGAGGTCAACCCATCACTGGTTAGATCAGACCATAAACTAATCACTCTGGATGTCCACACCACACCACCTCCAACCAAGGAAACCACAGTGAAAAATTTCTCTATAGCAAACTTTACCTTACTTAACACAGAGGTGGTAAGTTTTAAAGCCCCCATGCTAAAGGATAACAGTCTCCAAGATGCAGGAACCTTTACAAATGCACTCTATGAGCACCTACAAGGATGCATGGATTGTGCCATCCCTAGCAAAACCAAGACTCACTCCCCTAAGAGAAGGAAACGAGTCTGGTAGACCCCTAGCATAAACAGGCTATACAATAGAAGGAGGAAACTAGTTCAGAAAAAAAGGAAATCCCAAGAAGGAAAGACATCCCTAATCAGTATCAGTAAGAAACTAAGGTCCCTCATAAAATCCTCCAAGGCTAACTTCGAAAGAAAAATAGCTAAGGATTCAAAAGATAACCACAAAGCCTTCTTTAGCTATGTCAAGAATCTAAGTGGCAACTCGCAGATATGCTCTGAGCTAGTGCAACATAGCACAAAATATACTGAACCCACTGATATTGCCAACATCCTGGCAGATAGATTCAGTGCAAACTTCACCCCCCTCTCACCCTCAAAAGGGCCCACAACAATATTGGAAAAGTGTAGTGTCCTGGAAATCACAGATGCACAGGTGAAAACAGCCCTTTCAAAAGCCAAAAGCACAGTGTCAATGGGGCCAGATGGTGTACCAGGCTGTGTCTTGCACAAACTACAGAACGAACTAACCCCCCACCTAAATACACTGTTCAACCTCAGCCTCTCCACAGGCTACGTGCCCATAGAATGGTGCACAGCAACGGTTATTCTGCTCCACAAAGGATGGGCCACAACTGACCCTGGTAACTATCGCCCCATAAGCCTGCCTAGCCTGGTCTGCAAGGCTATGGAGTGCATCATCATAGAACTCATTAACAAAGACATTGGGAACCTCCAAACACTTGACCCAATCCAGTTCGGCTTTGTTAAGGGCAGATCATGCCTACTAAACCTGGTTGACTTCTTCGAGACAGTCACCAAGGCCATAAATGAGGGGAAGGTAGTTCACACAGCCTACCTTGACCTTGCCAAGTCTTTTGACATCATTCCCCACTCGGGAATTATAGAAAAACTCACCAGCCTGAACATCAACCCCTACGTCACGAGATGGGTTGCCATCTGGCTTACAGACAGAACTCACACTGTAAGAATAGTGGGCTCCAGGTCCGAATCTAAACCAGTCACAAGTGGTGTCCCACAAGGCTCGGTCCTGGGACCCTTACTGTTCGGCATATACTTCTCAGAAGTACAGGCAAACAAAGGAGGACTATGGCTAACCAAGTTCTACGATGACTGCAAACTGGGAGCCATAATTGACTCTCCAGCTGACACAGGCATTCTCCAAAAGGGCCTTACTGAGACGGACACCTGGTGTCAAAGTCATGGTCTCAAGCTAAATGCCAAAAAATGCATAGTCATCCCATTTGGGAAAAACAAAATACCCATGAATTACCACATAGGTAGCAGCCCCCTTAATACAGAAGAGTAATAAGAGATCTGGGGACCCGGGTAGATAACTTCTCTGGCAATATGATTGTCAAAGGAGAGATTACTAAGAAATCCTTCTCCGTGGCCCATCTAATTACTAAAGGATTTGCATCAAGAAATAAAGAGTTTATAATGCCCCTCTACTTGTCACTCATCAGACCCGTCATAGAGTACAATGCCCCATTTGGGATGTACCTCACAAGACTACTGGCCTCAACCATATGTCCTATGCAGCCCGACTGAAAAAACTCCAGCTGTACTCAGTCGCATATCACTTACTCAGAAGTGATATCTGCCTGACTTACAAAGGCATGTTCAGAATTGATGGACATTCTCCACCTAAAGAAATCCAAGTCACTGTGAGTCACTCGCTCTAGTGAGCTAAACCTCACTACAACAATAAATAGAACATGCTGGAGGGATAGATTCCTGTCACAGAGACTCCCCATGCTTTGGAACAAAATTCCTAACTACATTATGCAGAGCCCCTCACTAATACTCTTCAAGAGAAACCTTGACGAGTGGATGAGTAACAGAAAATACACCCCTGGGATCACTTCATTGGCTCTTCTTGACAGAGGATCAGTTAATTAATCAATGGGGCGGCGAAAGCTGACACCCTCTGGCTAGGCTTATAAATGCCCTCGGGCAGACAGCCTAGTACCTACCTATGAACCTATACAAAGACCGAAAACACTTCTTTCATGGCTCCCGGTATTATACTGAGTGGTCTAATTAAATATGTTTAACAGGTTAAAGAGAGGTTCTGTGAGTATGTGTTTAACCAAGTCTATCTACAGGCTATTTCCAAAATTCTGGCACACTACTGTATTGATGGCCTTCCACAAGGGGGACCCAACACAGACTCTGGAAACTACAGAACTATCAATCGCATGAATCTGATCTCTAATCATATGAATCTGATCTCTAAAGCTATAGCGCGCGTCATCAATGACCTCAGAAATCATAATATCAAACATCTTGTTAAGCTCAACCCACAACAATTTGGCTTGGTAAATGGTAGCTTTTCCTGATAAATCTTATAATCCTCTTTGAGGAATTCATTCAAGGGGTGGACAGTGGTCATACTGCTTGTGCTTGTTATCCCGCTCTAGCCTAGGGATCTGACACCAAATCACATGATAGGATTGTTGATCAGCTAATGGCACTAAATATTAATCCCAATGTTGTAAGATGTGGCTTAAGGAAAAAACACATGTTGTTCATGTAGATGGTATCTCTTCACACTGAAACAAAGGTGACCAGTGGTGTCCCCCAGGGTTGAGTACATGGTCCCACCCTCTTCTGTATTTATTTTTCTGACCTCAAAACTATTAACAATGAGCGTTGTTTGACCAAATTTGCTGATGACTGCAAATTAGGCATAATTATCGAGACCCACAAAGACATGCTTAGATAAAATAAAATACATTAGCACAAGTTAATACCAAGTATTTTGAAAAAGATCTGAAGCAAAATAACAAGAATGTACTCAACTTCAGGAGACAGCGAATCAATGCAACAGCTTTGACAACACCCCATTTTTAATTCATACAATGATTAAAGATCTGGGTTCCATCTTATCTGGTCACCATGAGGTACTTGTAGTCAGGAAAAAACTGTTTGCAACTAATTGCAAAATGCATCTCTTCCATATCCAGGGAAGTCATTGCTTTCTTATATTCTGCACTATTATAACTCGTTGATATTTATCTCACTATACATATTAAAAAAACTATCAATGCCACAAAGGTTTCTAAACAAAAAGAACTCTGGTCTCAAAAATCTGTGTTACCATAAAGCCTGTCTTTGTACTTGTGTTTAATAAACTCCTGTTGGGAGAATTGTGCCACACTTTCCATGTTATTACTAATGTTGCTATCCTTGAAATTGTTTTGTCTTAGCAAACCAAATAGTACTTCTAACCTTAGGAAACAGAGAGCTATATAAATAAAGAAAAAATGGGGGGAGGGGGCATTACTCAGCATTTCCTCATCTAGAATAAATGTCCCCTCCATATCAAGCAATGTGATTCCTTGTTGTTCTTCAAATTATTTGATTATTGTATGGGTATCCATACATTTGCAATGGAATATAGAGGACTGACCCTCTTTGAAAACTGTGGTAGAGCATGAAACTGTTTTTAGCAAAGGGCTCATATTCTCTGGTCCATTCGCCTTGTATGCCCTATAATCCTGTGAACAACTAATATCACAGCATCAACAAATTTACATTCAGTGCCACCTTTCTCATATGTTGCTTGTCTAAAAACCAATTATTTATAAGTCCTATGACTCTCCTGCTAAATAATACATACAATAACCTTTATGCATCCCTTTTATATAAAGAACATCATAGTAAATATTTATGCACACTGCAGTAAACATGCTACAAAATAACAGCATGACGCAGTCATTTTAGTTTTCTCAGAAACCTTGAGTGTAATGTCTATAGTTCTTAATTTGCATGTGTATGTGTCCATAATCTGTATGAAACTTCACAGCCATCAAAATCCTTAATCATTTATCTATTTTGTCCTCTTTGTCATCTTTCCAGTTTAATAATAATGTTTTTTTTCAAAATTATTGCATGGGGACACACATAATAAAGTCTGAAGTAAATATGGAAATAATAATAATATTGAAAAGTTAATAATACTCCCCCATGGCACTATTACCTCCAGTCATTTGTATTTACCAGACAGTAATTTATCTCTCTCTCTTCTTCTGTGCATCTTTTCTAATTATTCCTTTTGCAAGAACGTTGCTCCTCTGCTTGACCATAACTACATTTCCATGGCAGATCCTTATCTACCCCTCCTATCTTTTGTGCATTCCAGCCTTTTAGGAATAAAACAGCATAAGAAATGGTAACAAAATACATGTGTTTGAAACTCTGTACATAAAAACAACACCCATTCCACTCAACAGTGTGACACCTGATAGCTTTTGGTGTTTGACTCCTCACTGGTTGAACTCTTTCTCTGGCAATCCTTCACCCATCTGCCCCTGATCACTTTTTCCTCCCCATCATTTAATCTTTTTAAAACTTTTTTTCTGACACCTTTATTGCTGGCACTTATCTACCTTACTATATTTCCTTCTACCTCCTCCCCATAGAATTCTACTAATGTGTCCGGAACTTTCCATGTACCTTTCACATACCTCTGCCAGTCTGCTCACGCTATTTTTGTCCCTTAAAAACAATTTCCATTTCATCTGTCTTAATCTCTGACACAAGAATGGTCACAGTCCTTCACTATAGCAGTGGCGGCTGGTGAGTTCAAATTGAAGGGGGGCTGCAGGAGACAGCTGAATGGGTGGGTCTAATGGGAAGGGGTGTGGCCAACTAGAAAGGGGAGGGGCTATGCTCAAAACCACAAAAACAGGAACTTTAATTAAATACGCTGCCCTGGGTGCCAAACCATCATTATGAGAGTCCAATCAAGACAATGTGAAGTGTAGAAGAATATTTCAATGCATTAGCTGCATGACAGCTTACTTAATATCTAGATGGAAAAAAAGGCTGTGAAGCATGAAAAAATAAATTACTTTTTAAATACATCACTGGAATGCCAGTCAAAAGCAAGTATAAAAAAACAAGCAGCACTCAACTCAAACTACTTCTCCTTGCACTGCAATTCTAATTATAGTTTATATTTTCCTTTATAAAAGTAGCTAGTAACATGCTGAAAGTAGCAATCTCTGTGATACCCCCACTTGTAAAAATGTTTCTTATCCAAAAAAGACCTGCTGCCTGACAACAACTATCTACTTGTTTCATGGGGAAAACATGATCAAAGCAAAAAATGAACAGCAAACAAGAAACAAGCTCAAGATACATTGCTTAAAGGATTACTGTACAGGTAATGGACCACACATGATAGATTGGCATTCTGTTTGGTTTACAGGTAAAGCCTGCAAAGATGACTGCAAGTCTCCAACAAATGTAATGAGCTTCTTAAAATAATGTAATCCTGTCCTTTACTACAAATACTGTCGTATGCATTTCAGTACCCAAGGCTTATACATTATCTAGTTATGCAAGTATTCTCTGCATGGCAACAGAAAGGCTTTCATTGTTGGCAATTCTTTAACAGTATGCTTATTAAAGCTTACTTGCATCTTACAATCTCAGACAAGCTTACCTGATGGTCTTTAAAGCATTTCTACTTAAACACAGAGCAACAGGCACTTTCTGAGTAATAATAAGCATAAATCAATAGTATAAAAATATGACAAACCAGAACATTCTGCAAAAGCAAGGACAGAATAAAAGTAGTACTTGTGTCTACCTTGGATGGGGGGATACTCTGCACATTTACATTGCATAACTGCTCCTTGCCTTACTTGGACACATCCAGAGTCACACTACATGGGGCAGTGGGGTGCAACAAGTATGTCACAATTTGAAATGTCTCTGGCTGACTGTGATGGCCCTGACACATTTGTCATACCTCTCAACCTCAGAGCAAGAAATCTGGACAAAGCCATACATAGAAGTGGGACAAGGCCCAAAAATAAGGACAATTTTAAATATTTTTCTTATACACTTAGAAAGGTAATAGAGTAGTAGGTCTTGCATTAGTATGAATTTTTGAGGGGTATGAAATATGAAATACAAATGTCTGTCATTATTTTCTAACTTCAGTCTTTAATGATTTGCTAGTAATTTGCCAAAAAAACACAATTTGTATGAAAAATGGACCAAAAATGTGATGCAAAAATATAAAATAGCCACACAATACAGATGGGAACCTGACAAAGAAAGGACACCGTATTAATATTAGTACTGCTAACTTGAGCAGCTGACAAAATAAAATAATCTACATGCATTTCTGAAATAAAAGTAATCTATAACTCTGATTATTACAGTTATTTCTTAATTGTAAACCCTCCATGTTTTCTTCCAAAATTGTCATTTTGCGGCAGGATTATTAGGGGAAGAGCAACATTTTGAGCCAAAATCGGGGACAGTTGAGAGGTTTGGATATGCCTAATTTTTAAAGTAATTTATTTGCATGTACCTCTCAACCTGTTAATGCAGGAAATCTGGACAAGGCCAAATATACTTATAAACAGTACAAAAAATTGTTGTATAAACTGAGACAGTTTTTAGAATAACAGGTCTTGCTTTAGCATGCATTTTTCTGAAGGTTATGAAGTCTGAAACTCAGTGTCTGTCATTATTTAGTGACTTAATTCCTAAATTATTTGCCAGAAAACCACACATTTAATGAGGAATAAACCAAAAATAAGAAGCAAAAATCTATTCATTCTGTGAAAATCTGGACAGTTGAGAGGTATAGTTCAGCCAGGGCTGTCTTTGAGTTTGTCACCCTTCCCCCTCACAAAATCATGGTTGAATGGAGCCTCCCCCCTTCAGCTATTCCAATGAACCATTACTTGGCTATTTCACCCCATTTACCATAAACACTAATGTGCATACTGCTTTACTTCTACGATGATTTGGACTTCATTTGAAAGTTTTATTTTGCATTTTACAGCACAAACACTAAGACATCTGCTAAACAAAGCAATGCAATCTCACAATGAAAACAGACTTAGCATTAAAACTTCTCTGCCCTTGAAACTCACATTCATTGAAACAGCATTGAAACCCACATTCAAAGAAAATACATTTTGCCAGTGACAGATAAAAATTAACTTTGGTCTGTTTTCAAATCATAGGCCCCTTGCACATGAAACATGCATGTGGTCTTTGATACACCTTTCTGATTTTTTTAAATTATATTCCTTGTACAATATAGTACAGTTGTAGAGGGCATTTTAAATTTAATTTGAACATTTTTCCAGTAAACAATGAAACAGAATGCATGCACCAATAATGACAAAACTGCCCAATTCAGAACATTTCTATCATAAAAGTCTACTCAGACTTCTACAGTCCACCAGTATCAGTAAATATGCATAATCTCTGAAGAAGTAAAATTCATCTCAATAATTCCACATTAAAGAAATCTGTAACTAATGAAGAGGTTGCTGCTAGCAAACAACTTTATATTTCATTGTTTCATCTACAAATAAAATGGCTGTTGCCCTTGAGGAATAAATTGCCTGTGTTTCATTAAAAAACAATAATCTAGTAATATTGCAATAGGGACTGGATGGCAAACTGATAACAGGTTCAGAGTTACTAGGTATCTTCACCAAAAAGGACTGAAGCATCCATCCCCTTTACAATACAGTACAGTATTAGCAAGGCATCTACCTACTGTAGGAGTTGAACCCACAGCCTGCGGCATCAAAAGCAAGTACACTACCCGTTGTGCTATTAACAATGCAAGCAGACTCAGCATAAGCATCAACTTCTGTTCCCCTGGAGCTCTCAGCTTCTTGTAAAATCTACTTGACACTCAGCTGTATCTCTGAACTTTGCAGCACAAGTATTCTAGAAAAAGCCAAAATTTAGGGGGGGGGCAAAAGACCAAAAAACAGGGACAGTTTTTAAACATTGCTTGTATAATGTTGGAAAGTTGCTAGAATAAAATGCTGTGTTACCACCATACATTTCACTGCCAAGTATTGAACCCAGGACCCTGTGCAAAACAGTCAGAGCAACATACCACTATGCCAAATCAATTAACTGTTTTATGAAAGAGGAAGACTGAAACTTAAATGGCTACATTCAGTGAATTCAGTTCTCACCATAGCTGTCAACATCTTAGCACAAAACACCTGAACAAAGCCAATAATGGGGAAGTACAGCCACCAAACATATTCAGTGAATTCAGTTCTCACCATAGCTCTCTACCTCTTAGCAAAAACACATAGACAAAGCCAGTAATGCGGGAATACAGCCCCCAAACATATTCAGTGAGTTCAGTTATCACCATAGCTCTCAACCTTGACACAAAAAACCTGGACAAAGCCAATAATGGGGGAATACAGTCCCAAAAATAGGGACAAATTTCAAATATCCATCTTATAAACTTAGAAACTTGCTATAATAATAGGTTTTGTGTTACCATGTACTTTCTGAAGAATCTTTTTTTAAAGTTTTTCGTCTACCCTTCTAGCATGTCGAGGGATCAGTTGCTAGTGTCCTCTCCTGCTCAGCTGGTGAACCTGGGAATATTGAGGCAATGTTTCAATTGCCTCATGTACACAGACAACCCTTTCCTCCTCCCACAAAACACAAATACATGTGAGAGATGCAACTATACGGCCAAACTGGAGGCTGAGCTCTCTCAACATAGGACTGGCAAGACCAGTCAGGAGGAGAAGGTTACCACACACACTATAGACCCAGTCTCACATAGTACCATTACAACCTCAAATCATACACATAAACACACAAAGACATACTGAGGCTCTGATCAAAATCTACCAAAACAGCAGAGGCCACCAAAGCAGACACCCAAACAACCACCACCTCAGAACACAACACCCGCAACACATAGACCTCACAGTCAGAGTGTCAAACAGTCACAGCCCTTAAGGCCAAACACAATGCCAGACACACTAGTCATTGGTGACTCCATAGTCAGACACACTGATGTCCCGCTCACCAGACTGAGTAAGGAGAAGGTCACAGTAAGCTGCCTGTTGGGCGCTAGAATCCGCCACATAACGCAAGCACTCAGGTCTCTCAACAGCAGGTACAAATATGACTCAGTCATTGTCCACGCTGGTGTAAACGACCTGAGACGTACCTCCTTGGACTACATGAAAAGAAACATTGAGGAGCTCTCTGATTATGTAGCCCAGGCAGGTATGACCCTGACCTTGAGCAGTATCCTACCTTCACCAAGAATGATGCCACAATACAGAGATAAGATGATCAGCTTTAACAATTGGCTTAAACACTGGTGTCATTCAAAGGGGATCCAGTATCTGTCTGCCTGGGATGACATGCTGGACAAGCCACGCTGCTTCGCAAGGGCGGCTTGCACCTGTCACCCTGGGATTCGGATATTGGCAAAGGCTCTTGCCACCCCCATAGTGCCTTTTTAGGCAAGGCTCAAATTCTAAACCTACCACCCTAGAACACAAACAAGGAAAAAAAACTAAGGGTAATGCTGCTCAATGCCAGAAGTCTAAATCTCAAAATGCACGCACTCGAGGCCCTTCTCAGTATGGAGAACATCGATGTCTGTGCTGTGACAGAAACCTGGTTCAAGGCTCCTGAGAGCACCCCAGCTATCAGGTTTTACCTCATATCATGCGTTCCGCCCCAAAATCCGGACAATACCAAGAAAGGAGGGGGTATCCATATTCATCAAGGACACCCACACCTCAAGACTGGTGGCAATGCACGATGCATCGGAGACCATCCAGGTGCAATTAACCATAGGCAAGACTGCTCTGCAAATTGTAGCATGTTACAGGCCACCCTCACAAACTCAGGAAACTCACATGGCCTTCCTGAAAACACTAGAGGGATAAATGTATCACCAAACACCATCATACTAGGTGACTTCAATTACCCTAATATAGACTGGGAACACTACTCAAGCCCAAACACCCTAGCCCAAAAGTTCCTGGAATTCATAAACTCAAATGCCATGGAACAACTAGTCACCATCCCCACAAGAGGAGATAACATACTTGATCTCATCATCACGAACATGGGAGCACAATGTTCAACACCGGAAGTATACCCCTCACTGGTGAGATCAGATCACAAACTAATCTCGCTGGAGGTCCTCATCCCACCCCACCTGAAATAAAAAGACCACAGTAAAGAACTTCTCAAAAGCCGACTTCACACTTCTAAAGACTAGTGTGGTCTCCTTTCAGGCCCCGAGCCATGGAAAACAATACTCAAGCCGCTGAATCACTTACAAACGCCTTCTACCAGCACCTGCAGGACTGCATGGATAAGGCAATCCCAAGCAAAACAAAGACTCTTTGTACCAAAGGCAAGCGTCCAGTCTGGTGGACCCCAGCCATAAACAAACTCTACAACAAAAGGAGGAAGCTACTACAAGATAGAGCAAAATCCTTAAAAGGTAAGACATCCTTGATCACTATAAGTAAAAACTAAGAGCTCTCATAAAATCATCCAAAGCAAATTTCGAGAGAAAAATAGCTAAAGACTCAAAAGACAATCATAAGGCCTTCTTTAGCTATGTTAGAAACCTAGGAGGAAACTCCCAGATATGCTCAGAACTAGTTCAAAATGATGTGAAGATTACTGATCCTACAGACATTGCCAACATACTGGCTGACAGGTTCAGTGCAAACTTCTCCCCTCCCCAAAAGGAGAGATATCTATACCAAATGAGTGCAGCCCCCAAACATCTCCAGCCCAAGTGAGAACTGCTCTCTCCAAAGCAAAAACACAGCATCCATGGGACCCGATGGTGTCCCCGGCTGTGTGCTCCACGAACTCAATGAGGAATTAAACCCACAGCTAGGACAGCTGTTTAATCAAAGTCTTACCTCTGGATACGCATTCCAGGAGTGGCGCACTGCAACTGTGGTCCCACTTCACAAAGGCGGTGCCTCCACAGACCCTGGAAATTACCGCCCATTAGCTTGACAAGCCTTATCTGCAAAGCCATGGAGAGGATCATAATGGACCTCATAAATAAAGACATAGGGAATTTGCAGACTTTGGATCCAACCCAGTTTGGCTTTGTCAAAGGCAGATCATGCCTTTTAAACTTGGTTGACTTTTTGAAACAGTCACCAAAGCCATTGATGAGGAAAGGCAGTCCATACAGCCTACCTCGATCTGGCTAAGGCCTTCGATACAATACCCCACTCGGGTATCATTGAAAAACTCATCAGCTTAAATGTTAACCCATACATCACAAGATGGGTTGCAAACTGGCTGAGTGACAGAACCCACAGGGTCAGAGTTGCTGGCGCCATGTCAGACTCAAAGCCTGTCACAAGTGGTGTCCCACAGGGCTCAGTCCTGGGCCCACTCTTGTTTGGCATCTACTTTTCAAGTACAAGCAAACACAGGAGGGTTATGGCTGACAAAGTTTGCAGATGACTGCAAACTGGGCGCCATAGTAGAAAACACATCTGACACAGATATCCTTCAGAAGGGTCTCACAGAAAGCGGGTAACTGGTGCCAGAGCCACGGCCTAAAGTTAAATGCCAAAAATGCATAGTCATACCCTTCGGGAAAAACAAGGTTACCCCTAGCTACCAAATAGGTGGCAATCCACTGAGCACAGAAGAAGTTATCAGGGACCTGGGGACCCAGGTTGATAGTAGTCTGTCATTTGACACCCATGTAGCTAAAGTAGTTAGGAAGTCCTTCTACATTGCCCACCTTATCATGAAGGGATTCTCATCTAGATCAAGGGAGGTCATAGTCTCCTTTACTCATCACTCATCAGACCAATGATTGAGTACAATGCCCTATTCGAATGTATCTGACCCGACACTTGCAGCAGCTGGAGAGGCCACAAAAGTTCCTCACCAAAAGGATAAAGGGTCTCAAAATCTGTCCTATGCTGCCCGACTGAAAGAACTCCAGCTCTATTCAGTCGCCACGCTTGCTCAGAGGTGACCTTTGCCTAACATACAAGGCCATGTCAAACCCAGATTTGATGAATATGCTTCACCTCAAAAAATCTAGATCCATCAGAGCCACAAGGGCGGGAGACTTAAACCTCGACACGGCTATTAATAGGACGTGCTGGAGGGATAGATTCATCACCCAAAGACTCCCTATGCTGTGGAACAAAATCCCGGTACATGTGAGGCAGAGCACCTCGCTGGCCTTGTTCAAGAGAAATCTTGACCAATGGATGGGAGATCGCAGATATACCCCAGGAATTACCTCAGTGTCACTGCTCGACAGAGGCACAGCAAAATAATGGGTATAGTTCCCCATACTAAAGGGGTGGCGTAAGCCACAAAACAATGGGCTAGGCTTATAAATGCCCTCGGGCAGATAGCCTAGTATGAACCTATGAACCTATGAACCTATATGAAGTCTGAAATTCCAGTGCTTGTCATTTTTATTTAACATTTGTTAACCAGGAAAGTCTGATTTGAAACAAAAGCCAATTTTGGGCAGAGGAAGAAACACTCCAGATACATGTCTTTGTACGATGAGAGGACACCAGAGCAAACCCACACAAACACAGGGAGGACATGCAGACTAGTCTATTATTTGCAATAGTGAATGACAGACAAAGATGTCAGCACAGGCAGAAAAACTTAGAAGATATACAGGTGAGAATAAAGGAAAAGTACAACATATGCAATTCATTGGTGACCCCGAAAAGTTTTATAGAGAACTGGAAAACAAAGCAAAAGGAATAGAAACACCACCAAAAAAGAAAATAATAGACACATTTTGTAAGAATAGTAGAGAAGCCCTGTGGACCACAGCAAAGATGCTGAATGGATAGAAAAATTAAAAGGAACAGTAAAGAGTTCAAATGTATAGGATATAAAATAGAATGAAGTAATTGCTAGAGAATCTGAAAAAATTAAGAAAGGCTCCTAAGTGAAAAACCTCAGGCACAGATGCATTATTTAACTTCTACCTAAAAGTATCAACATCTTTATACAAATATTTAGCCATGAGTAAGAACTATTTATATGTGCATTCCAAACAAATACCAACTTAGTTAACAACAGGAAAAAATGATACTGCTCTGTAAGCTTGAACCTGTAAGCCATCCCAAAAACTATAGACCAATAACTTGTTTTCAGATGATTGCAAACTGTATGCTGGAATTGATGCAGACAGAGTTTATAGTCATTTAAAAGTAAAGTCAGACATGGCAATTGGTAATTCATATGTCATTCTTTGCCTGGCATAGGGATAAGTCTGTAGTCTCTTGTCATGACTTAAAAGACTCATAGTTCCACAAGCTCTTCCGTTCATGGGGCATTTGTAGACCTGAAAATGTCAGAGATTATTAAAGTACCATTATCTCCATAGGCCATTCATTCAGTAGATGACATCCTCAGTGCCCTTCCCTATATCTGTCTAATACTTTTTCTGGTTCTTCGTTTATCCATGGTATTGATGTTGTCCATCCTATTACACCACTAGTATTAATCTGTAGCCCCTGTATATTTACGCATAAGAAATGATGCCTGAATTAGTAATGCACCATAATGTCCACAAACATCCTCCTTTCTGCTTGGACTAATCTTCTGACTACCAAAAATACTCTGTTTTCTAGTACCAAAAATACTCTGTATGCATGGGGTCTGTTTTCCCCTGTCTCCCCCCTAAGTTCACAGATTCTCTGGGTGAGAGGCTGTTATGTTGAGTTTAACATTTTCACATATATGCCAGATATAATAAGCAAAGCAGGGACAGAACAAAGCAGAATTTAAAGAAAAATATAATTTGATACAAAGCTGAGAATACATAATTTTTCTTTATTTTGCTGATACATAGATGTTAAAATCAGTGATTTTCCCAATGGGTTTCTTAGCTGACATGTAAAAATACCTGAAGCTTTAGCTGCTGGCAGGTTGTATGTTGGAAGCAGGTCTCGGGTCAAAGTACAGTTCTGTAATATCTCTCTTTTCATGCATCCACTCCAGACTGCCATCAAATATTAACTAAAGGTAAAATATTTACTGTACAACAGAAAGATTACTGCCTTGTCTGCATCATTACGAAGGTCACATTCCTGAAGCAATAAAATCCATCACAAGTCAAGTCCACAACCGAAACTGGCTGCAACTGTTTGCTTCTTGCTCTTTTCCCAGCACATAAAGCCCGAGAAGAGAACGACAATCAATCAGCAGCCATTTAGCCCATCCACATCATGTATGTGCCTGCAGACGTGGCAGTCAGAACCCCTTCCAATTCTAAGTGGTTCCAAACCGCATAGACTGCTGGGCATCACAATGATGCCTTAATTCACTATCCGGACTGCAGCACTTGAGTGGATCTCCAAAAGAGAAAGAAAAAAAAATCTTTTTTTAAAACCGCCGCAGTGCGCATGCTCGTACTCGCAGACGAGTCAGCCAGCGTAAAGCTGAAGCAGCCGGCTGATAGAGATGAAAGACTCAAGACAGACAGTAAAAATAATTAAATAACTAAAACGCACTTTTTTCTTTTTTCCTTTTTTCTTATTGAGGGGGCTGCAGTCCGGCATTCCGATGGCACGAGCCGCCCCTATAGTAATCTACACAAAAATCAATCATTGTACAAACTTACTAGTGAAACTCCTCCTTCTCACAGACCTTAGTTACTTTTTTCACTAGTATTTTCCTGACAGTGGGAATGTTATATCTCCTTCTGCTATTTCTCTTCAATTATATGATCATCTTTTCTCCACAGGACTCCACTCATCTTCTCATAGTGTTTACTACTCACATGTTTCAATTAGCATTAGGGATGTGGACTTTACTGTCCTAGAAATCAATCACCATTATATCTTTCATCTTAGGATCTTCATATGGATAGCAAGCCATAAATCTGGCCCTTCTAGATAATTCCCAAGGGGAAAGAATAAACCATTTCACAGCCACTCCTTCATTTCTTATGTTCCATATTGCTGGCAATATATACACTATTCCAAATTTTTTAATACAGTGTAAAAGAGATGCTTTTTGAAACCTCAAATAAGCATTACATCTGCCCTGTAAGCTGAAACAGAGGTGCATGATAAGCATTCAGATAAAAGATATCTAACCTCAGAATAATTTAATATGAACACAGGAGTCAGGCAACATATGCTTTGTCACCCTGGCTGATTATGTTGTATAACAATGACTTGTTTTAGAAGTTATTTGAGGCAGAAGATTTACTAAAGATAACAAATAAGGAGTGTCTGGCAATATGTTGGGTGGATAATGTTGTATGGCTAGCAATCTTGAGTTCTGCACTGACACAAACGTAGATTAAAGGGATACATGCACAAGTATGATTTGCAAATATGAGTTAAGAAAACTAAATGGATGCTGTATAGTATAGGCAATAAGAAGCATGTGAAATCTTGGAACAAGTTAGTAGTATGTCATATCTGGGAATAATTGCTGAGAAGTATTGCAGGGTGGCAAGCCAATAAGGAAATTTTAAAAACAAAGAGAGAAAAGTGCAGAAGAGCATTAAAATTATTTGCATTTAACTGGCACGATAATGTTTAAGGCACTAGTTGAAGTAATGCCAGATATATTACATGCCCTAGTCCTGCATGGGACTATATAATGGTATAATATGAAGATAATTTAGTTATGAAGATCAGTATATAGAATAGAAAAGGAATATTTGGTTTGTGTGAGACCAGGTTGCCAATACATACCACTGACTGACTCCTTTGTTCATATTACATTCTTTCTTGCTTAGATTTCTGTTTAAATGTTAGGTAAGGTATTTCTTGCTCTCTGCTGGTTGGTCCATAACTGCCCCCTTTCCCCACATCACAAACATCCATATAGGCAATATATTGCTTGGACAAAATTCCTGGTTCTGAGCAAACATAATGTTCAGGTTTTTGAAAATCTTCCTCAGCCTCCGATTTCCTCTTGACCCATTAAAACAGTTTTTGCTTAGAGAAGTTTGTAAAGGAATGTGACATAGAACTACATTGAATAATAAAATTTCTATAACAGCCTGCAAGTCCTATAAAGGCTCTCATCTCTTTGTTGGAGAAATGTCAAATCGTTATTGGATCTACTTTTCCTTTTGGCATTTGATCATTCCCCCATCCAGTTAAACAACTAAAATAGCACATATTTGTCATTTCTAGTTCCTAGTTTGAAGCATGCAGTGAATCCAGCCTACATCAAGGAAGTTTGCATGGCTTAGACTTTGGGAAGCTGTGAATCACAGAGTTCTGAGTGGATCACTGTATCATCCAAACAGATACAGGGATATATTATAACCCCAGTACATGGTCCATCAACTATTGGAATGTGTCTATGACCACATGGAAGACAAAGGGGATAATGTTATTCTGAAATTGCTGTTCACTGTTGAGAAGGCAGTTTTTCTATTAGCATTGTCATTTGAGAAAATACTCCAGCATACCGTCATAACATACAAGATGGTATAAAAAATAACCTTCTGTAGTTGTTCTGTCAGCTGATCTACCTAAGGCATAAGGTCGCTGTCAAATTTAGGGACATTATTAAGTCTCCAAAAGTCGTTACAATTGAAACAATGCCATCCAGTTTTAGGGCCAACACAATAGAGCTTGTCTAATTACTTCTTGATTCTTCATTTAATTCTGTATTTTACATTTTTCATCTCCTTTCATATTGCTTGTTTCTGCACTTTGGTTATAATTTATCTTCTTAAATTAACTTTTGCTCCAGAGATTGTTTCTGTGTTGTATTTGATGAGTTGTTCTCCCAGCCAAATCAGAAAAAAAGATGTTTCTGTATCTTAAAAGGAGCTATTATATTTCTTGCCTGTGAAGTTTTAGAACAGCACTATCCACTGCCACCTGATATGTTGAAAACAGTTCTCTTTTGACTTATGACCATGGATACTGCCCTTATGATACTCACTTGAGCCTCCCTTCATGGTTTCAGGATGTTTGTGGAATAAATTTGCTCTATGGATTTCATACTTAGCTATCTCACTTTGTAGACAATTTCATTTGTCTTCACAAAAACATCATAGGGTCCATGTTAATTGGCAAGGAACTTATTGTCTGGTGTAAGTACCAAAAGTAATACTTTGAGTCCTACTTGAAAATCCATCTTTTGGGCAGCCCTGTTGTAAATGCTTGATGAATAGCTTGTGCCCTCTCTATATGTTATGCATACTTTGAATTACTACATTTGGGCTTTTCTACAAATTGGTGCAATGTCCTAAAATTTTTTTAAAAGAAATTTCCTCCCATTCTACATTTATTTAACTATACCAAATAGTCTTCTGGGGTGACTACGATAAGCACTTAAAGGAGTTAAATCCAGTAGAAGTCTGGGGAAACTCATTGGTGAAAATATTAGATATGACAAAAGTTTGATCAATTCTCATATATCTTTGTTTGACATCTTTCAACATAGATTTCAATATTTTATTAAACCATTCTGTAAGACCATCTGTTTTGAGGTGATAAATGGATGTCTTCAGTTATTTTACCATACAACTTTGGCAAAGTTGACACATGACATTTAGGATAAGAGGCATGCCTTCATCTGATAGGAGGGCTATTCCTATTGATCTGAAGTCTGATGCTCTTGAAAACAATATAGTTGACAAATGTGCTTTTCTTTCCCTTTTGTGGTTCAATAAAGTTTCCACTTATTTCATCCAAAATGTGTTCATTTTCATTCATTCAGTGAAATAGCCACCCAAGGCTTATTGCACACAGTTAGGAGCTTTCATAGTTTTTTTTTCTCTACAAATGCAAAGTCCATCAAGAAAGCCCAATGAATCAAACCATAAGCCACTTGATCTGCATTTATTCTGTAGTGGTGAACTATTATACATAGAAAGACAATAAGGCAAAGTTTTAAACATTGCTATGGATAAAATTACAATGTTCCTTTTCCAAAATCAAATCAAGACAAAAAAGAAAGAATTTAGTGAAAAAGTTACTCATCTTTTACTATTATTAAATTTTCCATCAAGTTTCCATTTTTTTTTTTTTTTTTTTTTAATTATATTAGAGTTTACAAAACAATAAATCAAACACTTTATAAAAATATAAATACAATTATATACAAACTATGTACATGGTCCATAGCAAGAAATACATAAACAAAACAGTCAGTACTTTTCTAATAAAATATACAATTTCTGCCAAGTAATTAGTTGATGGATTACAGTTCTAGTTCTCATCTTTATGGTAGATATTTCATTATTACAAACCAATTTTGCTAGGCAAATAAATTGATTAGAGAATGGATAGCAGTCTTAGTTTTCCAATTTTTAGTGATGGCTTTCCTTGCAATAGCTAAGATAGACCAAATAAGAGGTATTTTAGAAACTGGAATAACTTCTGGGATTGGTGCATTAAATAATATGAGGGACTTTGTAATATAACAATTATCTGACCACAACACTTTGCAAAAGTTTCTAAAGTCTGTCTACAAGGATGTTACTATTTTGCATTGAATAATACATGAAGCCAGTCAGCATCAAGGTCTTTTTCACATCTTCAGCATTTTATATTTTCTGTTTTATATATAACCACAATTTTATGGGATGTTTAAAAATCCTATGTAGAGATTTCCATGTGAACATTCTCCAATATGGGGAAGATGATGTAGTTTTTCCCACTGATTACAAGTATAGTTTCTTGTTATACTCTGAAAACTCTTCTTTATTTATTTTTCTTGAGTAATTCCAGAAGGACAAGTCAGGGGAAAACAAATTCACTCCTAATAATTCCATATATATAACTGATAAATATTTGGAAGCTTTAGCTGAATTACTGCTAATGTTGGAGAGGAGGTCTAGGATTTTAGGAATGGTTTTACTTTGTATGTCTATTGCTAATTTGAATTTATCTTGAATGAATTCCTTACATGTTTGTCTATTAAGCCAGCTATTATTCTCCAGACTGTATCTTGCTACCAGATAGTCAGCTGACTGTATTTTGTTTCCATATAAAAATTGGCATCAGTATATCAGCTTACTATCCTCTAGCTTTATCATTTTTCTTGTATTAAAGGATCTTAAACACTCACTGGTAAAAGCTATCAGGAATAATGTTATTAATAGATATTTAATTAAGTAATTTGAGTACATGAATATTAATAAAATGTGGTTTATGAGAGGAAAAATGACAGACTTAGTTTATAAGTCAATATTAGAAAAGCCTATACTGCCCTCCTCCCAACTTGTATGCCAGTGTAGGGAGACTCTTGCTTTTTATGGATTCTACAAGAACTTTGTGAAATACAGAATTTATTTTTATTACTCCTTTAGATGGGGAAAGTACTAATGATTGACTAACACATAAGATATTTGGTAGTAGTATCATTTTAATTAGGGTTAATTTGTCCTCAAATGTGGAAAATGTATTCCAATTATCTCTTAATTTTGTTATCATATCAATTAATGTTGGTAATTAACTGAGGTTGATTTTTTAAGTCTTTATAGTTACATTCAGTTCAATATCGAGTCTAATTTTTTTGTAATTGGACTTAATGATAACTCCTAAATATTTTAGCTGTGAATTTTTCCAGTCAAAGTTTTTATAGGAGCTCATCTTAGAAGTTATCTGTTTGTTTATTAGCAGTGTTTTGGTTTTACTGTGTTTAAATATCAGCCCTGATATCTTTTGAAAAAAGTCCATATAACTAAATAAATGTTACAGTGATGTTTCAACGTTTTCACAGACGATCAGAATGTCATCTGCAAATAATTGAATGTTGGGTGAGAGGTTATCATTTAATTTGTAACCTTTTTATGTTTAAATTAGTTCTTATAAGTTGGTGAATGGTTCTATGGCAAGTGCAAATAGCAAGGGGGTAAGGTGCATCTCTGTTTTGTGCCTTTTAAGACATTAAAGGGGCTAGAAATAAACAAGCATATGTTTACAAAAGAAATAGAGTTGACATAAATATTTTTCATTATTTCTATAAAGTCACTGAAAAAGTTGCATTCATATAGTACTCCAAACGGAAATGGCCAATATATTGAATCAAAGGCTTTGTCCATATCTACGCTTATTATTGATAGCTCATTCGTTTTTTTCTATTGCTATGTCAGTCAAGGGAAAAAGCTTTATTATGCTATCTTAAGCTTTCCTGTTTAATATAAATCCTGTCTGATCTTCAATTGTTAAGTTTGTAAGGCCCAAAAATAAGGACAATTTTAAATATTTTTCTTATACACTTAGAAAGGTAATAGAGTAGTAGGTCTTGCATTAGTATGAATTTTTGAGGGGTATGAAATATGAAATACAAATGTCTGTCATTATTTTCTAACTTCAGTCTTTAATGATTTGCTACTAATTTGCCAAAAAAACGCAATTTTTATGAAAAATGGACCAAAAATGTGATGCAAAAATATAAAATAGCCACACAATACAGCTGGAAACCCATCAAAGAAAGGACACTGTATTAATATTAGTACTGCTAACTTGAGCAGCTGACAAAATAAAATAATCTACATGCATTTCTGAAATAAAAGTAATCTATAACTCTGATTATTACAGTTATTTCTTAATTGTAAACCCTCCATATTTTCTTCCAAAATTGCCATTTTATGCAGGATTATTAGGGGAAGAGCAACATTTTGAGCCAAAATCGGGGACAGTTGAGAGGTTTGGATATGCCTAATTTTTTAAAGTAATTTATTTGCATGTACCTCTCAACCTGTTAATGCAGGAAATCTGGACAAGGCCAAATATACTTATAAACAGTACAAAAAATTGTTGTATAAACTGAGACAGTTTTTAGAATAACAGGTCTTGCTTTAGCATGCATTTTTCTGAAGGTTATGAAGTCTGAAACTCAGTGTCTGTCATTATTTAGTGACTTAATTCCTAAATTATTTGCCAGAAAACCACACATTTAATGAGGAATAAACCAAAAATAAGAAGCAAAAATCTATTCATTCTGTGAAAATCTGGACAGTTGAGAGGTATAGTTCAGCCAGGGCTGTCTTTAAGTTTGTCACCCTTCCCCCTCACAAAATCATGGTTGAATGGAGCCTCCCCCCTTCAGCTATTCCAATGAACCATTACTTGGCTATTTCACCCCATTTACCATAAACACTAATGTGCATACTGCTTTACTTCTATGATGATTTGGACTTCATTTGAAAGTTTTATTTTGCATTTTACAGCACAAACACTAAGACATCTGCTAAACAAAGCAATGCAATCTCACAATGAAAACAGACTTAGCATTAAAACTTCTCTGCCCTTGAAACTCACATTCATTGAAACAGCATTGAAACCCACATTCAAAGAAAATACATTTTGCCAGTGACAGATAAAAATTAACTTTGGTCTGTTTTCAAATCATAGGCCCCTTGCACATGAAGCATGCATGTGGTCTTTGATACACCTTTCTGATTTTTTTAAATTATATTCCTTGTACAATATAGTACAGTTGTAGAGGGCATTTTAAATTTAATTTGAACATTTTTCCAGTAAACAATGAAACAGAATGCATGCACCAATAATGACAAAACTGCCCAATTCAGAACATTTCTATCATAAAAGTCTACTCAGACTTCTACAGTCCACCAGTATCAGTAAATATGCATAATCTCTGAAGAAGTAAAAGTCATCTAAATAATTCCACATTAAAGAAATCTGTAACTAATGAAGAGGTTGCTGCTAGCAAACAACTTTATATTTCATTGTTTCATCTACAAATAAAATGGCTGTTTCCCTTGAGGAATAAATTGCCTATGTTTCATTAAAAACAATAATCTAGTAATATTGCAATAGAGACTGGATGGCAAACTGATAACAGGTTCAGAGTTACTAGGTATCTTCACCAAAAAGGACTGAAGCATCCATCCCCTTTACAATACAGTACAGTATTAGCAATGCATCTACCTACTGTGGGAGTTGAACCCACAGCCTTCGGCATCAAAAGCAAGTACACTACCCGTTGTGCTATTAACAATGCAAGCAGACTCAGCATAAGCAGCAACTTCTGTTCCCCTGGAGCTCTCAGCTTCTTGTAAAATCTACTTGACACTCAGCTGTATCTCTGAACTTTGCAGCACAAGTATTCTAGAAAAAGCCAAAATTTAGGGGGGGGGGCAAAAGACCAAAAAACAGGGACAGTTTTTAAACATTGCTTGTATAATGTTGGAAAGTTGCTAGAATAAAATGCTGTGTTACCACCATACATTTCACTGCCAAGTATTGAACCCAGGACCCTGTGCAAAACAGTCAGAGCAACATACCACTATGCCAAATCAATTAACTGTTTTATGAAAGAGGAAGACTGAAACTTAAATGGCTACATTCAGTGAATTCAGTTCTCACCATAGCTGTCAACATCTTAGCACAAAACACCTGAACAAAGCCAATAATGGGGAAGTACAGCCCCAAACATATTCAGTGAATTCAGTTCTCACCATAGCTCTCTATCTCTTAGCAAAACACATAGACAAAGCCAGTAATGCGGGAATACAGCCCCCAAACATATTCAGTGAGTTCAGTTATCACCATAGCTCTCAACCTTGACACAAAAAACCTGGACAAAGCCAATAATGGGGGAATACAGTCCCAAAAATAGGGACAAATTTCAAATATCCATCTTATAAACTTAGAAACTTGCTATAATAATAGGTTTTGTGTTACCATGTACTTTCTGAAGAATATGAAGTCTGAAATTCCAGTGCTTGTCATTTTATTTAACATTTGTTAACCAGGAAAATCTGATTTGAAACAAAAGCCAATTTTGGGCAGAGGAAGAAACACTCCAGATACATGTCTTTGTACGATGAGAGGACACCAGAGCAAGCCCACACAAACACAGGGAGGACATGCAGACTGTCTGTCATTCACTATTGCAAATAATAGACTAAAGATGTCAGCACAGGCAGAAAAACTTAGAAGATATACAGGTGAGAATAAAGGAAAAGTACAACATATGCAATTCATTGGTGACCCCGAAAAGTTTTATAGAGAACTGGAAAACAAAGCAAAAGGAATAGAAACACCACCAAAAAAGAAAAAAATAGACACATTTTGTAAGAATAGTAGAGAAGCCCTGTGGACCACAGCAAAGATGCTGAATGGACAGAAAAATTAAAAGGAACAGTAAAGAGTTCAAATGTATAGGATATAAAATAGAATGAAGTAATTGCTAGAGAATCTGAAAAAATTAAGAAAGGCTCCTAAGTGAAAAACCTCAGGCACAGATGCATTATCTAACTTCTACCTAAAAGTATCAACATCTTTATACAAATATTTAGCCTTGAGTAAGAACTATTTATATGTGCATTCCAAACAAATACCAACTTAGTTAACAACAGGAAAAAATGATACTGCTCTGTAAGCTTGAACCTGTAAGCCATCCCAAAAACTATAGACCAATAACTTGTTTTCAGATGATTGCAAACTGTATGCTGGAATTGATGCAGACAGAGTTTATAGTCATTTAAAAGTAAAGTCAGACATGGCAATTGGTAATTCATATGTCATTCTTTGCCTGGCATAGGGATAAGTCTGTAGTCTCTTGTCATGACTTAAAAGACTCATAGTTCCACAAGCTCTTCCGTTCATGGGGCATTTGTAGACCTGAAAATGTCAGAGATTATTAAAGTACCATTATCTCCATAGGCCATTCATTCAGTAGATGACATCCTCAGTGCCCTTCCCTATATCTGTCTAATACTTTTCTGGTTCTTCATTTATCCATGGTATTGATGTTGTCCATCCTATTACACCACTAGTATTAATCTGTAGCCCCTGTATATTTACGCATAAGAAATGATGCCTGAATTAGTAATGCACCATAATGTCCACAAACATCCTCCTTTCTGCTTGGACTAATCTTCTGACTACCAAAAATACTCTGTTTTCTAGTACCAAAAATACTCTGTATGCATGGGGTCTGTTTTCCCCTGTCTCCCCCCTAAGTTCACAGATTCTCTGGGTGAGAGGCTGTTATGTTGAGTTTAACATTTTCACATATATGCCAGATATAATAAGCAAAGCAGGGACAGAACAAAGCAGAATTTAAAGAAAAATATAATTTGATACAAAGCTGAGAATACATAATTTTTCTTTATTTTGCTGATACATAGATGTTAAAATCAGTGATTTTCCCAATGGGTTTCTTAGCTGACATGTAAAAATACCTGAAGCTTTAGCTGCTGGCAGGTTGTATGTTGGAAGCAGGTCTCGGGTCAAAGTACAGTTCTGTAATATCTCTCTTTTCATGCATCCACTCCAGACTGCCATCAAATATTAACTAAAGGTAAAATATTTACTGTACAACAGAAAGATTACTGCCTTGTCTGCATCATTACGAAGGTCACATTCCTGAAGCAATAAAATCCATCACAAGTCAAGTCCACAACCGAAACTGGCTGCAACTGTTTGCTTCTTGCTCTTTTCCCAGCACATAAAGCCCGAGAAGAACGACAATCAATCAGCAGCCATTTAGCCCATCCACATCATGTATGTGCCTGCAGACGTGGCAGTCAGAACCCCTTCCAATTCTAAGTGGTTCCAAACCGCATAGACTGCTGGGCATCACAATGATGCCTTAATTCACTATCCGGACTGCAGCACTTGAGTGGATCTCCAAAAGAGAAAGAAAAAAAAATCTTTTTTTAAAACCGCGCAAGAGTGCGCATGCTCATTTCGCAGACGAGTCAGTCAGCGTAAAGCTGAAGCAGCCGGCTGATAGAGATGAAAGACTCAAGACAGACAGTAAAAATAATTAAATAACTAAAATGCACTTTTTTCTTTTTTCCTTTTTTCTTATTGAGGGGGCTGCAGTCCGGCATTCCGATGGCACGAGCCGCCCCTATAGTAATCTACACAAAAATCAATCATTGTACAAACTTACTAGTGAAACTCCTCCTTCTCACAGACCTTAGTTACTTTTTTCACTAGTATTTTCCTGACAGTGGGAATGTTATATCTCCTTCTGCCATTTCTCTTCAATTATATGATCATCTTTTCTCCACAGGACTCCACTCATCTTCTCATAGTATTTACTACTCACATGTTTCAATTAGCATTAGGGATGTGGACTTTACTGTCCTAGAAATCAATCACCATTATATCTTTCATCTTAGGATCTTCATATGGATAGCAAGCCATAAATCTGGCCCTTCTAGATAATTCCCAAGGAGAAAGAATAAACCATTTCACAGCCACTCCTTCATTTCTTATGTTCCATATTGCTGGCAATATATACACTATTCCAAATTTTTTAATACAGTGTAAAAGAGATGCTTTTTGAAACCTCAAATAAGCATTACATCTGCCCTGTAAGCTGAAACAGAGGTGCATGATAAGCATTCAGATAAAAGATATCTAACCTCAGAATAATTTAATATGAACACAGGAGTCAGGCAACATATGCTTTGTCACCCTGGCTGATTATGTTGTATAACAATGACTTGTTTTAGAAGTTATTTGAGGCAGAAGATTTACTAAAGATAACAAATAAGGAGTGTCTGGCAATATGTTGGGTGGATAATGTTGTATGGCTAGCAATCTTGAGTTCTGCACTGACACAAACGTAGATTAAAGGGATACATGCACAAGTATGATTTGCAAATATGAGTTAAGAAAACTAAATGGATGCTGTATAGTATAGGCAATAAGAAGCATGTGAAATCTTGGAACAAGTTAGTAGTATGTCATATCTGGGAATAATTGCTGAGAAGTATTGCAGGGTGGCAAGCCAATAAGGAAATTTTAAAACAAAGAGAGAAAAGTGCAGAAGAGCATTAAAATTATTTGCATTTAACTGGCACGATAATGTTTAAGGCACTAGTTGAAGTAATGCCAGATATATTACATGCCCTAGTCCTGCATGGGACTATATAATGGTATAATATGAAGATAATTTAGTTATGAAGATCAGTATATAGAATAGAAAAGGAATATTTGGTTTGTGTGAGACCAGGTTGCCAATACATACCACTGACTGACTCCTTTGTTCATATTACATTCTTTCTTGCTTAGATTTCTGTTTAAATGTTAGGTAAGGTATTTCTTGCTCTCTGCTGGTTGGTCCATAACTGCCCCCTTTCCCCACATCACAAACATCCATATAGGCAATATATTGCTTGGACATAATTCCTGGTTCTGAGCAAACATAATGTTCAGGTTTTTGAAAATCTTCCTCAGCCTCCGATTTCCTCTTGACCCATTAAAACAGTTTTTGCTTAGAGAAGTTTGTAAAGGAATGTGACATAGAACTACATTGAATAATAAAATTTCTATAACAGCCTGCAAGTCCTATAAAGGCTCTCATCTCTTTGTTGGAGAAATGTCAAATCGTTATTGGATCTACTTTTCCTTTTGGCATTTGATCATTCCCCCATCCAGTTAAACAACTAAAATAGCACATATTTGTCATTTCTAGTTCCTAGTTTGAAGCATGCAGTGAATCCAGCCTACATCAAGGAAGTTTGCATGGCTTAGACTTTGGGAAGCTGTGAATCACAGAGTTCTGAGTGGATCACTGTATCATCCAAACAGATACAGGGATATATTATAACCCCAGTACATGGTCCATCAACTATTGGAATGTGTCTATGACCACATGGAAGACAAAGGGGATAATGTTATTCTGAAATTGCTGTTCACTGTTGAGAAGGCAGTTTTTCTATTAGCATTGTCATTTGAGAAAATACTCCAGCATACCGTCATAACATACAAGATGGTATAAAAAATAACCTTCTGTAGTTGTTCTGTCAGCTGATCTACCTAAGGCATAAGGTCGCTGTCAAATTTAGGGACATTATTAAGTCTCCAAAAGTCGTTACAATTGAAACAATGCCATCCAGTTTTAGGGCCAACACAATAGAGCTTGTCTAATCACTTCTTGATTCTTCATTTAATTCTGTATTTTACATTTTTCATCTCCTTTCATATTGCTTGTTTCTGCACTTTGGTTATAATTTATCTTCTTAAATTAACTTTTGCTCCAGAGATTGTTTCTGTGTTGTATTTGATGAGTTGTTCTCCCAGCCAAATCAGAAAAAAAGATGTTTCTGTATCTTAAAAGGAGCTATTATATTTCTTGCCTGTGAAGTTTTAGAACAGCACTATCCACTGCCACCTGATATGTTGAAAACAGTTCTCTTTTTGACTTATGACCATGGATACTGCCCTTATGATACTCACTTGAGCCTCCCTTCATGGTTTCAGGATGTTTGTGGAATAAATTTGTTCTATGGATTTCATACTTAGCTATCTCACTTTGTAGACAATTTCATTTGTCTTCACAAAAACATCATAGGGTCCATGTTAATTGGCAAGGAACTTATTGTCTGGTGTAGGTACCAAAAGTAATACTTTGAGTCCTACTTGAAAATCCATCTTTTGGGCAGCCCTGTTGTAAATGCTTGATGAATAGCTTGTGCCCTCTCTATATGTTATGCATACTTTGAATTACTACATTTGGGCTTTTCTACAAATTGGTGCAATGTCCTAAAATTTTTTTAAAAGAAATTTCCTCCCATTCTACATTTATTTAACTATACCAAATAGTCTTCTGGGGTGACTACGATAAGCACTTAAAGGAGTTAAATCCAGTAGAAGTCTGGGGAAACTCATTGGTGAAAATATTAGATATGGCAAAAGTTTGATCAATTCTCATATATCTTTGTTTGACATCTTTCAACATAGATTTCAATATTTTATTAAACCATTCTGTAAGACCATCTGTTTTGAGGTGATAAATGGATGTCTTCAGTTATTTTACCATACAACTTTGGCAAAGTTGACACATGACATTTAGGATAAGAGGCATGCCTTCATCTGATAGGAGGGCTATTCCTATTGATCTGAAGTCTGATGCTCTTGAAAACAATATAGTTGACAAATGTGCTTTTCTTTCCCTTTTGTGGTTCAATAAAGTTTCCACTTATTTCATCCAAAATGTGTTCATTTTCATTCATTCAGTGAAATAGCCACCCAAGGCTTATTGCACACAGTTAGGAGCTTTCATAGTTTTTTTTTCTCTACAAATGCAAAGTCCATCAAGAAAGCCCAATGAATCAAACCATAAGCCACTTGATCTGCATTTATTCTGTAGTGGTGAACTATTATACATAGAAAGACAATAAGGCAAAGTTTTAAACATTGCTATGGATAAAATTACAATGTTCCTTTTCCAAAATCAAATCAAGACAAAAAAGAAAGAATTTAGTGAAAAAGTTACTCATCTTTTACTATTATTAAATTTTCCATCAAGTTTCCATTTTTTTTTTTTTTTAATTATATTAGAGTTTACAAAACAATAAATCAAACACTTTATAAAAATATAAATACAATTATATACAAACTATGTACATGGTCCATAGCAAGAAATACATAAACAAAACAGTCAGTACTTTTCTAATAAAATATACAATTTCTGCCAAGTAATTAGTTGATGGATTACAGTTCTAGTTCTCATCTTTATGGTAGATATTTCATTATTACAAACCAATTTTGCTAGGCAAATAAATTGATTAGAGAATGGATAGCAGTCTTAGTTTTCCAATTTTTAGTGATGGCTTTCCTTGCAATAGCTAAGATAGACCAAATAAGAGGTATTTTAGAAACTGGAATAACTTCTGGGATTGGTGCATTAAATAATATGAGGGACTTTGTAATATAACAATTATCTGACCACAACACTTTGCAAAAGTTTCTAAAGTCTGTCTACAAGGATGTTACTATTTTGCATTGAATAATACATGAAGCCAGTCAGCATCAAGGTCTTTTTCACATCTTCAGCATTTTATATTTTCTGTTTTAGATATAACCACAATTTTATGGGATGTTTAAAAATCCTAAGTAGAAATTTCCATGTGAACATTCTCCAATATGGGGAAGATGATGTAGTTTTTCCCACTGATTACAAGTATAGTTTCTTGTTATACTCTGAAAACTCTTCTTTATTTATTTTTCTTGAGTAATTCCAGAAGGACAAGTCAGGGGAAAACAAATTCACTCCTAATAATTCCATATATATAACTGATAAATATTTGGAAGCTTTAGCTGAATTACTGCTAATGTTGGAGAGGACGTCTAGGATTTTAGGAATGGTTTTACTTTGTATGTCTATTGCTAATTTGAATTTATCTTGAATGAATTCCTTACATGTTTGTCTATTAAGCCAGCTATTATTCTCCAGACTGTATCTTGCTACCAGATAGTCAGCTGACTGTATTTTGTTTCCATATAAAAATTGGCATCAGTATATCAGCTTACTATCCTCTAGCTTTATCATTTTTCTTGTATTAAAGGATCTTAAACACTCACTGGTAAAAGCTATCAGGAATAATGTTATTAATAGATATTTAATTAAGTAATTTGAGTACATGAATATTAATAAAATGTGGTTTATGAGAGGAAAAATGACAGACTTAGTTTATAAGTTAATATTAGAAAAGCCTATACTGCCCTCCTCCCAACTTGTATGCCAGTGTAGGGAGACTCTTGCTTTTTATGGATTCTACAAGAACTTTGTGAAATACAGAATTTATTTTTATTACTCCTTTAGATGGGGAAAGTACTAATGATTGACTAACACATAAGATATTTGGTAGTAGTATCATTTTAATTAGGGTTAATTTGTCCTCAAATGTGGAAAATGTATTCCAATTATCTCTTAATTTTGTTATCATATCAATTAATGTTGGTAATTAACTGAGGTTGATTTTTTAAGTCTTTATAGTTACATTCAGTTCAATATCGAGTCTAATTTTTTTGTAATTGGACTTAATGATAACTCCTAAATATTTTAGCTGTGAATTTTTCCAGTCAAAGTTTTTATAGGAGCTCATCTTAGAAGTTATCTGTTTGTTTATTAGCAGTGTTTTGGTTTTACTGTGTTTAAATATCAGCCCTGATATCTTTTGAAAAAAGTCCATATAACTAAATAAATGTTACAGTGATGTTTCAACATTTTCACAGACGATCAGAATGTCATCTGCAAATAATTGAATGTTGGGTGAGAGGTTATCATTTAATTTGTAACCTTTTTATGTTTAAATTAGTTCTTATAAGTTGGTGAATGGTTCTATGGCAAGTGCAAATAGCAAGGGGGTAAGGTGCATCTCTGTTTTGTGCCTTTTAAGACATTAAAGGGGCTAGAAATAAACAAGCATATGTTTACAAAAGAAATAGAGTTGACATAAATATTTTTCATTATTTCTATAAAGTCACTGAAAAAGTTGCATTCATATAGTACTCCAAACGGAAATGGCCAATATATTGAATCAAAGGCTTTGTCCATATCTACGCTTATTATTGATAGCTCATTCGTTTTTTTCTATTGCTATGTCAGTCAAGGGAAAAAGCTTTATTATGCTATCTTAAGCTTTCCTGTTTAATATAAATCCTGTCTGATCTTCAATTGTTAAGTTTGTAAGGCCCAAAAATAAGGACAATTTTAAATATTTTTCTTATACACTTAGAAAGGTAATAGAGTAGTAGGTCTTGCATTAGTATGAATTTTTGAGGGGTATGAAATATGAAATACCAATGTCTGTCATTATTTTCTAACTTCAGTCTTTAATGATTTGCTACTAATTTGCCAAAAAACACAATTTTTATGAAAAATGGACCAAAAATGTGATGCAAAAATATAAAATAGCCACACAATACAGCTGGGAACCTGTCAAAGAAAGGACACTGTATTAATATTAGTACTGCTAACTTGAGCAGCTGACAAAATAAAATAATCTACATGCATTTCTGAAATAAAAGTAATCTATAACTCTAATTATTACAGTTGTTTCTTAATTGTAAACCCACCATGTTTTCTTCCAAAATTGCCAATTTGCAGCAGGATTATTAGGGAAGAGCAATATTTTGAGCCAAAAGCGGGAACAGTTGACAGGTCTGGATATCCCTAATTTTTAAAGTAATTTATTTGCATGTACCTCTCAACCTGTTAATGCAGGAAATCTGGACAAGGCCAAATATACTTATAAACAGTACAAAAAATTGTTGTATAAACTGAGACAGTTTTTAGAATAACAGGTCTTGCTTTAGCATGCATTTTTATGAAGGTTATGAAGTCTGAAACTCAGTGTCTGTCATTATTTAGTGACTTAATTCCTAAATTATTTGCCAGAAAACCACACATTTAATGAGGAATAAACCAAAAATAAGAAGCAAAAATCTATTCATTCTGTGAAAATCTGGACAGTTGAGAGGTATAGTTCAGCCAGGGCTGTCTTTGAGTTTGTCACCCTTCCCCCTCACAAAATCATGGTTGAATGGAGCCTCCCCCCTTCAGCTATTCCAATGAACCATTACTTGGCTATTTCACCCCATTTACCATAAACACTAATGTGCATACTGCTTTACTTCTACGATGATTTGGACTTCATTTGAAAGTTTTATTTTGCATTTTACAGCACAAACACTAAGACATCTGCTAAACAAAGCAATGCAATCTCACAATGAAAACAGACTTAGCATTAAAACTTCTCTGCCCTTGAAACTCACATTCATTGAAACAGCATTGAAACCCACATTCAAAGAAAATACATTTTGCCAGTGACAGATAAAAATTAACTTTGGTCTGTTTTCAAATCATAGGCCCCTTGCACATGAAGCATGCATGTGGTCTTTAAAAATTCAGAAAGGTGTATCAAATTATATTCCTTGTACAATATAGTACAGTTGTAGAGGGCATTTTAAATTTAATTTGAACATTTTTCCAGTAAACAATGAAACAGAATGCATGCACCAATAATGACAAAACTGCCCAATTCAGAACATTTCTATCATAAAAGTCTACTCAGACTTCTACAGTCCACCAGTATCAGTAAATATGCATAATCTCTGAAGAAGTAAAAGTCATCTAAATAATTCCACATTAAAGAAATCTGTAACTAATGAAGAGGTTGCTGCTAGCAAACAACTTTATATTTCATTGTTTCATCTACAAATAAAATGGCTGTTTCCCTTGAGGAATAAATTGCCTATGTTTCATTAAAAACAATAATCTAGTAATATTGCAATAGAGACTGGATGGCAAACTGATAACAGGTTCAGAGTTACTAGGTATCTTCACCAAAAAGGACTGAAGCATCCATCCCCTTTACAATACAGTACAGTATTAGCAATGCATCTACCTACTGTGGGAGTTGAACCCACAGCCTTCGGCATCAAAAGCAAGTACACTACCCGTTGTGCTATTAACAATGCAAGCAGACTCAGCATAAGCAGCAACTTCTGTTCCCCTGGAGCTCTCAGCTTCTTGTAAAATCTACTTGACACTCAGCTGTATCTCTGAACTTTGCAGCACAAGTATTCTAGAAAAAGCCAAAATTTAGGGGGGGGGCAAAAGACCAAAAAACAGGGACAGTTTTTAAACATTGCTTGTATAATGTTGGAAAGTTGCTAGAATAAAATGCTGTGTTACCACCATACATTTCACTGCCAAGTATTGAACCCAGGACCCTGTGCAAAACAGTCAGAGCAACATACCACTATGCCAAATCAATTAACTGTTTTATGAAAGAGGAAGACTGAAACTTAAATGGCTACATTCAGTGAATTCAGTTCTCACCATAGCTGTCAACATCTTAGCACAAAACACCTGAACAAAGCCAATAATGGGGAAGTACAGCCCCCAAACATATTCAGTGAATTCAGTTCTCACCATAGCTCTCTACCTCTTAGCAAAAACACATAGACAAAGCCAGTAATGCGGGAATACAGCCTCCAAACATATTCAGTGAGTTCAGTTATCACCATAGCTCTCAACCTTGACACAAAAAACCTGGACAAAGCCAATAATGGGGGAATACAGTCCCAAAAATAGGGACAAATTTCAAATATCCATCTTATAAACTTAGAAACTTGCTATAATAATAGGTTTTGTGTTACCATGTACTTTCTGAAGAATATGAAGTCTGAAATTCCAGTGCTTGTCATTTTTATTTAACATTTGTTAACCAGGAAAGTCTGATTTGAAACAAAAGCCAATTTTGGGCAGAGGAAGAAACACTCCAGATACATGTCTTTGTACGATGAGAGGACACCAGAGCAAGCCCACACAAACACAGGGAGGACATGCAGACTGTCTGTCATTCACTATTGCAAATAATAGACTAAAGATGTCAGCACAGGCAGAAAAACTTAGAAGATATACAGGTGAGAATAAAGGAAAAGTACAACATATGCAATTCATTGGTGACCCCGAAAAGTTTTATAGAGAACTGGAAAACAAAGCAAAAGGAATAGAAACACCACCAAAAAGAAAAAATAGACACATTTTGTAAGAATAGTAGAGAAGCCCTGTGGACCACAGCAAAGATGCTGAATGGACAGAAAAATTAAAAGGAACAGTAAAGAGTTCAAATGTATAGGATATAAAATAGAATGAAGTAATTGCTAGAGAATCTGAAAAAATTAAGAAAGGCTCCTAAGTGAAAAACCTCAGGCACAGATGCATTATCTAACTTCTACCTAAAAGTATCAACATCTTTATACAAATATTTAGCCTTGAGTAAGAACTATTTATATGTGCATTCCAAACAAATACCAACTTAGTTAACAACAGGAAAAAATGATACTGCTCTGTAAGCTTGAACCTGTAAGCCATCCCAAAAACTATAGACCAATAACGTGTTTTCAGATGATTGCAAACTGTATGCTGGAATTGATGCAGACAGAGTTTATAGTCATTTAAAAGTAAAGTCAGACATGGCAATTGGTAATTCATATGTCATTCTTTGCCTGGCATAGGGATAAGTCTGTAGTCTCTTGTCATGACTTAAAAGACTCATAGTTCCACAAGCTCTTCCGTTCATGGGGCATTTGTAGACCTGAAAATGTCAGAGATTATTAAAGTACCATTATCTCCATAGGCCATTCATTCAGTAGATGACATCCTCAGTGCCCTTCCCTATATCTGTCTAATACTTTTTCTGGTTCTTCATTTATCCATGGTATTGATGTTGTCCATCCTATTACACCACTAGTATTAATCTGTAGCCCCTGTATATTTACGCATAAGAAATGATGCCTGAATTAGTAAGGCACCATAATGTCCACAAACATCCTCCTTTCTGCTTGGACTAATCTTCTGACTACCAAAAATACTCTGTTTTCTAGTACCAAAAATACTCTGTATGCATGGGGTCTGTTTTCCCCTGTCTCCCCCCTAAGTTCACAGATTCTCTGGGTGAGAGGCTGTTATGTTGAGTTTAACATTTTTCACATATATGCCAGATATAATAAGCAAAGCAGGGACAGAACAAAGCAGAATTTAAAGAAAAATATAATTTGATACAAAGCTGAGAATACATAATTTTTCTTTATTTTGCTGATACATAGATGTTAAAATCAGTGATTTTCCCAATGGGTTTCTTAGCTGACATGTAAAAATACCTGAAGCTTTAGCTGCTGGCAGGTTGTATGTTGGAAGCAGGTCTCGGGTCAAAGTACAGTTCTGTAATATCTCTCTTTTCATGCATCCACTCCAGACTGCCATCAAATATTAACTAAAGGTAAAATATTTACTGTACAACAGAAAGATTACTGCCTTGTCTGCATCATTACGAAGGTCACATTCCTGAAGCAACAAAATCCATCACAAGTCAAGTCCACAACCGAAACTGGCTGCAACTGTTTGCTTCTTGCTCTTTTCCCAGCACATAAAAAGATACTTGACACTCAGCTGTATCTCTGAACTTTGCAGCACAAGTATTCTAGAAAAAGCCAAAATTTAGGGGGGGGGGGCAAAAGACCAAAAAACAGGGACAGTTTTTAAACATTGCTTGTATAATGTTGGAAAGTTGCTAGAATAAAATGCTGTGTTACCACCATACATTTCATTGCCAAGTATTGAACCCAGGACCCTGTGCAAAACAGTCAGAGCAACATACCACTATGCCAAATCAATTAACTGTTTTATGAAAGAGGAAGACTGAAACTTAAATGGCTACATTCAGTGAATTCAGTTCTCACCATAGCTGTCAACATCTTAGCACAAAACACCTGAACAAAGCCAATAATGGGGAAGTACAGCCCCCAAACATATTCAGTGAATTCAGTTCTCACCATAGCTCTCTACCTCTTAGCAAAAACACATAGACAAAGCCAGTAATGCGGGAATACAGCCCCCAAACATATTCAGTGAGTTCAGTTATCACCATAGCTCTCAACCTTGACACAAAAAACCTGGACAAAGCCAATAATGGGGGAATACAGTCCCAAAAATAGGGACAAATTTCAAATATCCATCTTATAAACTTAGAAACTTGCTATAATAATAGGTTTTGTGTTACCATGTACTTTCTGAAGAATATGAAGTCTGAAATTCCAGTGCTTGTCATTTTTATTTAACATTTGTTAACCAGGAAAGTCTGATTTGAAACAAAAGCCAATTTTGGGCAGAGGAAGAAACACTCCAGATACATGTCTTTGTACGATGAGAGGACACCAGAGCAAGCCCACACAAACACAGGGAGGACATGCAGACTGTCTGTCATTCACTATTGCAAATAATAGACTAAAGATGTCAGCACAGGCAGAAAAACTTAGAAGATATACAGGTGAGAATAAAGGAAAAGTACAACATATGCAATTCATTGGTGACCCCGAAAAGTTTTATAGAGAACTGGAAAACAAAGCAAAAGGAATAGAAACACCACCAAAAAAGAAAAAAATAGACACATTTTGTAAGAATAGTAGAGAAGCCCTGTGGACCACAGCAAAGATGCTGAATGGACAGAAAAATTAAAAGGAACAGTAAAGAGTTCAAATGTATAGGATATAAAATAGAATGAAGTAATTGCTAGAGAATCTGAAAAAATTAAGAAAGGCTCCTAAGTGAAAAACCTCAGGCACAGATGCATTATCTAACTTCTACCTAAAAGTATCAACATCTTTATACAAATATTTAGCCTTGAGTAAGAACTATTTATATGTGCATTCCAAACAAATACCAACTTAGTTAACAACAGGAAAAAATGATACTGCTCTGTAAGCTTGAACCTGTAAGCCATCCCAAAAACTATAGACCAATAACTTGTTTTCAGATGATTGCAAACTGTATGCTGGAATTGATGCAGACAGAGTTTATAGTCATTTAAAAGTAAAGTCAGACATGGCAATTGGTAATTCATATGTCATTCTTTGCCTGGCATAGGGATAAGTCTGTAGTCTCTTGTCATGACTTAAAAGACTCATAGTTCCACAAGCTCTTCCGTTCATGGGGCATTTGTAGACCTGAAAATGTCAGAGATTATTAAAGTACCATTATCTCCATAGGCCATTCATTCAGTAGATGACATCCTCAGTGCCCTTCCCTATATCTGTCTAATACTTTTCTGGTTCTTCATTTATCCATGGTATTGATGTTGTCCATCCTATTACACCACTAGTATTAATCTGTAGCCCCTGTATATTTACGCATAAGAAATGATGCCTGAATTAGTAATGCACCATAATGTCCACAAACATCCTCCTTTCTGCTTGGACTAATCTTCTGACTACCAAAAATACTCTGTTTTCTAGTACCAAAAATACTCTGTATGCATGGGGTCTGTTTTCCCCTGTCTCCCCCCTAAGTTCACAGATTCTCTGGGTGAGAGGCTGTTATGTTGAGTTTAACATTTTTCACATATATGCCAGATATAATAAGTAAAGCAGGGACAGAACAAAGCAGATTTTAAAGAAAAATATAATTTGATACAAAGCTGAGAATACATAATTTTTCTTTATTTTGCTGATACATAGATGTTAAAATCAGTGATTTTCCCAATGGGTTTCTTAGCTGACATGTAAAAATACCTGAAGCTTTAGCTGCTGGCAGGTTGTATGTTGGAAGCAGGTCTCGGGTCAAAGTACAGTTCTGTAATATCTCTCTTTTCATGCATCCACTCCAGACTGCCATCAAATATTAACTAAAGGTAAAATATTTACTGTACAACAGAAAGATTACTGCCTTGTCTGCATCATTACGAAGGTCACATTCCTGAAGCAATAAAATCCATCACAAGTCAAGTCCACAACCGAAACTGGCTGCAACTGTTTGCTTCTTGCTCTTTTCCCAGCACATAAAGCCCGAGAAGAGAACGACAATCAATCAGCAGCCATTTAGCCCATCCACATCATGTATGTGCCTGCAGACGTGGCAGTCAGAACCCCTTCCAATTCTAAGTGGTTCCAAACCGCATAGACTGCTGGGCATCACAATGATGCCTTAATTCACTATCTGGACTGCAGCACTTGAGTGGATCTCCAAAAGAGAAAGAAAAAAAAAATCTTTTTTTAAAACCGCCGCAGTGCGCATGCTCGTACTCGCAGACGAGTCAGTCAGCGTAAAGCTGAAGCAGCCGGCTGATAGAGATGAAAGACTCAAGACAGACAGTAAAAATAATTAAATAACTAAAATGCACTTTTTTCTTTTTTCCTTTTTTCTTATTGAGGGGGCTGCAGTCCGGCATTCCGATGGCACGAGCCGCCCCTATAGTAATCTACACAAAAATCAATCATTGTACAAACTTACTAGTGAAACTCCTCCTTCTCACAGACCTTAGTTACTTTTTTCACTAGTATTTTCCTGACAGTGGGAATGTTATATCTCCTTCTGCCATTTCTCTTCAATTATATGATCATCTTTTCTCCACAGGACTCCACTCATCTTCTCATAGTATTTACTACTCACATGTTTCAATTAGCATTAGGGATGTGGACTTTACTGTCCTAGAAATCAATCACCATTATATCTTTCATCTTAGGATCTTCATATGGATAGCAAGCCATAAATCTGGCCCTTCTAGATAATTCCCAAGGAGAAAGAATAAACCATTTCACAGCCACTCCCTCATTTCTTATGTTCCATATTGCTGGCAATATATACACTATTCCAAATTTTTTAATACAGTGTAAAATAGATGCTTTTTGAAACCTCAAATAAGCATTACATCTGCCCTGTAAGCTGAAACAGAGGTGCATGATAAGCATTCAGATAAAAGATATCTAACCTCAGAATAATTTAATATGAACACAGGAGTCAGGCAACATATGCTTTGTCACCCTGGCTGATTATGTTGTATAACAATGACTTGTTTTAGAAGTTATTTGAGGCAGAAGATTTACTAAAGATAACAAATAAGGAGTGTCTGGCAATATGTTGGGTGGATAATGTTGTATGGCTAGCAATCTTGAGTTCTGCACTGACACAAACGTAGATTAAAGGGATACATGCACAAGTATGATTTGCAAATATGAGTTAAGAAAACTAAATGGATGCTGTATAGTATAGGCAATAAGAAGCATGTGAAATCTTGGAACAAGTTAGTAGTATGTCATATCTGGGAATAATTGCTGAGAAGTATTGCAGGGTGGCAAGCCAATAAGGAAATTTTAAAAACAAAGAGAGAAAAGTGCAGAAGAGCATTAAAATTATTTGCATTTAACTGGCACGATAATGTTTAAGGCACTAGCTGAAGTAATGCCAGATATATTACATGCCCTAGTCCTGCATGGGACTATATAATGGTATAATATGAAGATAATTTAGTTATGAAGATCAGTATATAGAATAGAAAAGGAATATTTGGTTTGTGTGAGACCAGGTTGCCAATACATACCACTGACTGACTCCTTTGTTCATATTACATTCTTTCTTGCTTAGATTTCTGTTTAAATGTTAGGTAAGGTATTTCTTGCTCTCTGCTGGTTGGTCCATAACTGCCCCCTTTCCCCACATCACAAACATCCATATAGGCAATATATTGCTTGGACATAATTCCTGGTTCTGAGCAAACATAATGTTCAGGTTTTGAAAATCTTCCTCAGCCTCCGATTTCCTCTTGACCCATTAAAACAGTTTTTGCTTAGAGAAGTTTGTAAAGGAATGTGACATAGAACTACATTGAATAATAAAATTTCTATAACAGCCTGCAAGTCCTATAAAGGCTCTCATCTCTTTGTTGGAGAAATGTCAAATCGTTATTGGATCTACTTTTCCTTTTGGCATTTGATCATTCCCCCATCCAGTTAAACAACTAAAATAGCACATATTTGTCATTTCTAGTTCCTAGTTTGAAGCATGCAGTGAATCCAGCCTACATCAAGGAAGTTTGCATGGCTTAGACTTTGGGAAGCTGTGAATCACAGAGTTCTGAGTGGATCACTGTATCATCCAAACAGATACAGGGATATATTATATATTATGTCCTACTTCCCTCTGAACTCTCATCTATTCCCTCAAAGTCTCCCTTTAAAAAGAAACTCAAGCTTTACCTCAAAACACAATGGCTGTGCCCCTGTACTAATCCTGACTAACTTTACTTCTTGTCAGCGGACTTACTTCACCCCTAAGTTTCACTTTCTTTTCATCTATTTTTCCTCTATCCCTCTCTCTGTACATGTTTATTGTATACTTCATGTTTGTCATGTTCTACAATACTTTGTTCACTCCATCACTTTTGTACCACTTGTTTATTTTTTTCAAAAATGCTATTTAGCCTATTATTATGTTATTATATTTGCATGTAGTTCTTAATAGTTTTTACTTAGTATCATTAAAATTATATAAGCGGAGCTTATCTCCCCGGGCCTCTACTGAAAATGGACATATATCCAGCTAGACTAGCCCGGTCAACAAATGTAAAATAAAATAAATAAATAAATATTATAACCCCAGTACATGGTCCATCAACTATTGGAATGTGTCTATGACCACATGGAAGACAAAGGGGATAATGTTATTCTGAAATTGCTGTTCACTGTTGAGAAGGCAGTTTTTCTATTAGCATTGTCATTTGAGAAAATACTCCAGCATACCGTCATAACATACAAGATGGTATAAAAAATAACCTTCTGTAGTTTTTCTGTCAGCTGATCTACCTAAGGCATAAGGTCGCTGTCAAATTTAGGGACATTATTAAGTCTCCAAAAGTCGTTACAATTGAAACAATGCCATCCAGTTTTAGGGCCAACACAATAGAGCTTGTCTAATCACTTCTTGATTCTTCATTTATTTCTGTATTTTACATTTTTCATCTCCTTTCATATTGCTTGTTTCTGCACTTTGGTTATAATTTATCTTCTTAAATTAACTTTTGCTCCAGAGATTGTTTCTGTGTTGTATTTGATGAGTTGTTCTCCCAGCCAAATCAGAAAAAAAGATGTTTCTGTATCTTAAAAGGAGCTATTATATTTCTTGCCTGTGAAGTTTTAGAACAGCACTATCCACTGCCACCTGATATGTTGAAAACAGTTCTCTTTTGACTTATGACCATGGATACTGCCCTTATGATACTCACTTGAGCCTCCCTTCATGGTTTCAGGATGTTTGTGGAATAAATTTGTTCTATGGATTTCATACTTAGCTATCTCACTTTGTAGACAATTTCATTTGTCTTCACAAAAACATCATAGGGTCCATGTTAATTGGCAAGGAACTTATTGTCTGGTGTAGGTACCAAAAGTAATACTTTGAGTCCTACTTGAAAATCCATCTTTTGGGCAGCCCTGTTGTAAATGCTTGATGAATAGCTTGTGCCCTCTCTATATGTTATGCATACTTTGAATTACTACATTTGGGCTTTTCTACAAATTGGTGCAATGTCCTAAAATTTTTTTAAAAGAAATTTCCTCCCATTCTACATTTATTTAACTATACCAAATAGTCTTCTGGGGTGACTACGATAAGCACTTAAAGGAGTTAAATCCAGTAGAAGTCTGGGGAAACTCATTGGTGAAAATATTAGATATGGCAAAAGTTTGATCAATTCTCATATATCTTTGTTTGACATCTTTCAACATAGATTTCAATATTTTATTAAACCATTCTGTAAGACCATCTGTTTTGAGGTGATAAATGGATGTCTTCAGTTATTTTACCATACAACTTTGGCAAAGTTGACACATGACATTTAGGATAAGAGGCATGCCTTCATCTGATAGGAGGGCTATTCCTATTGATCTGAAGTCTGATGCTCTTGAAAACAATATAGTTGACAAATGTGCTTTTCTTTCCCTTTTGTGGTTCAATAAAGTTTCCACTTATTTCATCCAAAATGTGTTCATTTTCATTCATTCAGTGAAATAGCCACCCAAGGCTTATTGCACACAGTTAGGAGCTTTCATAGTTTTTTTTTCTCTACAAATGCAAAGTCCATCAAGAAAGCCCAATGAATCAAACCATAAGCCACTTGATCTGCATTTATTCTGTAGTGGTGAACTATTATACATAGAAAGACAATAAGGCAAAGTTTTAAACATTGCTATGGATAAAATTACAATGTTCCTTTTCCAAAATCAAATCAAGACAAAAAAGAAAGAATTTAGTGAAAAAGTTACTCATCTTTTACTATTATTAAATTTTCCATCAAGTTTCCATTTTTTTTTTTTTTTTAATTATATTAGAGTTTACAAAACAATAAATCAAACACTTTATAAAAATATAAATACAATTATATACAAACTATGTACATGGTCCATAGCAAGAAATACATAAACAAAACAGTCAGTACTTTTCTAATAAAATATACAATTTCTGCCAAGTAATTAGTTGATGGATTACAGTTCTAGTTCTCATCTTTATGGTAGATATTTCATTATTACAAACCAATTTTGCTAGGCAAATAAATTGATTAGAGAATGGATAGCAGTCTTAGTTTTCCAATTTTTAGTGATGGCTTTCCTTGCAATAGCTAAGATAGACCAAATAAGAGGTATTTTAGAAACTGGAATAACTTCTGGGATTGGTGCATTAAATAATATGAGGGACTTTGTAATATAACAATTATCTGACCACAACACTTTGCAAAAGTTTCTAAAGTCTGTCTACAAGGATGTTACTATTTTGCATTGAATAATACATGAAGCCAGTCAGCATCAAGGTTTTTTTCACATCTTCAGCATTTTATATTTTCTGTTTTAGATATAACCACAATTTTATGGGATGTTTAAAAATCCTATGTAGAAATTTCCATGTGAACATTCTCCAATATGGGGAAGATGATGTAGTTTTTCCCACTGATTACAAGTATAGTTTCTTGTTATACTCTGAAAACTCTTCTTTATTTATTTTTCTTGAGTAATTCCAGAAGGACAAGTCAGGGGAAAACAAATTCACTCCTAATAATTCCATATATATAACTGATAAATATTTGGAAGCTTTAGCTGAATTACTGCTAATGTTGGAGAGGACGTCTAGGATTTTAGGAATGGTTTTACTTTGTATGTCTATTGCTAATTTGAATTTATCTTGAATGAATTCCTTACATGTTTGTCTATTAAGCCAGCTATTATTCTCCAGACTGTATCTTGCTACCAGATAGTCAGCTGACTGTATTTTGTTTCCATATAAAAATTGGCATCAGTATATCAGCTTACTATCCTCTAGCTTTATCATTTTTCTTGTATTAAAGGATCTTAAACACTCACTGGTAAAAGCTATCAGGAATAATGTTATTAATAGATATTTAATTAAGTAATTTGAGTACATGAATATTAATAAAATGTGGTTTATGAGAGGAAAAATGACAGACTTAGTTTATAAGTCAATATTAGAAAAGCCTATACTGCCCTCCTCCCAACTTGTATGCCAGTGTAGGGAGACTCTTGCTTTTTATGGATTCTACAAGAACTTTGTGAAATACAGAATTTATTTTTATTACTCCTTTAGATGGGGAAAGTACTAATGATTGACTAACACATAAGATATTTGGTAGTAGTATCATTTTAATTAGGGTTAATTTGTCCTCAAATGTGGAAAATGTATTCCAATTATCTCTTAATTTTGTTATCATATCAATTAATGTTGGTAATTAACTGAGGTTGATTTTTTAAGTCTTTATAGTTACATTCAGTTCAATATCGAGTCTAATTTTTTTGTAATTGGACTTAATGATAACTCCTAAATATTTTAGCTGTGAATTTTTCCAGTCAAAGTTTTTATAGGAGCTCATCTTAGAAGTTATCTGTTTGTTTATTAGCAGTGTTTTGGTTTTACTGTGTTTAAATATCAGCCCTGATATCTTTTGAAAAAAGTCCATATAACTAAATAAATGTTACAGTGATGTTTCAACGTTTTCACAGACGATCAGAATGTCATCTGCAAATAATTGAATGTTGGGTGAGAGGTTATCATTTAATTTGTAACCTTTTTATGTTTAAATTAGTTCTTATAAGTTGGTGAATGGTTCTATGGCAAGTGCAAATAGCAAGGGGGTAAGGTGCATCTCTGTTTTGTGCCTTTTAAGACATTAAAGGGGCTAGAAATAAACAAGCATATGTTTACAAAAGAAATAGAGTTGACATAAATATTTTTCATTATTTCTATAAAGTCACTGAAAAAGTTGCATTCATATAGTACTCCAAACGGAAATGGCCAATATATTGAATCAAAGGCTTTGTCCATATCTACGCTTATTATTGATAGCTCATTCGTTTTTTTCTATTGCTATGTCAGTCAAGGGAAAAAGCTTTATTATGCTATCTTAAGCTTTCCTGTTTAATATAAATCCTGTCTGATCTTCAATTGTTAAGTTTGTAAGGCCCAAAAATAAGGACAATTTTAAATATTTTTCTTATACACTTAGAAAGGTAATAGAGTAGTAGGTCTTGCATTAGTATGAATTTTTGAGGGGTATGAAATATGAAATACAAATGTCTGTCATTATTTTCTAACTTCAGTCTTTAATGATTTGCTACTAATTTGCCAAAAAAACGCAATTTTTATGAAAAATGGACCAAAAATGTGATGCAAAAATATAAAATAGCCACACAATACAGCTGGGAACCTGTCAAAGAAAGGACACTGTATTAATATTAGTACTGCTAACTTGAGCAGCTGACAAAATAAAATAATCTACATGCATTTCTGAAATAAAAGTAATCTATAACTCTGATTATTACAGTTATTTCTTAATTGTAAACCCTCCATGTTTTCTTCCAAAATTGCCATTTTGCGGCAGGATTATTAGGGGAAGAGCAACATTTTGAGCCAAAATCGGGGACAGTTGAGAGGTTTGGATATGCCTAATTTTTTAAAGTAATTTATTTGCATGTACCTCTCAACCTGTTAATGCAGGAAATCTGGACAAGGCCAAATATACTTATAAACAGTACAAAAATTGTTGTATAAACTGAGACAGTTTTTAGAATAACAGGTCTTGCTTTAGCATGCATTTTTCTGAAGGTTATGAAGTCTGAAACTCAGTGTCTGTCATTATTTAGTGACTTAATTCCTAAATTATTTGCCAGAAAACCACACATTTAATGAGGAATAAACCAAAAATAAGAAGCAAAAATCTATTCATTCTGTGAAAATCTGGACAGTTGAGAGGTATAGTTCAGCCAGGGCTGTCTTTGAGTTTGTCACCCTTCCCCCTCACAAAATCATGGTTGAATGGAGCCTCCCCCCTTCAGCTATTCCAATGAACCATTACTTGGCTATTTCACCCCATTTACCATAAACACTAATGTGCATACTGCTTTACTTCTACGATGATTTGGACTTCATTTGAAAGTTTTATTTTGCATTTTACAGCACAAACACTAAGACATCTGCTAAACAAAGCAATGCAATCTCACAATGAAAACAGACTTAGCATTAAAACTTCTCTGCCCTTGAAACTCACATTCATTGAAACAGCATTGAAACCCACATTCAAAGAAAATACATTTTGCCAGTGACAGATAAAAATTAACTTTGGTCTGTTTTCAAATCATAGTCCCCTTGCACATGAAGCATGCATGTGGTCTTTGATACACCTTTCTGATTTTTTTAAATTATATTCCTTGTACAATATAGTACAGTTGTAGAGGGCATTTTAAATTTAATTTGAACATTTTTCCAGTAAACAATGAAACAGAATGCATGCACCAATAATGACAAAACTGCCCAATTCAGAACATTTCTATCATAAAAGTCTACTCAGACTTCTACAGTCCACCAGTATCAGTAAATATGCATAATCTCTGAAGAAGTAAAAGTCATCTAAATAATTCCACATTAAAGAAATCTGTAACTAATGAAGAGGTTGCTGCTAGCAAACAACTTTATATTTCATTGTTTCATCTACAAATAAAATGGCTGTTTCCCTTGAGGAATAAATTGCCTATGTTTCATTAAAAAACAATAATCTAGTAATATTGCAATAGGGACTGGATGGCAAACTGATAACAGGTTCAGAGTTACTAGGTATCTTCACCAAAAAGGACTGAAGCATCCATCCCCTTTACAATACAGTACAGTATTAGCAATGCATCTACCTACTGTGGGAGTTGAACCCAAAGCCTTCGGCATCAAAAGCAAGTACACTACCCGTTGTGCTATTAACAATGCAAGCAGACTCAGCATAAAAAGCAACTTCTGTTCGCCTGGAGCTCTCAGCTTCTTGTAAAATCTACTTGACATTCAGCTGTATCTCTGAACTATGCAGCACAAGTATTCTAGAAAAAGCCAAAATTTAGGGGGGGGGGGCAAAAGACCAAAAAACAGGGACAGTTTTTAAACATTGCTTGTATAATGTTGGAAAGTTGCTAGAATAAAATGCTGTGTTACCACCATACATTTCACTGCCAAGTATTGAACCCAGGACCCTGTGCAAAACAGTCAGAGCAACATACCACTATGCCAAATCAATTAACTGTTTTATGAAAGAGGAAGACTGAAACTTAAATGGCTACATTCAGTGAATTCAGTTCTCACCATAGCTGTCAACATCTTAGCACAAAACACCTGAACAAAGCCAATAATGGGGAAGTACAGCCCCCAAACTTATTCAGTGAATTCAGTTCTCAACATAGCTCTCTACCTCTTAGCAAAAACACATAGACAAAGCCAGTAATGCGGGAATACAGCCCCCAAACATATTCAGTGAGTTCAGTTATCACCATAGCTCTCAAACTTGACACAAAAAACTTGGACAAAGCCAATAATGGGGGAATACAGTCCCAAAAATAGGGACAAATTTCAAATATCCATCTTATAAACTTAGAAACTTGCTATAATAATAGGTTTTGTGTTACCATGTACTTTCTGAAGAATATGAAGTCTGAAATTCCAGTGCTTGTCATTTTTATTTAACATTTGTTAACCAGGAAAGTCTGATTTGAAACAAAAGCCAATTTTGGGCAGAGGAAGAAACACTCCAGATACATGTCTTTGTACGATGAGAGGACACCAGAGCAAGCCCACACAAACACAGGGAGGACATGCAGACTGTCTGTCATTCACTATTGCAAATAATAGACTAAAGATGTCAGCACAGGCAGAAAAACTTAGAAGATATACAGGTGAGAATAAAGGAAAAGTACAACATATGCAATTCATTGGTGACCCCGAAAAGTTTTATAGAGAACTGGAAAACAAAGCAAAAGGAATAGAAACACCACCAAAAAAGAAAAAAATAGACACATTTTGTAAGAATAGTAGAGAAGCCCTGTGGACCACAGCAAAGATGCTGAATGGACAGAAAAATTAAAAGGAACAGTAAAGAGTTCAAATGTATAGGATATAAAATAGAATGAAGTAATTGCTAGAGAATCTGAAAAATTAAGAAAGGCTCCTAAGTGAAAACCTCAGGCACAGATGCATTATCTAACTTCTACCTAAAAGTATCAACATCTTTATACAAATATTTAGCCTTGAGTAAGAACTATTTATATGTGCATTCCAAACAAATACCAACTTAGTTAACAACAGGAAAAAATGATACTGCTCTGTAAGCTTGAACCTGTAAGCCATCCCAAAAACTATAGACCAATAACTTGTTTTCAGATGATTGCAAACTGTATGCTGGAATTGATGCAGACAGAGTTTATAGTCATTTAAAAGTAAAGTCAGACATGGCAATTGGTAATTCATATGTCATTCTTTGCCTGGCATAGGGATAAGTTTGTAGTCTCTTGTCATGACTTAAAAGACTCATAGTTCCACAAGCTCTTCCGTTCATGGGGCATTTGTAGACCTGAAAATGTCAGAGATTATTAAAGTACCATTATCTCCATAGGCCATTCATTCAGTAGATGACATCCTCAGTGCCCTTCCCTATATCTGTCTAATACTTTTCTGGTTCTTCATTTATCCATGGTATTGATGTTGTCCATCCTATTACACCACTAGTATTAATCTGTAGCCCCTGTATATTTACGCATAAGAAATGATGCCTGAATTAGTAATGCACCATAATGTCCACAAACATCCTCCTTTCTGCTTGGACTAATCTTCTGACTACCAAAAATACTCTGTTTTCTAGTACCAAAAATACTCTGTATGCATGGGGTCTGTTTTCCCCTGTCTCCCCCCTAAGTTCACAGATTCTCTGGGTGAGAGGCTGTTATGTTGAGTTTAACATTTTCACATATATGCCAGATATAATAAGCAAAGCAGGGACAGAACAAAGCAGAATTTAAAGAAAAATATAATTTGATACAAAGCTGAGAATACATATTTTTCTTTATTTTGTTGATACATAGATGTTAAAATCAGTGATTTTCCCAATGGGTTTCTTAGCTGACATGTAAAATACCTGAAGCTTTAGCTGCTGGCAGGTTGTATGTTGGAAGCAGGTCTCGGGTCAAAGTACAGTTCTGTAATATCTCTCTTTTCATGCATCCACTCCAGACTGCCATCAAATATTAACTAAAGGTAAAATATTTACTGTACAACAGAAAGATTACTGCCTTGTCTGCATCATTACGAAGGTCACATTCCTGAAGCAATAAAATCCATCACAAGTCAAGTCCACAACCGAAACTGGCTGCAACTGTTTGCTTCTTGCTCTTTTCCCAGCACATAAAGCCCGAGAAGAGAACGACAATCAATCAGCAGCCATTTAGCCCATCCACATCATGTATGTGCCTGCAGACGTGGCAGTCAGAACCCCTTCCAATTCTAAGTGGTTCCAAACCGCATAGACTGCTGGGCATCACAATGATGCCTTAATTCACTATCCGGATTGCAGCACTTGAGTGGATCTCCAAAAGAGAAAGAAAAAAAAAATCTTTTTTTAAAACCGCCGCAGTGCGCATGCTCATACTCGCAGACGAGTCAGCCAGCGTAAAGCTGAAGCAGCCGGCTGATAGAGATGAAAGACTCAAGACAGACAGTAAAAATAATTAAATAACTAAAACGCACTTTTTTCTTTTTTCCTTTTTTCTTATTGAGGGGGCTGCAGTCCGGCATTCCGATGGCACGAGCCGCCCCTATAGTAATCTACACAAAAATCAATCATTGTACAAACTTACTAGTGAAACTCCTCCTTCTCACAGACCTTAGTTACTTTTTTCACTAGTATTTTCCTGACAGTGGGAATGTTATATCTCCTTCTGCCATTTCTCTTCAATTATATGATCATCTTTTCTCCACAGGACTCCACTCATCTTCTCATAGTATTTACTACTCACATGTTTCAATTAGCATTAGGGATGTGGACTTTACTGTCCTAGAAATCAATCACCATTATATCTTTCATCTTAGGATCTTCATATGGATAGCAAGCCATAAATCTGGCCCTTCTAGATAATTCCCAAGGAGAAAGAATAAACCATTTCACAGCCACTCCTTCATTTCTTATGTTCCATATTGCTGGCAATATATACACTATTCCAAATTTTTTAATACAGTGTAAAAGAGATGCTTTTTGAAACCTCAAATAAGCATTACATCTGCCCTGTAAGCTGAAACAGAGGTGCATGATAAGCATTCAGATAAAAGATATCTAACCTCAGAATAATTTAATATGAACACAGGATTCAGGCAACATATGCTTTGTCACCCTGGCTGATTATGTTGTATAACAATGACTTGTTTTAGAAGTTATTTGAGGCAGAAGATTTACTAAAGATAACAAATAAGGAGTGTCTGGCAATATGTTGGGTGGATAATGTTGTATGGCTAGCAATCTTGAGTTCTGCACTGACACAAACGCAGATTAAAGGGATACATGCACAAGTATGATTTGCAAATATGAGTTAAGAAAACTAAATGGATGCTGTATAGTATAGCCAATAAGAAGCATGTGAAATCTTGGAACAAGTTAGTAGTATGTCATATCTGGGAATAATTGCTGAGAAGTATTGCAGGGTGGCAAGCCAATAAGGAAATTTTAAAAACAAAGAGAGAAAAGTGCAGAAGAGCATTAAAATTATTTGCATTTAACTGGCACGATAATGTTTAAGGCACTAGTTGAAGTAATGTCAGATATATTACATGCCCTAGTCCTGCATGAGACTATATAATGGTATAATATGAAGATAATTTAGTTATGAAGATCAGTATATAGAATAGAAAAGGAATATTTGGTTTGTGTGAGACCAGGTTGCCAATACATACCACTGACTGACTCCTTTGTTCATATTACATTCTTTCTTGCTTAGATTTCTGTTTAAATGTTAGGTAAGGTATTTCTTGCTCTCTGCTGGTTGGTCCATAACTGCCCCCTTTCCCCACATCACAAACATCCATATAGGCAATATATTGCTTGGACATAATTCCTGGTTCTGAGCAAACATAATGTTCAGGTTTTTGAAAATCTTCCTCAGCCTCCGATTTCCTCTTGACCCATTAAAACAGTTTTTGCTTAGAGAAGTTTGTAAAGGAATGTGACATAGAACTACATTGAATAATAAAATTTCTATAACAGCCTGCAAGTCCTATAAAGGCTCTCATCTCTTTGTTGGAGAAATGTCAAATCGTTATTGGATCTACTTTTCCTTTTGGCATTTGATCATTCCCCCATCCAGTTAAACAACTAAAATAGCACATATTTGTCATTTCTAGTTCCTAGTTTGAAGCATGCAGTGAATCCAGCCTACATCAAGGAAGTTTGCATGGCTTAGACTTTGGGAAGCTGTGAATCACAGAGTTCTGAGTGGATCACTGTATCATCCAAACAGATACAGGGATATATTATATATTATGTCCTACTTCCCTCTGAACTCTCATCTATTCCCTCAAAGTCTCCCTTTAAAAAGAAACTCAAGCTTTACCTCAAAACACAATGGCTGTGCCCCTGTACTAATCCTGACTAACTTTACTTCTTGTCAGCGGACTTACTTCACCCCTAAGTTTCACTTTCTTTTCATCTATTTTTCCTCTATCCCTCTCTCTGTACATGTTTATTGTATACTTCATGTTTGTCATGTTCTACAATACTTTGTTCACTCCATCACTTTTGTACCACTTGTTTATTTTTTTCAAAAAATGCTATTTAGCCTATTATTATGTTATTATATTTGCATGTAGTTCTTAATAGTTTTTACTTAGTATCATTAAAATTATATAAGCGGAGCTTATCTCCCCGGGCCTCTACTGAAAATGGACATATATCCAGCTAGACTAGCCCGGTCAACAAATGTAAAATAAAATAAATAAATAAATATTATAACCCCAGTACATGGTCCATCAACTATTGGAATGTGTCTATGACCACATGGAAGACAAAGGGGATAATGTTATTCTGAAATTGCTGTTCACTGTTGAGAAGGCAGTTTTTCTATTAGCATTGTCATTTGAGAAAATACTCCAGCATACCGTCATAACATACAAGATGGTATAAAAAATAACCTTCTGTAGTTTTTCTGTCAGCTGATCTACCTAAGGCATAAGGTCGCTGTCAAATTTAGGGACATTATTAAGTCTCCAAAAGTCGTTACAATTGAAACAATGCCATCCAGTTTTAGGGCCAACACAATAGAGCTTGTCTAATCACTTCTTGATTCTTCATTTATTTCTGTATTTTACATTTTTCATCTCCTTTCATATTGCTTGTTTCTGCACTTTGGTTATAATTTATCTTCTTAAATTAACTTTTGCTCCAGAGATTGTTTCTGTGTTGTATTTGATGAGTTGTTCTCCCAGCCAAATCAGAAAAAAAGATGTTTCTGTATCTTAAAAGGAGCTATTATATTTCTTGCCTGTGAAGTTTTAGAACAGCACTATCCACTGCCACCTGATATGTTGAAAACAGTTCTCTTTTGACTTATGACCATGGATACTGCCCTTATGATACTCACTTGAGCCTCCTTCATGGTTTCAGGATGTTTGTGGAATAAATTTGTTCTATGGATTTCATACTTAGCTATCTCACTTTGTAGACAATTTCATTTGTCTTCACAAAAACATCATAGGGTCCATGTTAATTGGCAAGGAACTTATTGTCTGGTGTAGGTACCAAAAGTAATACTTTGAGTCCTACTTGAAAATCCATCTTTTGGGCAGCCCTGTTGTAAATGCTTGATGAATAGCTTGTGCCCTCTCTATATGTTATGCATACTTTGAATTACTACATTTGGGCTTTTCTACAAATTGGTGCAATGTCCTAAAATTTTTTTAAAAGAAATTTCCTCCCATTCTACATTTATTTAACTATACCAAATAGTCTTCTGGGGTGACTACGATAAGCACTTAAAGGAGTTAAATCCAGTAGAAGTCAAGGGAAACTCATTGGTGAAAATATTAGATATGGCAAAAGTTTGATCAATTCTCATATATCTTTGTTTGACATCTTTCAACATAGATTTCAATATTTTATTAAACCATTCTGTAAGACCATCTGTTTTGAGGTGATAAATGGATGTCTTCAGTTATTTTACCATACAACTTTGGCAAAGTTGACACATGACATTTAGGATAAGAGGCATGCCTTCATCTGATAGGAGGGCTATTCCTATTGATCTGAAGTCTGATGCTCTTGAAAACAATATAGTTGACAAATGTGCTTTTCTTTCCCTTTTGTGGTTCAATAAAGTTTCCACTTATTTCATCCAAAATGTGTTCATTTTCATTCATTCAGTGAAATAGCCACCCAAGGCTTATTGCACACAGTTAGGAGCTTTCATAGTTTTTTTTTCTCTACAAATGCAAAGTCCATCAAGAAAGCCCAATGAATCAAACCATAAGCCACTTGATCTGCATTTATTCTGTAGTGGTGAACTATTATACATAGAAAGACAATAAGGCAAAGTTTTAAACATTGCTATGGATAAAATTACAATGTTCCTTTTCCAAAATCAAATCAAGACAAAAAAGAAAGAATTTAGTGAAAAAGTTACTCATCTTTTACTATTATTAAATTTTCCATCAAGTTTCCATTTTTTTTTTTTTTTTTTAATTATATTAGAGTTTACAAAACAATAAATCAAACACTTTATAAAAATATAAATACAATTATATACAAACTATGTACATGGTCCATAGCAAGAAATACATAAACAAAACAGTCAGTACTTTTCTAATAAAATATACAATTTCTGCCAAGTAATTAGTTGATGGATTACAGTTCTAGTTCTCATCTTTATGGTAGATATTTCATTATTACAAACCAATTTTGCTAGGCAAATAAATTGATTAGAGAATGGATAGCAGTCTTAGTTTTCCAATTTTTTTTTTCCTTGCAATAGCTAAGATAGACCAAATAAGAGGTATTTTAGAAACTGGAATAACTTCTGGGATTGGTACATTAAATAATATGAGGGACTTTGTAATATAACAATTATCTGACCACAACACTTTGCAAAAGTTTCTAAAGTCTGTCTACAAGGATGTTACTATTTTGCATTGAATAATACATGAAGCCAGTCAGCATCAAGGTCTTTTTCACATCTTCAGCATTTTATATTTTCTGTTTTATATATAACCACAATTTTATGGGATGTTTAAAAATCCTGTGTAGAGATTTCCATGTGAACATTCTCCAATATGGGGAAGATGATGTAGTTTTTCCCACTGATTACAAGTATAGTTTCTTGTTATACTCTGAAAACTCTTCTTTATTTATTTTTCTTGAGTAATTCCAGAAGGACAAGTCAGGGGAAAACAAATTCACTCCTAATAATTCCATATATATAACTGATAAATATTTGAAAGCTTTAGCTTAATTACTGCTAATGTTGGAGAGGAGGTCTAGGATTTTAGGAATGGTTTTACTTTGTATGTCTATTGCTAATTTGATTTTATCTTGAATGAATTCCTTACATGTTTGTCTATTAAGCCAGTTATTATTCTCCAGACTGTATCTTGCTACCAGATAGTCAGCTGAATGTATTTTGTTTCCATATAAAAATTGGCACCAGTACTATCCTCTAGCTTTATCATTTTTCTTGTATTAAAGGATCTTAAACACTCACTGGTAAAAGCTATCAGGAATAATGTTATTAATAGATATTTAATTAAGTAATTTGAGTACATGAATATTAATAAAATGTGGTTTATGAGAGGAAAAATGACAGACTTAGTTTATAAGTCAATATTAGAAAAGCCTATACTGCCCTCCTCCCAACTTGTATGCCAGTGTAGGGAGACTCTTGCTTTTTATGGATTCTACAAGAACTTTGTGAAATACAGAATTTATTTTTATTACTCCTTTAGATGGGGAAAGTACTAATGATTGACTAACACATAAGATATTTGGTAGTAGTATCATTTTAATTAGGGTTAATTTGTCCTCAAATATGGAAAATGTATTCCAATTATCTCTTAATTTTGTTATTATATCAATTAATGTTGGTAATTAACTGAGGTTGATTTTTTAAGTATTTATAGTTACATTCAGTTCAATATCGAGTCTAATTTTTTTGTAATTGGACTTAATGATAACTCCTAAATATTTTAGCTGTGAATTTTTCCAGTCAAAGTTTTTATAGGAGCTCATCTTAGAAGTTATCTGTTTGTTTATTAGCAGTGTTTTGGTTTTACTGTGTTTAAATATCAGCCCTGATATCTATTGAAAAAAGTCCATATAACTAAATAAATGTTACAGTGATGTTTCAACGTTTTCACATACGATCAGAATGTCATCTGCAAATAATTGAATGTTGGGTGAGAGGTTATCATTTAATTTGTAACCTTTTTATGTTTAAATTAGTTCTTATAAGTTGGTGAATGGTTCTATGGCAAGTGCAAATAGCAAGGGGGTAAGGTGCATCTCTGTTTTGTGCCTTTTAAGACATTAAAGGGGCTAGAAATAAACAAGCATATGTTTACAAAAGAAATAGAGTTGACATAAATATTTTTCATTATTTCTATAAAGTCACTGAAAAAGTTGCATTCATATAGTACTCCAAACGGAAATGGCCAATATATTGAATCAAAGGCTTTGTCCATAGCTAAGCTTATTATTGATAGCTCATTCATTTTTTTCTATTGCTATGTCAGTCAAGGGAAAAAGCTTTATTATGCTATCTTAAGCTTTCCTGTTTAATATAAATCCTGTCTGATCTTCAATTGTTAAGTTTGTAAGAGTCTGGCTTTTTGCCAAGATAGACATAACAATTTTGTAGTCTGTATTCAGGAGAGATATAGGTCAATAGGATGAACATGAGGTGGGGTCATTATATGGTTTTAAGATGAGAGTGACAGTTGAATATTTTCAGGAAGGGGGTATGTTATTGGTACACTTGACTTCACTGAAAGTGTTTAGTAAAATTTTTAGAATGTTATCAGGCAGAAGTTTGTATAACTCTGTAATTAACCCATCCAAACCTAGAGTTTTATTACTCTTTAGATTTTTGATTTTTTTTAATTCTCTAAAAGAAAAGTTTTTATCTATTTTACTTTTGCGTTCTTTTGATAATTTTTGTTATATGTTCTCTTTTAGAAATCTAAGATGCTACTATTGCTTAGATTTGGCTTTGTTTTATTAATTTCTTTATAATGCTTGTTAAAACATTTTAGTATGCCTTTCAAGTCTATTACCTTAATTATTTTATTATTTTTATTATACACAATTTCCTTTATGTGATTTATCTTATTCATTTTCTTCAATCTGATTATTATTTTATGCAATCTTTTAGGGTTTCTTGAGCATGACTGTAATTTGATTTTTTTCTAAATTAATGGAAATCTTATGTTGAAGAATGTCTTGATATTTTTTGTTTAGATTTTTAAGCTTAGTGTTTGCTGTTTTATCATTAGGTTTAAGATATAGTTTTAATGTATCAATTTCAGCTTGAAGAACTGTTTCTTTTCCTATTCTGTCCTTTTAGAAATGTTCTAGTTTTTAACTTTATCATATAAAACGATCTTTAATATGTCCCATGGAATCATTTCTGTAACTTCATCATTGTTGTTGAACTCTGTACATTGATTAATCTCCTTTAAAAACATTCTTAGAAGCCTTTTATTTTTGTTATGTATGCTGGAATTCTTTGGCAAGAGATTAAGTTGTTTGGGCTTAAAGTTCATTTAAATATGATGGTGTTGTGATCAGATAAAGGACATGAGAATCAGCATCTCATTTATCTTGGAATGCAATGTATTGCTTAACAAAATTATATCTATATTAGTCTGTGTTCAAAATCTGAAAGGTAAATTTCAAATAATTTTAAAGTAGATATATTATTCTTTATGTTCATTGCATTAATATAATTATTATGTATATCATAATAATATAATTATGTTATAATAATGTAATTATTTAAATGTTTCTCTACTGAAAAAAAAATGTATTTTAATATTCATAGATTCTTTATTCAATAAAATGCAATTAAAGTCCCCAGTTATCTGCTTATCTCCTCTAGACTATAATGTAATGATATCTAAACAACTCTTTGCTGCTTTCATACCTATGCCTGGTTTCCAATATGCTTTTACAAAAGGTATAATACTTTTCTTCGATTTCTATGACCAACAATCTTAGTATACTATTCTTATCATAATACGAATCCACAATCTTGGGTATCCCTACATTTTATTTTCATAAAATTAGAACACCTCTTCTTTTCTATCCAAACTGAGATCCAATCAAAACTGAAAAGTCATTTCATGATATTCTATTTAAATCTTCTGATAATAAATGAGTTTCTTGTAAAACGACAATATCAGAATTATGCAGTGTAAAATATTTATTCAGACTACTTCTCCTCATTGGGTTATTTAACCCATTAACATTTAATGAGAGACACTTGTATAATGGCATCAATCAGGATGAAATACTTTAAAATTGCACTATAGTGCTTTGATATGTTAATCTTTAGTACAAACATAGTAGTACTTGTGATGGATACAGTCCTTGTTATGGATGCAAACTTTAAAATTAATATACAATTAATAATAATAAAAACATTTCTGACTTTCAACAGTGAATACACTGTTCCAAGGTTGTTGAATTTTCCATTCAAACCATTTACTAACCAAACCATTTTACCTATAAACACTATATTGCTACTGCTTCTAGTATAAAAGCTAATATTAGCTGAATAAATATAATACATAATTAGAGAAGATGTTATTTGCTTATAAAACAAAATAAATTCTGGAAAATATATCAAGGGAACTTTCTATATGAAGAAAGCTTTCAATTTCATTTCATTTATAATTTTTAGCAACTGAAAATATTAGGTGTTCTTTGTACACTGTTTATTTAATTACTTAAATAATAAAATTGTTCTTGAAACTGCAAATAATTTATTATGAAGAAATTAAGTTTAGAGAAACTTTACTTTAATGTTCTTGTAACTGTGATTTAAATAAAAATACATTATTATTTTATATATACAGTAATATAAGACAACAGTGTGCAGGTATTAAACACTTTTAAGGATAAGGCTCATTGACCATTAATAATTTGTATAAGATGTCTCTTTGCAATGACTATTAATTCTTATTATGAATACTTAGTGATGACCAAACTCAATATAGCTTTACTACAGCTCAAAGTTATGCAAAAGTAATTTGTTAGAGTTCTGCTAATACCACAATTTAAAGTTTAATAAGACTAAAGTACAGTAGACCATTGATCTAATATTTATGCAGGCTTATATCATATTCTATAGAGATTATATGTGTTGCTTGTTAGTAATTTCCAGTGTTTCTGAAAGAGAAAATAAAGCAGAGCTATTAGCTTTTATACTGCAACTGCAATATCATCTAGTATGGACTAGAGTGTTAACTAAATGTTATTACATAGTTAATTAAGCCTTTAAAGTAAGAATTCCATTTATTAGTTGAAAAAAGGGGGTGTCAGCCAATTAGTTTTCTTCATCTAGTTATTATAATACTACTAGGCTAAAATGTTTAACATCTTAGCATCTTTACATGGGCTAGTAACAAGCTGTATTTGGTCCCATGTCATAAAATGTCCTTGTGCAACATTCCACAGATTCCCTCTTGTTGCACTACACATTAAATTAGTCAAACATGTCTAGATATGCTTTACAGGATTCTAGTGTATATTGTTATCTTAACTACTTTACTTAGAATCCCCTTCAATTTAGGAATGACGATTTAATTTTCAAATTTTTCAGAAGTCCATTTTTGCTTTCTGTTTAACATTCTGTGAAGTTACTGGTATGGAAGGGTCAAAGGTCACTCTGAACTTCCCTTGTTGAATTGCAAATGGTCCCCCAGAAAACTGAAGCTCTGTAAGAATACACAGAAGCTCAATCTATGTTGAAAATCTTCTCAAAAACTTTGAAAGGTGAGTTGGTGGGAAAATAAGCTGAAAAGAAAAAACTTTTAACACATATGTATTCCACAAGCTGCAAATTAACTGAAAAGCCTTTTTTCCCCACAGATACACAGAACAGTAAAAATCACTTCTAGATTAAACATTTCATTAACTATAGAATTCCACACAAAAGTCTACACCTGAGTAACAACTAGAATTCATTCATTTACTGGAATTAAATCTAATTATTAATTGAATTAAAGCAATAGTAGACAGTGAAAATAACATTTCTATTTACATATGTACTGTGTGCTGCAATCATAGACCAACCTCCACATCAAGACCCATTCTGTTTAAACTTGTGTTATTATACTGTTATACTGAAGGGATGTTGGTAAGGACAACATGAATGAAAATAAAAAGAGATGATGAAAACACACAATATAACTGTATCATTTCCCTATATGTATGGATTAGTTGTAATGTAGATAATTTCCCCTTGTAAAAGTATTGTAAAACAGTGTCTGGGATGTTAATAATTATTAGATTAATTATTTTGAAAAGAAAAAGAGTGTTACCTTACAATGAGATTCATTAAGAAACAGCCCTCCATATATATATGGTAAGCTAAATAGAGAGGCTGACAAGAAGTTTGTCTCTAAACTTTTTTCCTTAACTGACCAGTCATTTTTACAGCTTGTCTCTTTAATAATATACTAAGGTCCATACCTTCAACAGAGTTTAATAATTTTTGTGCAAAATAAACAGCTTCTTTCAAAGTATCACATGTTTTTCCCCTTCAGACAAGAAAAGAGTTTTGCAGGGAAGACTTGGTGTCTTAACTCCAGATAACCTGAAAGTTCCCTAGTTTCAAAGGTGAAGCAGGCCAGTCTGTTTTCAGTACAAGATCTTTATCTTGGCTAGAGAAGAGTTTTACTATAATGGATCTTGGATGTGCAATTTTTTTGCTTGGAAGTACTGTAGCCAGTGATCTGTGAGCCCTTTCTATTTGAAAATGTAGGACTGCTGGAAGACTCAATATTTTGAGTATCCAAGATGATAGAAAATTTACCATGTTGTCACCTTCCATTTGTTCAAGGTATCCATAAATTCTGAGATTGATTCTTCTATTCTAGCCCTATTCTCCAGGTCATCTATTTTCTCTAAACATTTGTTGTTCTATTGAAGAATAAAGTCAATGTTGTGCTCTGCCTCCAACAATCCTCTGCCCATGTCTGAAACAGCATCTTCTAAAGCTGCTATCTTGGCTTTCTATTCTTTAATGGCATCCCTGATTAAATAAATCTGCTTCATACAGTTGTATATTATTTTATCTACTCTGGAGTCTAGTTTATCAATTTTTAAAGATAGTTCTTAAATGGTAGAGATAATTCACTGCAGCTCCTTCTTCACTGAGTTTTCATTAAGGCAGGATTTGAGGGGTTCATCTTCCTTCAGTAATATTATTATCCCTTGAAGTTTTGACAGGAAAATATATGAAATATTACTTATTTGTTCACTAAAATAATCCACAATGTTTCCAGGTCAATAACATTTTTTTTGATAAAAATGATAAAGAAATCCTGTCAGAAATGAATGAGTGAAGCAGAAGAAAAGTCCTCTGCTGCTATCTGCTTGCCCTCTTGGCCACATCCCCCAAGTTTCAATTTGCTTATATAGCTTATCTATAGATCACATGTTATGGTGTTGACTGATGCAAGTACTATAACACCCTGTAAAAAAATGGGTGTTGGAATGCCATGACTTTTTTTTGCTATTTATTTTATAACAAGTGTTAATATTCCCATGCAGAGTGTGCTGCCATATTGAATTTAATGAAAACATCACCCACTGTAGGAAAAGCATTATGTGGAAGAGATTATGTGCTCATAAAACTTTAAAAAAAAACATTTTCTACCATTTTTTGTAATTAGCAGACCTCTCTTTGAACTGTTCTTGATGAGTTGTTAAATGGATAACGGATACTGGAATACAACACAATTACCTGGAAATCTTCACAGTGGTTGCAGTAACTGTGCATGTTAGTTTTACAGTTATAAACACAAATTGAGGTCCTATCATTGTCAAATTTACTCACTGAGTTCATAATAAAATTTGAAAAATGTTAAAAAAGCATGTAAAACCAGCTACACAAACTGAACAAATGATTAAAATGATCTGTTCATATAAAGACAAGCTGAAAATAAGTAGCATTTATGGCAAACAAATTCTTTATATCTATGGAAAAGTGCAGCATATGCCAAACAGAGTAGATTAAAACTAATACAATGATGTCCATTGTTTATTTATTTGTATCCCCCACCCTTCTCTCTCTCTCTCTCTCTCTCTCCCCCCATCTGATTATTTATTTATTTATCCAAATTTAAGTGGATTTTTCTCTGCTGATTAAAGTTTGTTTTTAGTTGAGCCACAGGAATAAAAGTCCCAAAACTAAATGCTACATAGTGATTGCTGGTTTCAGCAGTTACTGAGAACAGGATGTGAGAAGAAAGGAAATTAAAAAATGTAAGTATTCTTACAATACTTGTATATGTATAATACAAAATTAGTGGTGATATTATATAAGATACTAGAATGTAATGGTATAAAAACTTATGCGTGACATTATATTTCATAAAGCTACAGGATATTATATAGGATGTATGATCGAGAAGAACTATTGATATATATATAATTTACTACAAATTAATTAATTTGCACAAGACCAGAGTAGGTAAAGTTAAACAAGGGCTGCAGGTTCCTTTTGTGTGAAAGATTCAGTTTATTTGTTATTTTATTTATTTGTTTTTTTTTTTGTACTAAGAAAGAGTAATGATCCACATGGACCAGTTTCAAGCTCAACCCAGAATTAATCAAAACCAGTGAAAACAAGCAGTTGCTCAAACTTTTGATATATAGGTATACATGCATTTAGCCATCCGTTGTCTTGCCGACATACTAAATGTCAAAAGCAGTGCAGCAGGTTCTCATATTTCCGAACCGGAGATAGTCGAAATACACAATACCCCCCCCTTTTTGACCCATGGTAGCATTTGTTTAGGTGGTAGAGTGGTCGGAAATGTTGCATTCAGTGTTTTGTATGACATTCCGACCATTCGCTACTTTAAAATTCGACATTCTGGTTTGGAAAAACTAGCGTTCAGAGATTTCTTTCAGCGACTAAATGCATGTATACCTATATATGGGTTCCTATCACATCATCGAACTGTGTAATCACCGACACTCACCTCTTTGACACCAATCCATCGAAGTCCATATCATCGACAATTTCGGTAAGCGATCTTCCCCCTCACAGGACCCATGGTAGCGCTTCTTCCTGTGTTACACCGATCAGGGTTTACGTGATTCCGTACAATTTACCTTGAAAGCGCTACCATGGGTCCTGTGACGGGGAAGATTGCTTACCGGAATTGTCGATGATATGGACATCGATGGATTTGTGTCGAAGAGGTGAGTGTCGGTGATTACACAGTTCGATGATGTGATAGGAACCCCTATATATATATATATATATGTATGCATACAATATATACAAATATATTGTCAATCTCATATAGATAATGTATACATAGTATATTACCATCTTACAATGTGAATATTATAAGCTGCATGTACTGAGGACATGGAGGGAAGAGAGGAACAGAGACCATTAGAAGGGGGGGAGAGAGAAGAAAAAAAAAACATGAGAGGGGGAAGATAAATATCTCATTTAGGAAGGTTGTAAGGGTGATTTTTTTATTGTGCTTGTAAAGGTTGTGAGTTAAACAGGTAGTTACAATGTGGGGGTGAGAGGATTAGGGCGTATGTTTTACGTAATGTAGCCTGAAATGAAGTACTGCTATTCAGATAGCCTGATGAGATGTGTTTTTAACTGTGCTGAGAATATGTTATAGGATGGATGAACTTTTCAAATGAGTGGTAGTGATTCACAGAGTTTTCTCTGATAAAAGGGTTCTCAACCAGGAAAAAAGAGGTAATTGTTCCCCTCTACTCATCACTCATTAGACCCATTATAGAGTACAATGCCCCTTTTGGAATGTACCTCACAAGATATCTGCAGCAGCTGGAAAGGCCACAGAAGTACCTCACAAAAAGGATTACTAGCCTCAAACAAATGCCCTACACTGACCGCCTCAAAAAACTCCAGCGTTACTCCGTAGCATATCGCCTACTCCATGATCTCTGCCTAACATATAAAGCTATGTCAAACCCAGAGATGTTGGACATGCTACACCTAAAGAAATCCCAATCCCTCTGATCTACATGCTCTAGGGACCTAAACCTTGTCACCACAATAAACAGGACATGCTGGAGGGATAGATTCCTGTCCCAGAGACTTCCTATACTCTGGAACAAGCTACCCATCTATGTCAAGCAAAGTTCTTCATTAGCACTCTTCATGAAAAATCTTGATGAGTGGATGGGAAATAGGAAATACACCCCGGGGATCACTTTTGTGTCTCTGCTGGACAGTGGCACAGGAAAATAAATTTCTTGGGTGGCGTAAGCTATGGTACCTTGCTGGCTAGGCTTACGTAGGCCCTTGGGCCAATAGCCTAGTACCTACCTATGAACCTATGAACCTATAAGAAGAGGTAGTTTGTTGGGCTGTAATGAGAAACTGGTGTATGTCCTGTTAAAATTTTATCTGTTTGGGAAATATAACAATATATCACTAAGATCAAGAAGAAACACCAGTGTGGCTTTATAAAAAAAAAAACTTTATCAAAAAGCCATATGAAGCTTAATTTCATCCATAAATGTGGTTTTCAAATATACACTTTTCAGTGCAGTTTTGAATATAGCTCATTTGCTGAATGGATTAATTGATGATGTATATACGTTTGATTATGGAAGTACACAAGAAAATGCAGGCACAGCCAAGGAAAGTTCATCACTTTTACTAATCAACGTCTTTACAATACACAGTTAAAATGTCTTCACAATAAACAGTAAGTGCTTTCATTCATACAGGACTTTTTCAGACTGAATCTTGGCTGTGCCTGCGTTTTTTTTTTTTTTTTTGTGTGTGTGTGTATTTTTTATTTCCGGTGAGGAGTGTTTTTTGGTGATTATGGAAGTAGCTAGGGTTTCAGTCATGTATATTTAAATGTTTTTTGAGTGTTCAGTAGTTGTTTGTGGATGGAGGATCTTAGTTCTCTGGTTTGAGTCAGGTTAAGGAATTGATAGGTCTGGGCTGCAATATTGGTGTAGCCATTTGTATGTGAAAATAATCTACTCATATACTATCTAATTATTGAAAAAAAAAAAACTTGTCATTTAGGTTATTCATTGTTGCATACTGGAATGTAAATGTATAAAAGCTATCTACCAGTCTCATAAATCAAATGTATTTTCAATATATATCAGCTACAGTTTAATTTCCTGTGACTAGTGTACCATATATTAGTTTTGCCAGTATTACTGCCTCAGATAATCCATGCTTATTTTTCAGTGTGTCAAGTTGCCTGACCCTATATAGTGCATCAATTTTGCAGCTAGTTCCTTAAACAAGAGAACAGAGATGTGATTCTTGAAAGAAAACTTTGTCTGTTCTGGCTCAGGGGTATGGAGAGATGATTCTTCAATCAGACCAACATAAAATTGTTATGATAGCATTTGGAGTGTTTCTGCAAAGAACATATATTATCAAATAAAAAAGTATTTGTATCTATCACTGAGTACTAGTATACTGTTAGTTACTCAGTTTATTAGAAAGTTGTATCTGTTCTGTAGCTAACTCACAGCTGTTTCCACTGTGAATGCACTGTGGAGTAAAATAATTCTAGAACAGCAGTCCTAAAATGGTTACTTTTAGTACTCCCATATTTGTTACATTGTGGCCTGATGGCACATTTTGACCTGACCATGTTTTTCCCCCTATGTTATATGCTATAGGTAGCTCTAGAACAATCTACTGCTTACATTCTGCAGTACACATATTCCAGATAATCTTACCTCAACTTACCATCCATGATATCAAAACCTGTTTTTATAATTTAAAAGACAACTGGTGTGTAAATCTAACTGACACGTATGATAGAGTTTTGATTAACCGTGTACCGCGACCATTGTTTCTGAATCCATGCTGTATATGTAAGTTTTCTGTATCATAAAGATATTCGGAAAGTTGTTGGTATACTGTTTTCTCACTGATCTTAGTTAAAAGGTTTTGTTTAATTATGGAATGGTTGTTTTCAATTTTCTGTAACTCATTCATTTTAAGCAAAGGATAAATCTTCACTTACTTTCTTCCAGAGCTTTGCCCATATCCATTCTGTACTGGTTACAAGAAGAGTTCTGAAATATGCAAGTTTCATTAGTTAGTCAACCAGAGATTATCAAGAGTTTGAGGGGTATACTTCTTTGGGAAGTTTGTGTACAGTGCCAACAATTGTTCTGAACGTAAAATTCTGATTGAACATAAAACTATTGTCAGATGAAAGCACTATAGATCTGTTAGTCTGCTAGTTAGTTCAAAGTGACAATCAAAAAATATTCTTTAAAACTATTACCATCCCCATTTTAGATCTTTTAGTATAAGTGGATGGGTTCATGGAGTTGTTGTGCTATGGGATGCTATAGTCATCCTTTGTTTGTTACATCATCACATAACATTTGTTTCTTTAGGGCTCAATATGTCACATTATTTTGTATGTCATGTAATATCTTTCAGGCATTCTACTATACAACCCTAGCTAGTATAATTTCTAAAAATGGTTGGTAATCCAGTGTAGTTCATAACTTTTTACTTATACTGAGATAGATGGTAGAAAGTTATCAAGGTGCTAATCAGAGCTTTACAGCAAATTCTGACAGTAGAATTAATATTAGGGAGGAAAGTTACAAAACAACAGTGGTACATAGCATGCAAGGCATTGTCACTCCCAAACTGATGAGCATATCCATAAAACAAACAACACCAGGTATTCCCATTATAAAGACTTACACCTTGCCTGTGATACAAATATGACCATTTTGAAAGCATACCTCACAATTGTTCTGATTTTCAGAGAATGTCCAGATTTTTGCCTCATATTTTTTGTTTATTTCTTATAAAAACAGTGATTTTCTGGCAAATCTGTGAGGATTGAATTCACTAAAAAATGACAGACATTTTAAGTTTCAGACTTATATAATTTAGAAAATGCATGATTACACAAAAGCTTTTATTCTAACAGCTTTCTAAGTTTATAAGAGCAATATTTAAAATGTGTCACTATTTTTAAGCCTTTGTCCCCGGATTATTTTTTGGCTTTGTCCAGATTTCTTCTGCTAAGAGGTTGAGAGGTATGCTTGAGAGAGAGGCATATATTCCAGAGACTACCCTTTCTCTGGAACAGGCTCCCCATTCATGTGAAGAGTTCCTTTCTAACCGAATTTGAGTGTAACTTGGTTAATGGGATGAGAAACAGGAAATTCATCTCTCGTTTGGCACCTATGTCTACACTGGACATACATAGCCTATATTTAGTTAAATTCTCAGACCTCTGCTTGAGAATGTTTCATCTCCCAAGCCTCTGGTTACACTTATTAAGGGTACCAAAACTTGTCAGAGATTTTGGATACATAACTAGGACTAAAACGGTAGCAGTGGTTGTTAGCCAAGTATACATCAATGAACAGTCCATGAGTCCATTGCTTTAAGATAAATACATAGCGGACTTACAGGAAAGTGTTAATATTTGTTGCTGTTGTTGTTGCTGTTTAAGTCTGCTGTACTGAAGTAAGCAAATGTAAATAGCCAATGCATGTGAGCTGATGGCATTTGTTGGACTAATTGTTGTGACCAAGTCATACCACCTGCTTTATTCTCATTTCATGGAGAATCTCTAATTATCTGCAGGATTTGTTTTGCAAAGTATTTAATTCAATGGATTGTGTATGTGTTGTGTATGCTGCTAAGAATGTTTTTTTAGATGCCCTACTGCTATGGAATATATGTATGTATTACCACCTAGTAGAAAAAACACACCAGAACAGCTCAATCTTATAGCTGTTTTAAGGTCCCATTCATCAAACATCTTAAGTGTGTCGTGTTGCATAATATTGCACTACTATAACAATATTACAATATTACAATTTGGAGAGAAGTACCCTTTGTGGCAATCCATCTTTGGCTTTGAAACGTTAATGGTGCCACTAAAACTGACTGACCTAATACTAAGTCTTGATGAATAAAATATTCATTAAGGTATAGGAGGAAAAGCTGATTTGCTTTTCCAGAGTGATTTAATTAAACATATAATTACTCAAGTTATCCCTCAATAAACATACTAAATTCTTGAATACAGGGATACTTCTCCATTTCTCTGGGGGGGGGGGGGGTTAGTAGCTGTAGCCTCATTACCAGCATATATTTATTCTTGTTAACATGCAACTGGAATCTAGAGTGCCTTTTTAGAGACTGAAGTTTAAAGTATGCTTTATGTATTGGGATTTCAATACATTTAATACATAACACAGTTTGCATATCCCAGCATTTTGATCTTTATGTTTTTTTTTTTTTGCTTTGTTTTATCTTGCTAACTGGGCTGACCATCAGGATAAAGCTGATTTTCAGTGGAGTTCAAAGGACAATATTTTAACTGAATACTGTTAATGTAAGGCATGTAGTAGAAACTATTTACAACAGTTACGTAAACAGGATCTATTATTAGTGATCAATATCAGGTATAAAGTGTTTTATGGTTTTATGAATGTATGTTACTGAAAAGATGCAGAAGACAATAAAATTAAAGCATGTCCCCAACCCGTGAAGAAATGCAGAGGAAGGCATGAGCATTTATCAGATTTAATCATGTTCAGCAATTAATATTATGTTACAGAAGTTTCAGTAAATGAAATGTGATTTATAAGCATTAGCAATGGTGGTGCAATTGGGGAGAGAACTCTACAGTGCACTTATCAGAAATCTATAATATATGTTAATAAAATGCCAGTCAACCAACCAAGTTTCTTACTTGCAAGTTATTTAAAGACTAATTCAATTTCATTTTCTTCTATTAACTACAATACTGTATTTATGAAAACAGTACTTTCTTGTGGTAGCATTGCTTACACTTCTTTATATATTTTGGCGGACCATGGCACCTGTTTAGATAAGTTGTGTAATACAAGAGAATCATACATGTTGCTCTGTCAGTGAGACCAGCTACATTCTGATTATATAAATATTGTAAAATAAGTATTTGAATTACCTTCTATTTATCTTCTCTTATCCTGAGTAAGTAGCATGGTATGAAAGAATATTTAGGTGGGGGGATTGCCACTGTGCTCCCTACACTGATAACTGTTTTAGATCTACATGCAATTTCCCATAGGAAGGTGAAAGGGATACCTTTTTTTTTTGTCTTTCACCATATTTTCTGTCTGAATTTATCTTGTTGCATTTATAGCCTTAATATCTCTGCAAAACTCTGTGTCTATATTGTTTTTATTGTAAACATGAATATTTAAAATTTATTTAACATTTATTTTAATATTAACATAACAAATAACCTATCTCTAGGCTATTGGCTACTATCTTTCTAAGAATAATGCAGTGTTTTGAGGAATGGGATCCGATGATACCTTCCTGCCTGCATTTAGAATTTATGATCTTTCATTTCTTCCAGCTATATAAATCTGCAAATGTATCTCTTGAAAATTGCGTATCCTTCACTGCAGCAGACGTAGATATTTAGGAATTGTGTTGGGAAGAGATATCCACTAAAGGGAACAGACCATGGCAACCATGACAATTAACATTGTGGAAAAGGATGGTGTACAGTGTAGAGCCCACTAGCAAGATATGTAATTCACTGATTTATTTAATCACAGACTGAAAATATAAATAAAAAACATGGAGCTTCAGCCATGTCAGCTGGATCAGTAAAAATTGTCAAATGACAAGTCACTAAACAATAAGATTAACATCTGATGATTTCACAAGCATTACTATTTTCTGCATGGAAACTGTGAACAGTCATTACCACTCCAATAACAATAGATTTATACTTACTTTAATAATATACCCCTAACCACAGAGAGGGCTGATAGCAAATGTCTCTCATCCACATCTTGTTATAGATTAGGTTGGATGAGCTATTTATTTTTAATATATAGTGATGGTGGAATATCAAAGAAGCAGAGTTATCATTGACCATAACTCTTCACAAGGAATAAATATATGCCAGCAAGACTTTATAATTCTCTTTACTGACTCACTAGAATTACTAAACAACATTACTACTAAATGATATCACTTCCTTAGTCAGTGATGAAACGTAAGAGTTTGTTTCATAATTCTTCCAATTTTGAATTTGCTGGGATTACATTAGTCTCACGTAATTTCTAACCATATGGAACAAATCATGATAAACACCTCTAGGTCAACCAGTCATGTCAAATGACAGTTTTAATACCATTAGGATACTCCAGAATTTGCAATAAAATAGTAACTTTATTATATATAAAATGGCAGCAGTAAAAGGGATGTTAACAGTTCACTCATCATGAACATACTAACAACTGCCACTAGACTCAATGCATTATATGATACAATGCTTCTTCACCCTTACATCTCACCCAGTGCCCCCCTCTCTTCTCTATTTCTTCTCCCTCCTCTCTTCTCTACCCAGTCTGTCCTTATCTCACTATAGCAAGATCTATTCAACTTACAAATGATATAATTGGCAGATCATGTCTTCCACCTATCTGATGAACAACTGGATAATTTACTGCACTGTCTGAACTACTGTCTGCATACTTTACACTTATTCAACATTATTCAGCAATCTGCCAACGTTTTCAGCAATCTGCATTACTCTAATACCCATTTATACTCAATGTAATTCTAGGTGCCTTTGAGATACGTTTTACTGATATGTTGTATCTTATGAAGTGTATATCTTCTGTTTTGTAATTATTTTTGCTTTTACTTTTATTAATTGTAATTTTGCCTCTGGGGCTTTTCTCCCCAGGCCTCTGCTGAAAATGGGCTCGTACCCAGTCTGACTATCCTGGTAAAAAATGTTAAAAAAATAAATAAGAATAAATAAAACCTTCTAGACATTTTACATTGTTTACATGCTCTGACTCCCTCTCTGACACTACTCTCACTCAGCATGATAATGGTTACACCTGCTACATTTGCAACGCTTAGTCTTAGTCTCTTTTCTTGTGCACATTTCTTTTGAAGCATTTTTTTACACTTTACCTTGACCGTATCAGCTGCTATATTAAAGGTAGCATTTTCTTTCTTTACTGATTCAGCTTCCCTGGCAATTTGTGTTGCTTTTTCTAAAGTTATGTTTCCTTCAAGTTTTAACTCCTGACAGTTCAGTCAAAATTATGTCTCTGATTTGTTCATCTTGCATTTCATTAAATCCACAATTTTCAACCAGTTCATACATGCACCTTGCAAAAGCCTCATTATATTCACCTTTAGTTTGAACACATTCGCAGAAGAATGCCATTCCATTTCTTTTTTGCAAGAAAAACATTACACCAACTTACTAATTACGGACTAATACATAACAATCTTGCCCATAAAAATGAAAAGGAACTATATTGCTTCATATTCTTTGCCCAAGGTATACATCAACATGTTTACAAAAATTTCTCTTGTCTCTTTGTCAGACATGTTTGCTACTTGAAAGCATACAAATCTCTGCTCCATGCTGGTCAGGCAAATAGCTTTGAGAAGCTAAACAGCTTCAGTAGATTAAACTTTGTCAGAGAATGGACAAACAGTATATCAGCACCCTGATTGGAGAACAAACACTCTCCAGCACGGTATTAATGTACAAGTAATGCCCACCGAAAAATGACTCTGCCCCTTCATGGCACCATATCAAGCTGCCATGGAGCTCAGACTGAGAAAACAGAATGGCCCCCATTATTTTACACCCACTAAGCAGCATTTTTGCTGTTTATAGAGTGTAAAAAAATAAACAGAAAGAAATGTATGTGTCTGTAAGTACGTGTATGAGTTTGTGTGCGAATGCATGTATGAAAACAAAAGAGACTGTGTGTGCATGAGAGATTGACAGAGAGTGAGAGAGATCTTGTGTGAGTGAATACATGTTTGAAATCATAGGAGACTGTATGTGAGAGAGATCAAGAGAGAGTGAGAGTGCTCTTCTTTGCATAGCTCTCAACTGTCCTAATTTTCGCAGAATGTCTAGATTTTTGCATCATATTTTTTGTCTGTTCCTCATAAAATTTGTGGTTTTCTGAAATTTTGTGGCAGATCTATGAGGACTGAATTCATTAAATAATGGCAGGCATTTGAGTTTCAGGCTTTATATGCTTCAAAAAATGCATTGTAAGAACATTTACTCTACCAAGTCTGAAAATTTATAAAAGCAATATTTAAAATCTGTCCCTTATTTGGGGTTTTGTCTCCCCCATTATTTTGCCTTTGTCTGCGGCATTGGGCCTCATAACACCCCTTGGTAGGTGTTAATTACGCATTACCACACACCCTGGAGGGCATTATCACTTACTTATAACAGCTTAAAATTAGTTAAATGACATTTTTTTTTATTTTGTTAGTTGAACATACTTGTTTTCATTAAAAATAGCTTGCTCCTAGCTTAGTGGACACTGACCAATTTGTCAGTTTTCTGACAAGAATTGTATTTTCAGTTTTATTTTCTGAAGGGGATCTCTGTTCTGACACCATGTCGTGATGTTAACCTGTGTCAAATGACAGTGTCGATAATATCAGGACACAGCGGTATTTGGAAGATGTGGACCACTGGAAACCAGGATGATAGGATGAGGTCCAAGGGGGATAAAAAATTGTGACATTATTTATTTATTTATTTATTTATTTATTTATTTAAGATTTGTTTACCAGGAAAGTCCAACTGCATTAGGAACCCATTTTCAGTGGAGGCCCGGGGAGAAAAACTCCAAATGATACATGAAAGTTAAGACAATTTACATGAACAAGATAAAAAACGTATTAAAGCACACATTAATAATAATCAAATACTAAATAAGTACACAGAGATAGATGCAATAATAAATACAAAATAAGTACAGAGAGGTAGGTAAAATAATAAAACATGTACTCAATTAAAGCAAAGTGGTAGATTACAAACTTTTTTTTTTTATATACAACAAATAGGAGTAAGATAAAGAATGAGGATCGAAACATTAGATGCAAGTAGATGCTTAGAAGGATGGGCAGGTTTAGGGTGTAGAAATATGGAAAGTCCCTTAGTCCAGTATGCTAGTGGATAGTAGATGAAGTTCCTGTTTTAGTGATAGAAAGGAAAGCCCCTAGAGAGTGATTGGAGTTCACCTGTTAGGGAAAGAGCAGGGCAGGACTGATGACATAGAATTTTTTTTTAGGGTGTGTTTGAAGTTGTTAAAGCTCTCACTGGTAGTAATGTCTGTTGGCAGAGTTCCAGAGCTTGGCGGTGGCATGTGAGTATAGGCACTGTCCAGCTTTTTTGTTTGGAATGTAGACTTTTAGGACTTGTTTGTTTTCAGAGCAGAGGGCTCTTGTAGGTATGTAGGGTTTTAGGACAGATTTGAGAGTTGCCAGCTATCATGTGCATATATTATTTTATGTGTAGAAGACAGCTGTACTAGATGTAGGTGTTGTTTGAGTTTGAGCCATTTAGTTCTTTCAGAGCTAAGCAGTGGTGGGAACAGTAAGTGTAAACTTTGGTGAATTTGGCGATTTTATGGTAGCAGGATTAGAGCTTGTTTTTCAAAGAACATTGTAAATCGGTGTATAAGGGGTCTGCATATAAGAGTGAGGGAAGCCAATAGGTGTTGACAAGGGTTTTTCTGGTGCAGCTATTCAAGAACGTTTTTTGTCTGTAGAGTGTTCCTAGTCTAATGTGTGTTTTTTTTATTCTATTGCAGATGTGGTATTTGAAAGTTAGTTTGTTATCTATGGCTACACCTAGAAGCTTAGCTGTGGGAACTGCTTCAATTTCTGTGTTATCCTGTGAGAATATTTTAAAGTCAAATGAGATTGGTTTTGTCGAGAAAAGCAGGAGTTTTTTTTCAGGATTTAAAAGTAGCTGGGCTTCTCTCAGCCATGTATCTATTGAGGTGAAGGTGGCTTGGGTGAGTTGCTGGAGTTGCTGTATGTCACTGGTGGAGGAAATCATGGTAGTGTCATCTGTGCATTGGATAATGGAGCTAAGGGGAGTTGAGGTATGAAGGTTGTTGGTGAAAACATTGAAGAGTAAGGGTCCAAGTATGGACCCTTGTGGTTCCCCAGTTATGTTAGTTTGATATTGGGATAATTTATTTTGCCATTTGACGCACTGCTGGTGATTGGATAGGTAGCTTGCAAACCATTGGATTGATGGTGGGGTGCAGCCTATAATGGATAGCTAATGAAGAAGTTTGTTGTGTGACACTGTGTCAAATGCCTTTGATAGGTCTAGTAGTAACACAGAAGTGATATTACCAGAGTCAATGGATTTGGACACAGTGTCCATGAAGGAGATTAGGGCAGTGGTGGTGCTGTGTGATGAGTCAAAACCATGTTCGGTAGGAGTAATTAGTTTGTTTTGGATGAGGTGGTACAACAGTTGCCTATGTATGCATTTTTCCAGGAGTTTGGAAAGAGGAGAGAGGATGGAGATCGGTCAGTAATTGGATATTTCAATGGAATTGCCCTCTTTATGTAAAGGAGTGATGAAAGACTTTTTCCAGAGCTTAGGGACAATGGACTCTGCTATAGAGTGATTTATAAGGATATTGACAGGATATGTTATGGCTTCTGGAGCACGTTTTTAGTATTTGGGGGGGTTGTCAGAGGAAAGGGAGCATGGTTTTAGTTTTTGAAGTAGTTTTTGAATGAGAGAGGTGGGTCAGGTTTAAAAGAAAAGGGGATAGAAGATGTAGTACTGGTTTGTTGGAAATGTAAAGGGTTTTGTTGTTTGTGCAGGAGTCCTGAGATAAGAGGAAAGGGGGATCAGAAACAAGGCTTGAGGTAGCTGTGGAGGTGGGATTTGTTAACAGTTTGCTGAAGCTGTTTATAAAGTGAGAGTTAAAAAGGTTGGCTATCTCTGAGGGACTTTTTTCAGGGTATGGTGATGGAGTATGTTTGGACCCTGGGGTAAGCAGGTTTCAGATGTGTTTCCAAAATTGTTTTGGGGTATTTTTGTGGTTTGCCAACTGATTGGAAAAGTATGTTTTTTATCTAAGTTGACTAGTTTTTTTTGCTTTATTTCATAGCTGTTTATACTTGATTAAGTTGGCATCAGATTTGCTATTTTGCCATTCTTGCCATGCTTTATCACTAACTTGTACAAGTTGTTTGGTATTTTCTGTTAGCCAGGGAACATGGGTAGTTTTTATACTTATGGTGCGGGGGGGGGGGTGGCTTGGCTGTCGAGGGTGTTTAGAAATATATTGTTGTAGTATTCAAGGGCATCTTATAGTGGTAGTGTTTTAAGTGGGTTCCAGTTAGTGTGTTTTAGGATTTCATTAAACCTTTGTTGGTCAGAGTTTCTAATATTGCCGGTAGTTTTGTATGTGTGGGTTCTTGTAGTTTGTGGTGTGGATCTATATAGGAATATAGGTAGGTGATCACTAAGAGTATTGGGTAGAGTATGGGGAGTAGAATATTTGTCTGGATTAGAAATAAGTATCCAGTCAAGAGTTACATCTAGGGTATTGCTGTTATGCTTATGGGTGGCACTGGTAACAAGCTGGGTATAACCATGGAGGTTAATGCTTTTAGTAAGGAGTCAATTATCAGATCCTACCAGTTAATGTTGATATCTCCCATAATTATTGTCTCATTACTGATGTTTTCAGATATCTAATAGAGGATATCTTCCATAGTTTGGTTCTTTTACCCAGGGAGTGTACAGACCAACAATGCATAGCTGTTTTGTTTTGTTTTGTTAATTTAAAGGGTTCCAATTAGCATTTCAGCATTGCTAAAAGTTGGTATTTCTTTAGGAAAGGTGAGATTGTGATGGAGTTGGGAGAGATTAAGGCTACCACACCACCTTTTCTGTTGGTTCTGTCTTTTCTGTGTATATTATAGCCTGGAGATGTAATTTCAGTATCATGGACATGGGGTTTTAGCCAAGGTTCAGTGATTACTAGGATATCTGGGGTGTACTGACTTAGCCATGCATGAAATTATGTGTTTTTTGTTACAGATACTACGTGTGTTTATGGCTGCTAGAAGAATATTTTAGTGTTTAAGCTTTTAGCAGAGGAAGCTATAGTTGGGTGCCCTGGGTTAGGGTGGATGTCCCCACACAGAGACAGAGACAGAATGTGTTGTTTGGAGAGGTAATGTTTGAGGTATTGGGTAGCTTTATTATTGTGGACTATTATGCAGAAGGTAGGTTTACTGGCGATTGTGTCTGGAAGGATTTTTATTTTTGAGAGATACATAAAGTGATATTGAATTAGGCTGGCTGATATGTTACTAAAGCTTTTTGTAGTGTTGTCATGATGTAGAAGAAAGTAGAGTGTGTAATTGTGGCAGAGGATGGGGAATGGTTTGGGGAGGTGATGTACATTAGGAGACTGATATATAATGCTAGAAGCAGGTTAGGGAGACGGTAGCACAATTTTAGTGACATTGTGTAGTTTTGAGTTCTAGAAGGTAGGGGTAGTAGACTGGGTGGTAGAGTGCAGATTGTGAAGCTTTAAGGTGGAGCTAGTGTAATAATGGGTGGGGGTTGTGGTGTTGATTGGATATATGGAGGCAGAAGTGTTTGTAATTGGACAACAGGGTTTAGGGGGTGGAGTAATTGCTGGTATTAATGTAGGGAAAGCAGGGTGTGTGCGAATGGGGTAAGGTAGGGGAGTGGAGTGAGTCCGAATGACGTGAGGGTAAATGGAGCAGGTTGAGCAGAGCCCAGAGGTAAGTATAGTCCAGAAACACTCAGTAAAAACTCTTTAACAGACAAAGGATTTCTACAGTTAAAAGTAAGAAAGAGTTTTTATTGTGTAGTACTACTAGGTAAGAAATGTCTTAAATAAGGCGTATTAGTCCAGCATTTAATAGACATAAGTTTGTTGAAACTAACAGAGAGTGTTAAGATTCTTAAGATTAAGGAATGATGGGGGGGTTCCTTGCTGCCGAGCTACTTTACAGAGTACTGACTTGCTAGAGATTAGATAATGCCTTAGATAAGTCTATTTTCAAACATAAAACTAGGCAAACGTATTTTGCAGATAAAAAAAGAGTTGCTGCAAGGTGAGAGATAGCAGAGCTGTATGTTGAGCGATTTTTTTGCAACCAGTTATTCAGTGTGTAGGGATTTAAACAGTACGTTGGCATTATGGATAGGAAAATACATAAAGCTTGGCTGATAGCTGAGGAGAGAAAATAAAAGAAAAAAGAAAAAGAAAAAAATGTTAGCAATTATGTTGTTTAGCAAATGAAAGATAGATGGAGGTATTTTAGAAAGGACAGAAAAAAACTCAAACAATAAAAACACAAACTGTTGAGATTTCCACATTAGTATTCATTCTAGCACAGTAGTACGAATATAATGCTACAAAAAATTAGATTTTAGATGTTGCTAAAGGTTAACAACAGCTATACTTAGAAAAAGCATAGTTAATAGAGATGTGCAATTATTCTGTATAAAATGCAATACAATAAAAATAATGCTAATAGTTTACAGTACCTCTCTCTTCACAATATTATAGCTAACTGTCAACATGGCTTTAGACCTCACCATAGCACCACCACTGCCCTCCTTTCCTTTGTAGATACCATTAACAACAATCGCAACAATAATCTTCTCTCTTCTGCCCTATTCATTGACCTCTCCAAAGCTTTTGACATGGTCAACCACTCTTCTTTAATTAGTATTCTTGAATCACTCTCATTTGATAGCCTTGCCATCAAATGGTTTACATCATACCTCAGTAACAGACAACAAGCCATTCTTTGGGAAAACCACATCTCCTCCTTACTGCCCATTACTATTGGAGTCCCTCAGGGCTCCATTCTTGGTCCTCTCCTCTTCTCCCTCTACATAAATGATCTCCACTCTATAATTCCTCAAGCTACCTGCATTCAATATGCTGATGATTCCACCATCATTTGCTCAGCATCCTCCTCTCCAGATCTCAGATCACTAACTCAAACTATGTTCAACACAGTAGAAACATGGTTTTCTAGACGGTACCTACTTCTCAACGCTAAAAAAACCAAACTTCTCCTCTTTACCCCCACCACTCGCACCCCTCCACTAAACTTCACCATCTCTTCAAACAACAACACTGTTATCTCTCCTGATACTACAACTAAAGTGTTAGGAATAACCATTGATAACAATCTCTCATTTGACCAACATATAAACAATACTATCAAATCAGTTAACAGAAAAATAGGGTCTTTATACCGCATTAAACCATTTCTTACCCCTTCTACAAGAGCTACTATTGCTCACACCCATCTTATATCTACTCTCTTTTACGCCTCTCCTATCTTCACCAACCTCAAGAAAACTAACCTTAACAAACTAGCAACCTGCTACAATAACATTGCCCGCTTCGCCACTAGTAAACCTTTTAGAACCCATCACTGCCTTAATCTGAAACACTTAGGCTGGCTGGAACTACAAAACTATCTTATTATCTCACAACTCACAATTGCCCACAAACTACTGTACCAACCTAATAACACTCCTATTCTATCACAACTTATACTCCCTTATAACAATCTCACCTCTCTTCGTTCGTCCTGTAAACTTATGACCAAACCCATAAAGGCCCATAACGTAGCTGGTGACTCCCTTTTCACAAACACTGTTGGCAGGGCATGGAATTTGCTGCCTAAAGACTTAACTTTAATCTCATCTCTACCTCTCTTCAAAAAACAAATCAAACTGTACTTCCATAACCACTGGCTTTGTTCCTGTACTACTCCAGGGTAACTTCCCTCACCCCACCCACTCTGTACCTTTAACCCTCCTGTTTGCTTAATATTTAGCATCTACCCTACTTCTTCACCCCTGCTGTCCTACTTTTCTCCCTCACCTCCTCTTGACTGTCTTCCTTCTTTTCCTCTCTCATTCCTGACTCCTGTCCCATCACTATTATTTATCTCACTTTTTCCTTCTACTTCTCTACCCCTCTGAGCTTAAACCATTATTCTCTATGGCAAATGCTATATTGCACATCCTTTTATGTACTAGGTAAAATTATTGTGAATCTGATCGAACTTATGTATGATCTCTAACTGTTTGAGTTCCAGAATATATGTTGATTTTATTAACAAGTTGATGTTTATTTCTATTTTATTGTATGTTTTTATTAACAAGTTTGTTCATTTATGTTTTGTGTGGAGCTTTTCTCCCCGGGCCTCTACTGAAAATGGACATATATCCAGCTAGACTAGCCCGGTCAACAAATGTAAAATAAAATAATAAATAAATGAGCATACTGGCAACTGGAACTATGCTTGATGCATTGTGAGATAAAATATTTATTAATCTGAAAATACTATAGTGCATATTCACAGTGAGTGTTACATGTTGCATGCATTTTATTTTATGCTGAACCACTGGTGTTTTTCATTACTGCTTCAATTTGATAACATTTTCTAACAGTCAAAGTTCATCACATTGACTGTTAAATAATTCAAGGTTTTTGCCATTTTTTGAGTTTGTGCAACTCTGGAGTTAGTATATTTAACTTCTCAGGGGGTTATTTTTAGTTTTACTTTTGGAAATCTCTGGTGTAGCCTGTGGTTTATATTTGCGATCACTTTTTTAGCAATGATTTTTGAGGCATTATCCACATTTACTGCGATTGAATAATATGTTCCTACTGGAGAAAGGAGTTAAATCCTCATGAAGGGTAAGGAGTAAATTGTCATAGGACCCGATATTTTGGGAATGTCTTTGAATCTATGAAACTGAATAAATGGAGCTAAAGATATATGCTGTGTCCAAAGTATAATTTTCAAGGAGACAAAATAACAGTTCCAAGTGAAATGAAAGGAAAACGATATATGCCTCCCTACCCGTTTGAAAAATTCACCCTATGTATACTCCTGAAATGTTATCCCTAAGCTAAAAGACAGCCATTATCTACATTCATCTCTACATTTTACTTGGATAAAATTGAAAGAACAAATAGTCTGAGTAATATATTTCTATCTGTTGCTGTCAAATGTATATACACGGCATGCCCCCATACCCCCAATCCACAAAAGACAGACACCTGTATATAATTATGATGCTTCATTAAGAAGACAGTGAAAAGAATCATCCCTGTAACATATTCCAGCATCTTCCTCTTAGACAGAATACCTATGAGTTTTAATTGCAAGGAAAGCTAAACAGATAATGATGATACTGGTCAGTGGTGCACACCTTAAAGATAGGTGAGTATTAGACTCTTTGGGGCCCAGGGAAGAAATTGGGAATACATTTCCAATAAGCCTATGTCAAAATACTATAATACAACTGACGCCCTTGGGAATAAAGCACACACAGAACCAGGGAGGACATGCACACTGCACAAGGAGTAGTCACAGCAACTCAACCAGAGAGCCACACTGTGTTGGTTTGCAATGCCACCTGCTTGTTCCACTATGTCAGTGATTAGCCATTATCATACGAACACCCTGTCCAGAGAGCCACAAATAACCAATGATTATTTAATATGCCAATGCTTTGCTATGGGTGAAAACAAAGAATATATGACCACATTGTAATTGTTACTTTTAGATTCAATGCAATATCTCTCATAAATTCAGTCACTGCTTACACTGAGCAAATAACATGGAGGTAGTCCTTTTCATTCACTGACTGCCCCCATACACAGCAGTTATAGCGACTTTGTGGAATGTGTATACTTCAGATATCAGATTGTGATAAAAACAGCTACACTGCCATTTGACAAATCATGACTCCCTGAACCTTATCTCCCTGAAATAATGCTAGCATCTCCACTGTGAGGCCTTGCTGGGGAATCAAACAGTGCCATTTCCCAGTGTCTGCCCCTGTTCCCCTGAAAGTGTGGCTGTGGACTTGATTATATTATAATGTGGGTAGTAAGGGTGACGGTGGGCTTTCCCTTACAATAACAAATGAAAACAGTTTTTTTAATGGATTTTCTATAGGACATTCAGGGAGTTAGGCCTTCAGCAGATAGCTTTTCTTCTACTTGTAATGGAAGCAATAAAAATAATGATCAATGTACTGGATTTCAACTTTGCTATGTATAAATAATAGTTATAATAAATTATTTTAACCTGCTTTAATGAAATAAACATGAGTCAGGCAAAGACAGAATAAGGTTTGCTTATACTGAACAAGTGACTGTATGGCAAGACACTTTCATTCACAAAAATCTCCTTTATCCAGTTTTTATAGTCACTTATGAGTGGCTGTACCACCAATGTCTAATTGCACTGAAAATTAATGGCTGCTATAATGTCTTTCATCCTTATTTCACACAAACAGTAGACACACTAAAGTATTTCAGTTTGGTTCAGATACATACACATTTACATAGAAAACTAGAATAATTACTATTCAATATACTATTGTTCATGTGGAACAATTACAGCCACTTTGCTGGTTGCATACACTTCAGAGTGCAATAAATAAATAAATAAAAATAATTGTCATAGTAATTTATTTCAAATTTCCACACAGATATGTCCACCAGATAATATCTTTATATTGACTGTGTACACTTCAGATGTCTTAATTGTGATTAATTGTGATAAATTCAGTAAGTACATAAATAATGGCAAAAGTAATGTATTATAGATGGCCTGTTACAATCTTCTCCATGTACTGGAAGAAACACACACACACACACACACACACACACACACACACACACACACACACACACACACACACGTATGTGTGTTTGTGTGTGTTTGTATATATACATATATATAGATGTATAGATATATATAAATATAATTTATAAATGTCTGTTTTGTTGTGGAAAAACAGAACATCCACACATACTGTGCATTTTCCAAGGATAATCCCAAAGCAGGCTAAACCAAAAATGAGTGTTTTTTTTTTTTTTTTCATGTGGCAATCTCCCTTGCAAACCCACACCCACTTCTACTTATATATTTTTACTCTAAGACTGCACAATCCTTGTAGAAAGGGAATATTCCTATATCCAGGGATTATTGATCTCATATAAATGTCAACCATCTGTTTCTGTTGAAGAAATAATGATCAAAAATCAGTTGACATTGTATTCTTTTAGATGTAACAGCATGCAACTAATATAATACATTGTAATGGTTACAATTAGGAAGAGTACGCACTCACTTAAATTAATGCTTTTTTGTGCTGTAAAATAAAGTGAATGCTCATGTGAGTGAATGTTTTTCTTAATGGAGTTTTTGCTGGCAATCTTTTGAATGGGATGTTTGCTCTGTCCTTTGTTGTTCCAGTTTCATAAAAAAAGAAAACACACAGAGACAAGCCAATATCGGAATGCCCTCTTCTGTTGCAGTTCTCTAGAACTGTTTTTATGCATTGTGCAAGCATGCAGATATACATACCATAAGGTGGAATAACATCAAGGTGCCATTATACAAAGGCATTATTTAAGAAAGTTAAGCAATTTCTTTCATAAATAATTCATAGTACAATAGCAATAACTCATACATGGATGTGGATATCTCAAGATTATTATTATATATATTTATTTTATTTACTTTTAAATAAATGTAAAATAAATAATTAAAATATATATATATATATATATATATATAAGGTCTATAAATATATATATATATATATATATATATAAGGTCTATATATATATATATATATATATATATATATATATATATATATATATATATATATATATATATATAAAGTCTATAGTAAAATGTCAAATTGCCCTAATTCACTGTTCACTGCCATTAAGTCTAAATGGAAGCAGTCATGAAAAACACTGCAACCAAGAAATAAATGAAACAGTTTTTAGCAGGGAGACAAGACTCCCTCCAACACCATGCACACCCTGCTAATTTTAGTTTGCAGCCCCAAATTTGCACAATGGGGGACTGTGTGTTCAGACTAGCAGAGACTATCTACTCCACAGCATACCAACAGCAGTGTAAGATTCATCTGACTCCTAATACAAAACTAAATGCAGATGGCACATACTGACAGCAGTGGAAATTGAATCTAATGAAATATTCACTTATAATATTATAAAAGTATATGCAAATGGTCAAAGAAAAATACTCCTCAATGAAATAGTCATTGATGCAATGCTAAACATACACATTTTGACTATGTGCCTTTAGATCAAAAGAATGGACTCTTATATATACCTAAAAGGTATATAGTTGTGTGTGTGTGTGTGTGTGTGTGTGTGTGTGTGTGTGTGTGTGTGTGTGTGTGTGTGTGTGTGTGTGTGTGTGTGTATATATATATATATATATATATATATATATATATATATATATATATATATATATATATATATATAAACAAATAAAAAACCTACCTAAACGGTTTAAGCAGGGGGCAAGTCCCCCTGCATCCCCCCACACCCCCCCCTCTTTAAATATACCAACTCTGAGATTGCACTACAGTGCAGAAAAGGGAAATCTTCCCATTCCGTACTGTATGGAGATCTCCGTTGACAAGTTTGATCATATGACTTTTGAACATTTAAGTGTCAACAATGTGATATTGACCCCATATTTATATATATATATATATATATATATACATATATATATATATATATATATATATATATATATATTTATATAGCGTGTGTGTGTGTGTGTGTGTGTGTGTGTGTGTGTGTGTGTGTGTGTATGTGCATAGCTATGTCTATATGTATATATATATGTATAGATATATATAGATATATATATATATATATATATATATATGTATGTGTATGTATGTATATACTCACATACACACATACCGACATATACATTCGTTGAGCCACGGTTAAGCAAGATATGTCTCATCAGTATTATTTAATAGATGGCTGGTCAAGCAAAATTTGGGAACCACCTTTAATATGAGTCTGGCAGGGGGTAAATTTTTTTATTTACCTCCTCCTCTCAGACAACATGCTTTGGTATGTGTCCAAATGGAGAGCGGTGTACTCTAGTCTCATATTGCTAACTTTTGCTGGGATTTATTTTGATCAAAAGGCGTTAATGAGCAATTTTTTTTTTTTTGGATTATGCATTTAGCAAAAACCTTATACCTTTAATTTTACCTTATTTTTTATCCTTTGAAGCAATAAAAAATAATATGATAGAGGTAGTTTCATAGAACTTCTATACCCCAGTAACAGAGGTACAGTGTACTGCTTATAAAGCAGTTTTTGGGTTGATCAACTCACTCTATTCTGAGAGTTCTTGAGTCACCTGCCCACAGCACTATATCCACATCTATGGAGTAAATGGAACCATTTTTCCTTTATATGTAGTTCTCTTATGTGTTGATGTAAGAAATTTTGTATTCAGTTATATTCTCTTAGCTTTTTAAGATACCCTCTTGTACATCTAACAGAAAAGGCTACACACAATTTTAACTCCAGTTTCAAAAATTGTTATTCTATAGTCACTCCTGAACATTTTATGGTATTTAAAAGCTCTTATTTTGGCCCCAGCTAGGCATGACACATGTGAGTACTTTGGCATTTTTAAAAGCAAATGTTTATCTTTTATTCATAGCAGAATCACAAGTGACTAAGGTATTTAGGGGATTACCACGTAGCAATTACTTATGTACTTTAAATTCTGGCTTAGTTCAATTCCAACCACAGGTATTTTATTACTAAAAACTCAGCATGAGGCTATTTTACAGTGCAAATGCATGATTTACTATAGTCATATAGTTTCCTTGACATTATAGCTTCCCGAGTTACAAGTTTTTCTTTATTTTTTTAAACATCTTCAACAAAAATATTATATTTCTGTGTTCAAAGTGTAGCATAAAAGCTTTATTTTATTTTGGAAAATTGAACATTAACACTGCAAGTATTTTCTCTTAATAGCTTCGCTTTTAACGCTATTAAGTGTTATTTAGAGATTAAAAGATACTCATATTTTGAAGCATGTATTATAAAAAATATTTTGTCAGAAAATGTCAGGACTTAGAAATCATTCCCATTAAACCATTTGGACATCAATGACTCTAATTATTTTGTGCTGCTTAACACTGATATAGTTAATAGTTACCAATTAGATATGATGGAAGCAATACCATAACTGAAATAACATTAATATCTGTTAACTTTTGTAAATGGACTGGGCCTTGGATCCTTCTCCGCCAAAACCCAATGCAATAGGTGAAGACATGCTGTAATGTGTGCATTCTCTTTTCTGTATGAACAGATACTTTAAAATGTAAACAAGAAAAATGATTATATACACAATAGTTGCCATGTATCAAGCTAAAGAATAATTTGGGAAAACAATGCTTATCAAGATATACACTGTAGCACTTTTGAAAGCAATGTTCTAAACAATGAAGCACTATGTAAAACATGAAACCAGATATATGAATAGCCTGTGTTATATAACAACTAGTACATATGTAGATATGGTTAGTGTTCAGGGTTTACTTGTTATTATTTTCATGTTATCTAACTAGACATATCAATAACATGAGTTTCATTTAGTGGCTAGTATATTGACATGGTTAGTATTCCAGGTTTTCTTGCTAATATTTAAGCTCCTTTTATTATGTATCCACGGTGGTGCAGTGGTAGCGTTATTGCCTCACAGCAAGAGGTTCTCCCATTCAATTCTCGGCTGGAGTGCGGGGAGTGCCTTCTGTGTGGAGTCTGCATGTTCTCCCCGTGGTTGGGTGTACATTCGAAAGACATGCATAAATTGGCGTACCTTGGTTGAACGTCGAGCTGGCTCCTCGGCATTCATGAAAATCTACTGCTAATCATTAGCAGACTGGAGTTCCGCTGTGGCGACCCCTAACTGGGAAAAGCCGAAAGACAAACAACAATATTTAAGCTCCTTTTATTCATCTAGTATGCATTAATTCAATGCAAGGCACTAATTGTATTACATCTGTTTTGTCTAGAACATTAATTGTATTACAACTATTGACGATAATTTATACATCAGAGTCTCCAAAATATTTGGCTTGGGAATTAATTACATTAGTGATGAAAATGTTCTCTTCTAATAAGAGTAAAACAATATAAGACATCAGTTGTAATGAATTATCTAGAAATACTGCAACATGTTGCTTTATTAAGAGCATTCATTATTAGTCTCTTGATAAGTTATTCATTAGATATGAAAGTGAGTAAACATTGAATCTAAGTGAAAATCTTTGGTAATACGTGCATCGGTAGTTCTCTTTATGATGCATGTATATTGTTTCCTGTTTTTGGTTTCAGATAATTCTGGTTTTCTAGGATGTAGTATCAAGGAAGTAGAAGAGATTTTGGAAGGTCCATCTCCTGCAAAGAGATTAAAGTAAGGTTTCAGTAGTGTAGTGATCCATGGCTGTTATTGTTTAACAATTTAGACAGTGTACTTGCATGACTCCATCAGAGTGAAGGTCAGTTAGACTTCACTAATGTCATTGTCAATGAGGTTAACATAAGGGATTCTCCTGCTGTAATCGGAAGCCTTCTGAATTTAAAACTAGGTAGGCAATAATAGTTGACTTCAAAACACAGAAAGATAGTCCAACAAATCTTATTTTAGCAATTCAGAGAAAAATACAGGTCTAACTCCACTTGTAATGGCAGAGGGGTAATAATATTTAGCTATTACTACACTTACACCAATCGATTTATATACTTACTGATTGAGGAGATTGGAGACTTGTCAGTTGCATTCAATTTGCTCAGGACCTTGCCTTCTGAGATTTCAGACTGATGGCTAAATACAAATTTGTTTTGTGAGCAGACACTCAGGTACTTTTGTTTTTTGATTAGGGGTACACTGCTTTTAAATAGATCTGATAGAATAATGAAAAAAGTATGTGGTAAGGTGTTCAGATGTTACAAAGTCCATTACTGAGAATGTAGCATAGTTAATCAGCAAGTTGCTGATGAGCAAATAGTTTCCTAGAAGGTCAAAATCCAATAATTTTGCAAGTTTCAATCCGGTGCTTTTTCAGTTGGATCTGCCATTCAGTAAATTATCAGCATAAAGTTAACCATTAGGCAAACAAGTCATTGGATAAATTATATAGAGTCTTAGAGAAAACCATTGGACCAGTGCAGGTGAGTGAGGATGACAATATTAGTGATACCCAGGATAATATTGTCCCTTTAGATGTACCATTAAGGAGATCAGAACACCTCCAGAATCAGAACCAACAACAAAATTACCAAGGGGGGATATGCCATTGCAATTAGCAGAATTTTCATTTCAACAGGGGCAGAACATACAGGGGGAGGGGGAGAGGAATGATGAACAGGTGTTAGGGTGTGAATTGGCTCAGATGTACAATATTATACTGAATGAGGCTGGTGATTTCAAAATTTACAATTATACCGACTTGAACATCAGCCCAGCCTCGGCCAACCTACTTCAAAAGGGACTAAATTTTGTTCCCATGAGGAAGCCCAGGGTTGAGAGTGCATTACTTGATTTAAAAGTATTTATTAGAAAACTGAATTTTAAGATGGTTCTTGATAAAAACATCCCCTGGAACAATAAGTCTGAATGTAGAAAAACTAGTACATTTGCCCCCACCCCCCTGCATCTGACTCTGCAAGTGTTCGGAAGTTTATGTATGGAGCAAATTAGAAGATTACATCATTTAAAAAATAGTAATGTTTGTCATAATCATTCCATATCAGAGATGGGACTACTTAAAGAGATTACGAATAATAGGGCTATCAAGGTCATGAAGCCCAAGGGTGGGGGGGGGGGGTTGATTATTATGGATCAACATAGATATGTGAAGAAAATGCTATCTCATTTGTTTTCTGAATCCTATGAGGAGACCTCTAAGAATGAGTTAAATATTTCATACAGGAATATTGACATTATTTTAAACGATCTATTATTAAACAAGCAGATCTCCATCAGTGAGCAAAACTTTCTTACGCAAAAATATCCTTGCACCCCTACCATCTTCGGCACCCCTAAACTCCACAAATGCATGGAGGACCCCTCTTTTAGACCCATTTTTGATGCTAAAGCATCTAAGACTTATAATCTGGCTAAATGTATTGACCACAATTTGAAACATTTGTTACTACAGCATACACACGTACTTAAAGATTCTTGGGACTGCCTTAAAAAGATACAGAATGAGTTATACGGTGACCAGTTAATACTGGTCACCATGGATATTAAGGATCTGTTCACAGCTATCTCCTATGACCAAGGGCTTGATATATTCTACAATCATTTATGTTCCTTTTCTGCTGAGCAACATTCCAGAATTCTTATGTATAGAACATTGTTTTGTAAAATTAATTCCATCAATTTCATTTTATTTGAAAATCAACCTTTTAAGCAAAAAGTTGGGGTAGCAATGGGGGCGGCTTGCACCCTCCCTATTTGCCAATTTTGTCCTTATCCAATGGGAACTTAATTTTGTTTTTAAACATGTTTTCTTTAAATGTTGTAAATTTTATGGGTGATTTCTTGATGATCTTGTAATTTTTTTGGGAAGGGACAATGGAACAACTCCTGGAATTTTATGATTATTTTAATAAAAGTACTGGGTTCCTTAAGTTGACAGTGGAGAGTAATTGTACATCCATTAACTATTTAGACATTACTATAGTTAAGGATACCCAAAATATTTTTTTTTGTCTACACTTTATAGAAAATCTACTTATTCTAACACCCTGTTGCACTTTGACAGTTGTCATCGGACACATCAAAAGAAATCTTTGGTCAAAGGACAGGGTGTTAGAATTTCCAGGATGGTTAGTGAGTTCCCTGACTTTATTCAAGAGATGGGAGAATTAAGGAGCATGCTGACTCGGCAGGGATATCCAGTTTCATTTATAGACCCCATTTTGGATGAAGTCATTAAGAAAAGGAACAGTGTGTATTTTACCCCCTTTCAGGCACCTCAGGAAATCCTCCTAACTTAGGTGTTGAGGGCATTTCCAGATTAAACAATCAGGTTACAATGAACAGCCCCTACATAGATACTATGATTCTCACTTTTAATTCTTTATTTTTTGACATCAAACAGGTTTTAAACAACAATTGGGTACATTTTCTTCGGACAGCACTTGTAAATCTTCTTCTTCTTTTGGCTTTTTTCCACAGCGGAGCACCTGTCTGCTCATGATTGGCAGTGGAGTTTTACAGTTTGAGTTGCCAGCCCGGTGCCCAACCTTCCACAAAAGGCACACACATGCACGCACTCACACCTAGGGCCAATTTAGAGTGTCCAATCCACCTACAGCATGTCTTTGGGATGTGGGAGGAAACTAGAGCACCTGGAGGAAACCCACGCGACCACAGGGAGGACATGCAGACTCCGCACAGAAGGTACCACAGCCGAGGATTGAACCGGAAAACCTCTTGCTGTGAGGTGGCAATGCTAACCACTGCACCACTGTGGCTGCCCACAGCACTTGTAAATCTATGCTTGGTATAAAACCATGTGTGGTGTATAAAAGGGACAGATGTATCAATAATTTATTGGAAAGTAAACATCTGCACAAAAAGGTGGGCCAGATGCTAAAATGCTGTCATTGTGCACAATGCCCCTTTATATATGAGACTACTTGCATTAACATTAAGGGGTGTGGTAAAGTGTAACTTGAAAGGAAATTTAACTGTCAGAGTATGTGCTTGGTATATTTTGCAATATGCCAAACGTGAAAAATGTTATATTGGCAAAATGATCAATAGGTTACACAAGCATATATACCATCACTTATATGACATAAGAAATGGCAACATTGATAATGCACTGGCAAAACACATTATGGAACAACCACAACATTCTTTTAAATTCTCAGCCTTATAGCAAATTCAGGTTGACAGAAATAGGGATGGGCCTGTTGGCCTGGTATTACAATTTAAAGAGTTGCTCTGGCAATTGAGATATAATGCCACCAATTATTTTGGTTTGAATGATACACTCTCAATTTCAAGCTACTTGAAACTAAAGTCCGAGTTTCATATTTCCTAGATATGCATATGGAGTGTCGTGTCTTATCCTGTAATTTTGATGGCGGTACTGATTGTTATTTAATTAGTAACAACAATGCCTTTGTAGTAAATATTTCAATAAATTATGTGTTTTGGACAACAAAGTAACTTTTAACAACTATGCCTATTTGGGCAATATATTTTGATATCTTTTTTCATATACATTTATTTTCATGTATAACTGTTGCTGTAACATTTTGCAAGCCTTTATGAATTACATAGATTATTATATATATATTATATATTATATTCTCATATGCTAAACTTGGTGAAAAGGTTTTAACCAATGGGTGTTTGTAATTTTAACAGGTGACATAAGTGGATGTATATTTAAACAGTCAATTCATATGGTTTTATTTGATTCTGAGGAAGTCTAGTGGCAAATGCCTGACGAAAGAGCTAAATCCAATAAAGTGTTGTTCAGTGGATTCTTAACAACTTTGTGTATTTTTAATAGTTTTGGAGTGTGGATTTGAGAGTTTGATAAAACAGAACTACTCAGCAGAATATTGAGTGCAATAAACAATGTGATAGGTTTTATATACAAGAGTCTAAAGCTATTTATTGTGAATAAATTCTAAAATTCAGTGAAGGCTCATCTAGCTGGTCCTGTTTTGCAGGTGTAGGTCCAGGATGAGCTCAATATGGAAGTAGGTTGTTTATTTGGCTGGGTCAGATGAAATTAAATGTTAAATGACATTGTATGCAAAATAGGATCTTTATTAGTAGAAAAAAAAAGATGGTGAAGTTATGAATTGTTTCCAATTCATTTGAGTTAGCCTTTGTTTTCAGATGTGCTTTTACAGTGTTGGTTGCAGTCCTACAAGCATTTTTCAGGTGGTGATAGTTATATGTGGTATTAGTGGTATGGCTACTTTTCTATTATTTCAGTGTTATACCATGACTTAAGAGGAACTTTAATGGGCGTTGTTAACCAGGGACAGTTAGTGTCATTAATTCCCTCTCATCTAAGATGAAATAGCCTAAATTGTATAGAGGTTAAATATTATAAAATCAGGATAGTGTAACTATAGCACTTTCATCATTCCATAGCAGAATCTAATATACATTACTGAGTTTGTTCAGTAATGTTGTTTCTACAGTATCTGGTGTTTTCTGTTAAAGTACATGATACAGTAGGTTAATTCTGCAAAATGTGAAGTTTGTGGGTGATTTTGGTAATCCCTCTATCTAGAAGCATACTCCCTTCTACAGGGGGTTTGGTCTTCTAGTATCTACAAATAGTTTGTTAGTAATGAATTTCTATCAAGATGTTATTTGCTGTAGTTAAGCCAATCGTACATGATTAGATCCCCAGTGAGTATAAACTTTTACCTGCAGCATTGATTAACACTTTTCAAGTGTTCTATGGTTAGGAGTTATGGATGATTACAGAGATATTTACATACTGTTAAGTCCCGTGTTTAGCATGATGCAGTCTTTTACCAGTTACTGAATAAACACCCAATTTGGAGCACATCCCTCACCATATTGGAAAGGTTAATGATCTTCCAGTTGACATTTTTTCTATTTCTATGTTTGACATCCTTCCTTTTATTCTAGTAATTGCTGAGATTTTACTGTGGTACATTATACTTATAAAATATAAAAATGCCTTGAAAACTCATAAAATTATAGCAAAAATGAAAAAAACATGTACTGCAAATAGGATTAAAACCTAGATGTACTGACTAAAAGTGCTGTTATGTCATTAGACCATGATAATACAAATAAACTACTCTCTGAAATGAGAAGAACTTGATCTATTTAATATCTACTGTGACCTAGACATACACAACATCTTTTATTCTAAATTCAGTATATATTTTGATCAAATGTGCGTATTTCAATACAGACTCATTGGTGTAACTCCTTTTTTTAATATTTTTTATTACTCAGTGGTTATTATTGAAATACATTGTACTTTATGGTTCACATGACCAGAATTTTAGAAACAATTTGCAAGTATATTGTAGATAGACCAAGAAAACAACAAATTTTATCCAACAGCATTATGTAAATAGATCTGATAAACTTATGTTCGGTCTCTTACACAAAGACAATTGGAGACTTGAGCACAGAAATTACATATCTACAGATGCATTTTGTTTAGAAATAAATATAATTCCCTAATCAGGATTAATTGATTTTATTTTCTTCATCTTCTTTCTCCACTTATCATTATTATTATTATTATTATTATTATTATTATTATTATTGTTATTATTATTATTATTATAGAGAAATGGACTATACCACAATGTCTAGTTTTCAGCCATGACCTTGTTATAATCATCTAACATAATTCAAGAAACAAAAAATTTGCAGAACATTTGATATTGCATATTCTATACACTGAGATATCAAATGCACTGTTAAGATTACATTGTGAACAGAAGTTTAAAGGCTGAAGCTTGAATTTTGATAGTTGGTAGTGCTAACTCTTTACCAGTAATAGTTATATATCTAGCTATACACTTAGTATTAGATGGTGCGCAATAATTGTTAAATAGAATGCATCTGGGTTGAACATATTTACTGGATATTAATGAATGTAAGAGAAAAATGGGAAATGTGGTGCCAAACATCTTGGAAGATGTTGGCATAAATAGTTGTGAATAAAGACATATTAAGAAGGATGTTAAAGTGAATTTACTGATGATATTTTATAGTTTGTAGTTCCCGAGGCTGTAACAACAATGGAGAATGTTTTGTATATGGAGGCTAGGACAGGATGGTATTGCTAGTGCTGATTGTGTACATATAATGGCATATGCATCTGAGATGAGATCTTGACCTAACTTATTTAGCAATGGAAGGTAGTAGTTCAGATAAAAAAAACTGAAAAATATGTGTAACAAATGACTTCTGCTAACTAATAACTGGTAAGGTTCTGTGTTCAGAGGATACACAATCATGTTTTTTTTTCAGGGGAAGATGTAAACATATAACAATTGTCTGTATTTAGGCACATTTGTCTTTTAAAAGTAGTAAGTTAATAATTGGAATATAGCAGAATGAATAGCCATTTCTTGGCATTCTTAGGTTGCTGCTACTGCAGATAATATAATGTTTTTTATTAAATTTTGAACTTGATGGCTGCTTTGGAATAAAAGTTTTTAATGAGTGAGAATAATATATCAACAGTCAAAGATATTTAGAAAAGCATGATTAAGTCCAGAAGAGGGTGACATCTGTGAGCTAGGCTTAAACTGAAAGTTGTTTTTTTTCTGAAGCATATAATAACATAAATTAAATGTTATTGTAGTTAATTTTTGTTGACATTGGACTTGTTGGGAAGACTTTAGAAATGATAACAAAAAGTTTGATTGAATATGATGCAACTAAGTAATATGCATAAAGTAGATAGGTGGTGTTTTTATTTTCTATACATTTTATCATTGTGCCTAGTGACCATCACTGGTCGTGAACAATTTGCTTCTAAAAGTGAAATTAACCATCGGGTTATCATCCATGCATCCATCATTGATGTTTATGTTCTTGTCAGTATCCCTTGTAAAGACAATAATGTAATTATAGCCTCACCACTTCCCTGGGTGAGGGAAGATGTGCATTACAGGGAGGGGTCTCCATTGCACCCAGAATTGAAGGCTTCCATCAAGCTGCTTGTTGGATGAAACATCTATTATCAGACATCTACATCTACTGCCTCTCCTTATGACGGTGGCAATCCATGGCCACTCCTATCCCTCTCACCAGAATGGACACATTCATCATCCCCACATCAGTTCTAATAAACCTGCAACCTGATAATTGAAACTGGATCTTCCAGACCAGACTCAGGACTTTCTCCTTCTGTATCTTTAGGGCTGGTTCATAATTTATAATGTCTAGTGTATTAACTCCATTGTTAAAGAGATGTGAAAAAGCCATGGCCTCAAGCATAAGCCTTGGGAAACATGAGTGGGTTAATCGATGGGTGGCTAAAACAGTACTCAGCTGTTCATGTTCTGAAGGTACACAGGGAACTAGTGAAGAACATCCTATAAAGTGAAATATCAAATGCATTGATCACTACAGATTGATATCAATACTATAAAGTGTAAGGATTTGCAGAAACTTGGTAAGAGATGCCAAGATCAGTCTTCAGTGAAATCAATTGCCTACTTCTATTTTTCTATAGGTGCTCTCCTTGAAAGATATGAGAGCAAGGGTAGTATTTTGAGCTTACAGAAGATTTACTCCATTTAGAATAGATGACTTTTTGTCTAGAAGGAGTTTAAAACAGGAACGGAAACTCGGGCACACTAAAGAATACATTTTAAGTGCATTAATTCTTGTATTCACCATAACTTCCTTAGAAAACCACAATTTAAAACAATCTGATTAAATAGCTGTCATATTCCCATCTGATTAACCAATTAACCAATAAGATCAATTCACTATATAATGCATACATAAATAAATGAAAAAAATGAATAAACATGATATTCAAATATTGTGCAAAAATTCTTACACTTTGCCAACTTAATAAAAAATATTCCAAATAGATAGCCATCTTATCTAAATATTTTTGAATTTAAGATAACTCTTTATTGAAATGCTATCATTAATCCCCAGAATGATATCTGCTCTTCTAAAAACTTAAATGGTAGATTTTTTTTAAGTCTTGTTTTAGAAGTTAGTTTTACATTCAACTCTTAGTTAACTGGCACCCATGGGGATTGGTAGATTCAGATAACTGTAGTTTCAAGTTGCTTGACAGTTGCTATTAAAAATAGGCCTGACTAATGCTGTACCCTATACTATTTGCTTGGTTTGACTTGCTCTTAACTTGGAGACAGAGGGAATTTATTCCTATCTTCCTTTTTAAAACTCTAAAACTGTAAAAACATAAGATATGTTTCTGGGGGGAAAAGTGCAACACTTGAAAATTGTATTGTATTTCTTCAACATTTTTTTTTTCTGGTTGCTTGAGAGTGCTGGTTGCTTGAGTTTCAGTTAACTGAGAGTTTACTGTATTTTCCTGGAGATTTTGAAAGAGTAAATAGTATTCATATTGGTCTGTAGTGATCAGGGACTGTAGAAAAGTTTGTGACCTCATTCATGGTGGAAGGATTAGGCACATTCTTGTGGAAAGAGATATTTCAACATATTGTATATTTGTATGAATTTAACATACAAGCCATCTGAATTTGTTTATCCATGGAATTTGATGTTTACAAAATTAGTAATCCCTGTCTGGAATTCACATCTGTGGTAAAATACACCACCATTTTGGACAATTTCAAAAGTAATTTCAACTAACACATTTAGGATGAAATCTCAAATCAAATGAAGAGCATCAGACTACAGGGTGTTAGCAACTCCTAACCTGGAACTCTGCGGGTATGTATGCCCAGAAGAATTGAGTGCAAGTAGCTTTTTCATTAGATGATTTCCTTCTTTAAGTAGTGCTTGTGAACTTCGAAACACGCAGAAAAGCTTAATGTATGAAAAGGAATAGTCTGCCATCTGAATAGAGAATGATCATGTTTCTGAAATAAAGAAAGATACAGTGCTGCGCTGTTCATATATGATTTCCATTATTTTGCAGTTGCTGTAACAACATGATCATTGTTTACTGTTAGAGCCCTTAATCTTATTCAGGGGATCAGCCATCTTCTTACAAAATAATAAGCAAATACATACATCATAGAAGATATTTTGATAGCCAGTAGGATATATGCATGTAAAATATCTAGATATTTTGCCTTCATTGAATTGCACTCTTACCACCAGGATAGTCCTTTCCCAACTGTAGCTTATAACATACCTACTTCTCTTTGTTAATCTTCTTTTTCTATTCTTCTGTCATACCAAAATCTCAAGTAATTAAGCTTTAAAACTATGTAAAAAATAAAAATTGCATTAAGCTTTGAAACACACCCCACATTCTAAAATACATTCTGTGTAAACAATACACTGACCAGAAAGTCTTTATATAGTATGCCTTTCTCAGAATAAATAAATACAAGAAAAGATTCCTAGGAATTGTCACTTTTCATATCTTGATTTAGTTTCAACTAGGTATGGCAAATGCAGTGAACTGCATTTACCCCCCTCCCCAAAACAAAAATGCTGAAAATTACTTTTTAAGTGCTTTTTGCAGGAAGACAGGACCCACTGCATCCCCTAACTTATATATTCCAAATCCATGGTCACACAAACTTGAAGAAGAGGTCAATTCCCCCCAAAAGGGCATCACTGCTAGCAAAACTCATTTCCTATAGAGGAATGGCAACCTCACTTGTTGACAGGTTGAAACTCTTACATTGAATCGTAGTCCATCAGTACTTTTCCCTTTGATTTATTCCTAAAAATAGTATATTGTTGAAGGTTGTTAAACGATTCACAAAACATGTTAGATGTCACTGGTAGCATTTCAGTAATTTTGCTATTCACAAAGAATTGTTGCAAATGCATTCTGATTCAAACTGCATCTGAATTTCAAGCTAGGTCATATGTTGTTGTTGTTGTAATTGTGTCTTTTGGCTTTTCCCGGTTAGGGGTCGCCACAGCGGAACTCCGGTCCGCTAATGATTGGAGGTAGATTTTTATGTGCCGAGTTACCAGCCCTGATGCACAACCTTCAACGAAGGTATGCACATTCACGCATGTCTCCACACAGAAGACACTGTAGCTGAGAATCGTACAGGACAACGTCTTACTGTGAGGCGACAATGCTACTGCAGCACCACCACCGCAGTCTATAGGCAAAGAGTTAATGTAATCCATAAGATATATCTAATTGGTAAATTATTGTATGTATCTTTAGAACTTGATTCTCTTTAGTTTATAAGCTCTACACAAAAGATGTTCCCAGACCTCCCCTGCAAGTCTCCGATTGTTGCATGTAGTATAAACATAGTAAGTCATGAATCCCAGATAGAAAAGCTCCATAACCTTGCATAAAATGTATGCTGCATAATGACTTACTTGGCATAACACTACTAGCTTTGCTGGATGTCATCAAAATGACAACTGTAAAAGATATCAGTGACACAAAGTGTATCCACTTTGCTACAAAGAGCTACAACTTGCAATATGTTCCTAGATAACTAATGAATGTGTGAATGAAAAATTAGTGACAATCATTCTTCTGACAAGTAAACCCTCAAATTTTGTTTTAATCTTAAAGGGATCTAGATGTTTGACCAATAGAAGGAGCCAGCCATCGTATGTCCCAATAAATGAGATTTGACAATTTTGCCACAATTGCTACAATGACCACAGGAAAACACCCCCAAAGGTTCCCCAGTCATAGTTGCTTGTGAAAATTGTGCAATATAACATAATGTGTATGTTTATAATAGTTGAAACATGAGGCTAGATTCTTACCCTTCTTGAGAATGAGAATAAACATTTGTCCGGTAATACATCTAATTAATCTTAACTATCGTGTGACACCACGATACTTCCCTAGTTAGACAACACAAGAGTGTGTAGTCTACTTGTGAATGCATGTGCATGTCTGTTAATATGCTGACTCACAACTCATTGTGGTGGAGCCTATTGTGTGCCCAAAGGATGATATCAGGTAGAGTCAGCACAACTGATGCTGTATGCTTAGGGTGGGTAATAGACTGGAAAATATTTGAATGATTTGCATGGGAAGTTTTGTTTATGGCATAACCTTTATACATACATGCACACACACACATGTACTCACACATGCACACTCACAGACACACACAAGCATGCACACTTTCACTCACATGCCCCCCCCCCACACACACACACACACACACACACACACACACACACACACACACACACACACACACAGACACACACACACATACATACACACACACATATGCACTTTGAATTCTGCCACCTGGGCCCCATTTTCAAAAAAAAAAAACTTTCTTCTGTTTTGTGTTTGTGTTTAAAAAATGTGTTTTGGTGTCTCTTCTGATGATGTTAGCAACATACCTCTTAATTGTCCAGATTTTCACAGAATGTGCAAATTTTTGACTCATATTCTTTGTCTGTTCCTCAAAATTTGTGGTTTTCAGGCAAATCACTGGGATGATCTGAAGATGGAAGTCACTAAATATTGACATACATTTGAGTTTCAGAGTTCAAATCCTTCAGAAAATGTATGGTAAAATAAACCCTGTTATCCCAATAACAATTTTTTTAAGTTTATAAAAGCTATATTTAAAATATGTCCCTATTTATGGGCCTTTGTCCCCCATTTTGTTGGCTTTGTCCAGATTTCTGTCACTAAGAGGTTGAGAGGAATGGGAAGCAAGCTGTTTTTTGTTTTAACTCCTTAATTATTGTTCCGTATGCATCCATTTTTCATGATATCATGTCTGAGTACTTGCAAGGATTTAAAGTATGGTTAGATTTCTTGTATCTTTTTTATGAATATGCATTCAAAACTGGTTCTTAAGTCATTTGGTTTGTCTCTGTTTTTTTTTTTTCTTTCATAAACTTAATCACATTTCAGAAAAAAGTAACATGAGCAAAAGTCTTAAACTCATTCAAAGTATGCATTTTATAATTTCATTAATATATCACATATTCCTTTCTTGAAAAGAAAAATCATTCATGCAGGCAGTCATACTTGAGATTGCTATGTGGCATTACTAACTTGATGCAGACAGTTTGCATGCTGAAAGTTTTGACGTTTCTTATGTCATGAGTAAATTTGCTAGTCATACAGTTTAGAATTAAATTAAATGCTTAGGAGTCACTTCAAGCTACAGTGCTAATCTGAAACCCACAGCATGCATGTTGATTCAGTTCTTTGTTGTTTAAAACTCATTGTATTTAAGAAATCAATGGTGCATCTTTTATTGCGCAGCCTTAGGGTCTGTTTCACAGCAGAAGCGGAGGTAATGTATCCATGCACACTTTTGTCCTGAATAATTTTATTGCAACATCTCATTGTTTAGATCTGAATTCTCTTGCCTCCCTATTATATATCTGTAGATAATTCTAAGGTGGATAGTATATTCCTTGCAACTGTTCCTTTGATAATAAGGCATTTCTTTGCCTAGCAGCATGAAAGTGAAATAGTTCATTAACACCTTTGCAGTTTCTAAAATATATTTATTTTAACCCTGGTTTTGGACTGAGGTTTTCTACTGATTCATTATCTTTCAAATCTAATTACATTTAAATTGTCTGGTCTTACTATTTAACTTTTCCAATACTCAATTGTTCTGAGACCCCTGGGAGTTTTCCTGTCTCTAATAGTGAGACAGGGTGAGTTGTGCTGTCTCTGTACCAGTGAGCCTGGAAGAGTTGTAGAAACAGGAAGCAATCTTGCAAGAAGGCAGTCATTGATTCACACCCTGTGGCAAGCTGCTGAATATCATGTACAGGACAGTGGTAACATATTCATTTAAGTTTCTTTGCCAATTAGTTGCAATGGTATTCCCAATACAATTCCAACATTTTTAGTTTTAATTAACTGTTTGTCATTTGAATACAAGGATGTCTCTGCTTCCTTAAAATGCAACACATGATGTTAGCATTCTACACCTAAGGTAAGTCTGCTATTTGAGGCAATATAGAGGTCTACAGGTTCCTAGGGACAGTCTAACACAACTTGTATAAAATAAAAAAACTTTTACAGATAAAAAGCTACAAAGATTTCACCTTTCTTCAAATTTTTGTATATTTAAGACATAATACAAAAAAAATTGTACCAAGCCCATAAAATCCAAGTTTTCATATTCAGCAATACATGTTTAACATCTGATTATATGAGGAAAAATCACTTCTATTTTGATAACCTTTTTCAGTAAAGTCGATGCTGAACTGTTCATATACAGAGGCAGTTTTATTGCCTACTCCTGTTTACGTCAGTATAAGGTATCCTACTCAAATGTAGGCACAGCAGCAAACAAAAAGGCTTAAAACTGTTACTATGAGGGTGACAGAAATGTTCTTTTTTTTTTGTTTATTTTCAGACCCATTTTACTTTCATAATGCCTTATCATTGTGATACTCAAATAGCTTTTTACAAGAATTCTTCAACAGCATGCAATTCATCAGATAACTTTTTGGAGAAAAATTAAGTATTTTTTCCCACTGTCTAAAAGTAAATAAACTAAGCATATCTAATGGGGCATGGTTACAAGTTTATTTCAGTACTTATTTTACAAAGTTTTTTTCCAGCCATAGTGCTTTCATTCATTTGAGTATACATGTCTTTCCTGTGTCTGCATAGACTTTTGCTGGGAACTGTAATTTCCTCCCACTTATTTTATATATGCTATAAATAAATTGACAATATTTTATATTGCGCATGTGTAAGCATTTCTGTGGTATGACAATTTATGTATGTACTACCAATGAAATAGCGAAAAACTAAATACATTATTGACACTAAAATCATCAACAAACAAACATCCAAAGCATAGTAGGCTGCATTTAAAATACATTCCTTCACAAGCCATTAAAACATAATCTGTACTTTATTAACTCCCATACAATGTCATTAAAAAGTCACCTAATAGTCAAAAAATGCATAAGAAACAACATTAGAGTATCCCACGATCTGGTGCACATTGACCATACAAACACCATATATGATGACACCATCCTTCAATCATATTTTCCATATGTGGTAAAAGGTATTCATGTAGGCTACAAACACTCCAAAAGCTGCATGTAAACACTGGAGGAAATCTAGCAGCAGAAGGAATCTTTATAGCAAACTTTCTCACCTTCACAAAAATGCCATAATAATCTGCATAACTGACATGTGAAGAAGTACATTCAGGAAATATCTTCAATTTATTAAATGACATGGGAATGTCATAAGCAGGTACAAAGGCAAATGTCATTGCAAACTTCACATCTATACCATATTTCATCCAGTCCTCAAGAATATAAATTCCTTCAAATGTTCTGGTAAAAAGATAAGACCCCAATTCATTATAACATACAGTTTTAATTGCACTAATAACACATGAAAGAGAAGGTTATAAACTTCACGGTACAAAGCTCATCCAGGCACAGAAATCTTATTATATGTTTTGGCATTATCTTTATCCAGCTTCTGTTACATTTAATAGAGATACAAGTAGTACATAACTTCCATGTAATTATCCCCTAACCATGTGTCACCAGCAACTCATAATGTTGAAGTACATATATCTACTAATTTGGTTCAGTGGACAATACAATCATAGATATTTTTCCTACTTCATCAATAGACTTTGTAACATAACTGTCTCTTATGAACTGACCACTCAGAAATAGTGACACCATGAACAATAATGTTTCTTGACCTAAACAGCCTTACTATTTATTCAAAATACATTATAGGTTCATAGCTATGTACTAGGCTGCCTGCCTTTGTGGGCCATTTTAAGCCTGCTCGATTATCCCATGTGAGTATTAAACACTGCACCTTGGGTCTGCAAGGTAAACACATTAAACATTATGCCAACCTCCCACCACTGACCATTCTGACACGTAGTACTTTCAAATGGCAAAGCAGCAGCAAGATTCCCAGAAGCACAGCACATTTCATCCTTAACAATCCCACAAGGGAGTTCCCTAAACTGCAACAATTCACCTTTCAGATTAAATATAGTTCATAAGTCTCCTCAGCCTCTGATAATGATAGTGGGCTGTGTGCATATTAGTTTCTCCTTAGGAGGTAACACAAATATTACATTCCTCACTCAGCACTACTAAAATAATTCCAACCAGCATTGCTAGTTATGTTTCTTGTTGCATTTCCTTCTGAAGGGCAAACAGATACCCATATTAAATATAGCCTTACTTCACTGTCTCTTTTATGTGCCATTTAAACATCCCAAAACAACAGGCACAAACACTGAACAGAGAAAGCCTTTATTAACAGATTCTCTTACCATGACATGATGAACACATTTACAGTATCATTTACATTTGGTCATCTTCAATAAAACAATTATTAGAATATCATCTTTTATGTGTATGTCAGGGGCAATTGCCCCAACATTTAGTTGTATATATTGAGTCAGTGGTCACAGAACTACAATATTAGCAAAATGTTAAGTGCAACACTATACTCAACTAAACTGATGTAGATAATGGCATAAATCAGTAATCTGTGACTTTGACAAATATTAACACCATTCAAACCATTCGATTAACTGATCATTCAGTTGTTTAGTATTTATACTTTCCTGCCATTGACTGCCATCATGTCAAGAATTAGTGAACTGGTCTTTAACCTTCATATGAATGTCATCACAGTTTGATAATATTGCATTGTAAAGAGGAATGGCCCATGTTATTCTTGTTTCCACAGAATATATTATACTAGACAGGCCTGAATGCAAAAATACATGATACACACATTTCTCAGAAATTATAAAATGAAATCAGGTGTGTCACACTTATATGTAGTTGCTGGTCAATGCAGTATACCATGCTTTACCAAATATTACTTTTAAAAGAGTCCAGATTTTGAACTTGCTACTTCAATAGACAGAATACTGGACTGAGTTTCCTAAACTGTAATTGTGATGATTGGTCAATAAGATCTGATATTTGGTAATATATTGGAATATCAGAGTTGTTACAGTTTGTATGCAGCAGGAACACAAACTTCTTAAGCAGAGTTTGAGGATATGGCTCATATTGCCATAGCTCCCTTTTTTAAGGAGGATATGTTGTTATATTTTTGCATGCAAAAATGTGTTTTCATTTAAAAGTTTTTAATGAACTGTATACCATGCTGTTCACGTATACGATTTCTTTGAACATTACTTTTCAATAGACTGAATGCTGTCCATACCGCTGGAAACACACCCATGTCTAATATCTCCTACAACAGACTAGCCCTAATCATTTGTACCATGGTTGGTGCTGAAGACATTCCAAACATTAGGTGGTTATATCTGGAATATCCAGTAGGTAATGGATAGACACATACTACTTAAATAATTTATTAAAATATAATTGGTTCTGTTCTATGACTCAGTGTCATTTCAGACATATTTCTACCTGTTGAATGTATCCAGTATGTATATGTATCAGAGGTAATAATCTTTATTGTGGGGGATACATTGCATGGGGTTCAAAGAAAATATATCCAAACCTGGGGAACATCAGAATTAGAGGAGACATGAGGGGGCAAGATATGATAGATTGGACAAGAAAAATGTTAATTGTAGGGGTGGCTAGGACTTTCCATAGAGAAACTGAGTTAGGGGAAATCATGGGTGATACAAAGGTAATGAACAGCAAAACGAAGTTATGAACATATTTTTTTAACTGTATTAGTACCACTACACACAGTCTATTCTCAGAAGAGATATCCAAGATGATGGGTATGCTCACTTGGTATAACTTGGCAATGGCATGAGGAAAATTTAACTATTCTTTTCTTGTTCACAGAGACAATATGGAAGAAAATACTGATGTAGCTGGAGTGACTATTTTGGTACAAGAAAATGGATTCTGAGAGTTTGAACACAATGGAGTCTAATAATAGCAGAAAAGAGAGAACAGTTGTGGAGAATATAAGTGATCAAGCAATACAATTAATTTTAGTGGCATTTTAGCTATAAGAAAGTCATCATGTATTAGTTCACTGGTATGTTGAAACAGATTCCCAGGGAGATCCATTACATTAACTGTGACATCAGGTAATGGCAGCCATTTTCAGGGAGACTGCTGAAAATAATACAGTCAGATAGTAAATGGATCATCAAGATGTGAAGTTAGAAATCATATATGTAAGCAGCCTTATCGACAGCAAATGAAGTGCTGCTTGAAAAAGAGAAATATAAAATAGGTAGGTAAATAAATACATATATACACTCATAAAAAAACAAACAAATAAATAAGAAAAGAAGTATTATACAAAGACATTTCCTGATTCATAAATGATATTTTAAAATGTTGTAATGCCATTAGAAGTACAGGACATCAGAGCTTTAATAGGTTCATAGATTCATAGGTAGGTACTAGGCTATTAGCCCTAGGGCCTATATAAGCCTAGCCAAAAAGGTACCCTGACTTTTGCCACCCAAGAAAATAATTTTCCTGTGCCCCTGTCGATTAGAGCCACAGAACTGATCCCTGGGGTGAATTTCCTATTTCCCATCCAATCATCAAAATTTTTCTTGAAGAGTGCTAATGAGGAACTCTGTTTGACATAGATAGGTAGTCTGTTCCAGAGTATGGGAAGTCTCTGGGACAGGAATCTATCCCTCCAACATGTTCTGTTTATTGTGGTGACAAGGTTTAAGTCCATAGAGCGTATAGCTCAGAGGAACTGGGATTTCTTTAAGTGGAGCATGTCCAACAGCTCTGGGTTTTACATAGCTCTGTATGTTAGGCAGAGATTGCCTCTGAGTAGGCGATATGCGACAGAGTAAAGCTGGAGTTTTTTGAGATGGTCTGCATAGGGCATCTGTTTGAGGCCAGTAATCCTCTTTGTAAGGTATTTCTGTGGCCTTTCCAGTTGTTGTGGATGTCTTGTGAGGTACATACCAATAGGGGCATTGTACTCTATAATGGGTCTAATGAGTGATGAGTAGAGGGGAACAATGACCTCTTTTTTTCTGGATGAAAATCCTTTTGTGATGAGGTGAGCCATGTAGAAGGATTTCCTGACCACTGTGGCGATGTGATTATCAAAGGAGAGACTACTGTCCACCTGTGTCCCAAGGCCTCTTATCACACCTTTGGCATTAAGTAGACTACCACTTATGTGGATTTCATGGGTACAGAGTTTTTACCAAAGGGGATGACAATGCACTTTTTGGCATTGAGCTTCAGGCCATGGCTTTGACACCAGGCATCTGTCTCAGTGAGGCCCTTTTGTAGTATGTCCACATCGTTAGGAGTTTCGATTATGGCTTCTAGTTTGCAGTCATCTGCAAACTTTGTTAGCCAAAGACCTTCTGTGTTAGCCTGTACTTCAGAAAAGTAGATAACAAACAGGAGAGGACCCAGGACTGAACCCTGTGTTACTCCACTTGTCACTGGTCTGAAGTCAAATTTGGAGTCTGCTACTTTCACAGTGTGGGTTCTGTCCATGAGCCAGTTGGCAATCCATCTTGTGACATAGGTATTTATACCTAGTTTAGTGAGCTTATCTATAATTCCAGAGTGGGGGATGGTCTTGAAAGCCTTGGCGAGATCTAGATAAGCTGTGTGAGCCATCTTACCCTCATCTATGACTTTGGTGACTACTTCAAAGAAGTCAATCAGGTTTAGGAGACATGATCTGCTTTTTACAAACCCGAACTGGGTAGGTTCCAAAGTTTGGAGATTACCAATGTCTTTGTTTATGAGTTCCATGATGATACATTCCATGTCCTTGCAGACCAGGCTCATCAGGCTAATGGAGCAGTAGTTCCCAGGGTCTGTCATGGCTCCCCCTTTGTGGAGTGGGATAACCATCACAGTGCACTATTCAGTGGGCACAAAGCCTGAGGTGAGGCTATGATTGAACATGGTACTTAGGTAGGGTGCCAGTTCATTCTGTAGTTCATGTAGAATTCAGCCTGGGATATTGTCAGGTCCCATGGATGCTGTGTTCTTGGCTTTGAAGAGTGTGTTTTTTACCTGTGCAGCCATGATTACAGGAACTTTCCATTCTTCCGGTATAGAGATGGGCCCTCTAGGGGGTGAGGGGGGTAAAGTTAGCACTGAACCTATCTGCCAGGATGTTGGCAATATCAGTTGGTTCTGTATATTTAGTGCCATTGTGCTGTAACTCAGAGCAGATCTAAGTGTTGCCATTGAGATTCTTGACATAGCTATAGAATGCTTTGTTGTTGCCTTTAGAGTTAGTGGCAATTTTGTTTTTGTAACTAGCTTTGGAGGATTTTATGAGGGATCTCAGCTTCTTACTGAGGTTGACCTGGGAGTTCCTCCAGTCATGGGATTTTACTCTTTTTTGCAACAGTTTCTTTATTCTGTTGTAGAGTTTGTTTATGGCAGAAGACCACCAGATTGGCTTCCTTTTTTTGGAGGATAGCATCTTGGTTCTATTAGGGATAGCATGATCCATGCACTCATGTAAGTGCTTATAAAGTGCATTTGTGTAGGATTCAGCAGTCATACCTCTATTGTCCATCTGCCTGGGTGTCATGAAGTTTGCCACTTCTGTCTTAAGAAGTGTGAAGTTGGCTTTGGAGAAGTTTTTTATGGTGGTTTCCCTAATTGTGGGTGGGGGCGGGATGTGGATGTCTAGGGTGATTAGCTTGTGGTCGGATCTGACCAACGAGGACTTGACCTCTGGTGTGGAACACTGCTTGCCTAAGTTGGTAATGACCAGGTCTAGGATACTGCTGCCTCTGGTGGGGGTGTGAATAAGTTGATCCAAGGAGTTGGAATTTATGAATTCCAGAAAACGTTGAGCAAAAGAGTTGGTACATGAGTAGCTTTCCCAGTTAATGGTGGGGTAGATAATTGTCCATTATTAGGGTGTTGGGTTGTACCCTAATACTTTCCGGTGTATCAAGAAATGAGGAGTGGGAATCCTGGGGCATGGTTGGGGGTCTGTAGCAAGCTAAAATTTGGATTGCGGTCTTGCCCAGAGTTAGTTGCACTTAGATAATCTCGGATGTATTATGCTGTGCAACTAGCCTGGAGGTGTGGATATCCTTAATGAATATGGACACGCCTCCACCTTTAGTGCTTCATTCCCGGTTCGGTGGCCGAAAGGTGTGGTATGAATTATAGCCTGATAATGCAGGGCTGCTCTCTGGAGCTTTGAACCAGGTCTCTGTCACTGCACAGATGTCGATGTTCTCCATTTTAAGGATTGCCTCGAGTGAGTGCATTTTGAGGTTTAGACTTCTAGCAAATGAATAGCATTACCCTCAGATTTTGCTTGCTTGTACCTGTTACGGTGGTGAATTTGTCATTTGAACCTTGCCTAAAAAAGGCACTATAGGGATGGCAAGAGCCTTTGCCAGTATCCGGAATCCCAAAGATGACAGGTGCAGGCCATCTCTGGGAAAGCATTGTGTCTGTCGATCATGTCGTCCCAGGCAGACAAATACTGGATCTCCTTAGAATGACACCAGAAGCTTAGCCAATTGTTGAAGTCAATCATTTTGTTCTTGTACTGTGGTATCATTCTGGGTGATGACAGGATGCTACTCAGGGCTAGGATCATACCTGCCTGGGCTACAAGATCGGAGAGCTCCTCCATGTCTCTTTTCGTGTAGTTCAGGGAGGTACATCTCAGGTCATTCACACCAACATGGACAATGATAGTGTCATATTTGTACTTGTTGTGGAGATACCTGAGTGCGTGCATTATGTTGCGGATCCTGGCACCTGACAGGCAGCTGACAGTAACTTTCTCCTTGTTTAGCCTGGTGAGTGGAACATCAGTGTGCCTAACTATAGAGTCACCTATGACTAGAGTGTTGGGTACATTGTTATGCCTTATGGGCTGTGGTTGAATGGCACACTGGGTTTGAGGGCTATGTGTCATTTGGGTTGTGTTGGGGGGTGGAGTTTGCTTGTGTTTCTGCTTTGGAGGTCCCTGATGCTTGGGCATGTGTTTATTGAGAGCCTCCATGAATGTAGGTGTGTGTTTTGTGTTTCTATGTGTGTGTTTTGGTTGTGTAGGTTTTGATGGACTATGTAATGAGTGTAGTGTGGTGCAAGTGTTTACCTTCTCCTCTTGACTGTATATTCCACTCTTAGGTGAATAGAGCTTTTCTTCCAGTTTGGCTATATAAGTGCATCTCTCATAGGTTGTAGTGTTGGATGGTAGGAGGAGAGGGTTGTCTGTGTACATGAGGTAATTGCTGCATTGCCCCAAGATGCCCAGATTCATCAGGTAGACAGGAGAAATCACTGCGAGCTGACCCTTAGACATGCCTGGATAGGTGCTTATTTGTTAAGTACTAAAAATTGCTTTCCTCTAGACAAGTGAAGAAAGTTGAGTGCTTTAGTAATTTGAAGCTTATTTAGTGCTTACAACAAGTTCTGAACAAGTGCTGAGTTCAAAGAAACAGATTTGAGTGCTGAAAATAGAAAACTGGCTAGTCCTAAGAAACAAAATTAAGCTAGAAAGCTTCCCTCCAACACAGAAAGGCTTGGGGGCTCAGAAGCATACAAATAGTCTAGACCACTTACAGGAAAGGCAGGAAACAAGTTTTTTTTTTCTTTCCCAGATGCTCTCTTTTTACACAGTAGGAGTGCCTGAAATCAGAATATGGTCTCACTGCACTCAGTTGAGTGAGCAAATGAGATGGGCCCAGAAGGAGTATCCAAACACAAATTTACAAGAGGGTTGGGCAATTTCAAAGCCACCAAGATTAACACCAAAACAAAACCAGGGAGGGTGGGTGAGTAACTAACTGAAAAAACAGAGTCAAAACTTCAAGTTCAGTTAATATTCAATGCAACACAAATAAATCAATTAAAATTCTGTATTATTTGAAAAAAGTGTAGATAAAAGGTACTTAAATTGGCTTATACATCCAGTTGAATACAGCTAGATCTTAGCCAGCCAACGCTCAAATTTTAAGCAGAAAATATTCCAAAATGTACCACTTAAATAGGCAGTATCAGGATATCAATGAATGAGGCTACCCCCGACTGCAATTGCTGTCTATGCAGGATTCTAACATGCAATAAAATCTAGCAAGCACTAACTGAAAAAAACAGAGTCAAAATTTCCAGTTCAGTTAATATTCAATGCAACACAAATAAATCAATTAAAATGCTGTATTATTTGAAAAAAAGTGCAGATAAAAGGTACTTAAATTATCTTATATGTCCAGTTAAATACAGCTAGATCTTAGCCGGCCAAAGCTCAGGTTTTATTATATTTCCCAGTCAAGAAAACATATGACTTAGGTATTAAAATAAGATGCATACTTTTTTTCTGTGAGTGAAATGTAAAGTAGCACTTTTGTGATGCAAATGGATGGTGCAGTAGTGCAGTGGTAGCACTGTTGCCTCACAGCAAGAGCTTCTCCAGTTTGATTCCCGGCCTGGGTGCCTTCTGTGTGGAGTCTGCATATCCTCCCTGCATTTATATGGGTTTCTTCCCTCATTATAAAGACATGCATCTGGAACATTTCTCCCCAGGCCTTCACTGAAAATTGGCTTCATTCCAAGTCAGATTTTCACAGTTAACAAATGTTAAATAAATAAAAGTTCAGTTATTTATTTAAGAAAAGCTTAAGCCTGCATCTGTCTCTCCTTGCTCTGTCTATATCAATATCTATATTTGTCTTTGTATATCTATGTATATCTATATCTATATTTATCTGTCTATCTATCTATCTATCTATCTATCTATCTATCTATCTATCTATCTATCTCTCTATATGAATAGACAGTCAGATAGCTAGATAGATAGATAGATAAATAGATAGATGGAGATGTAGAAATATATAAAAACACAGGAAAAACTGTTATTTCTTGATCTTCAAAGTTGCTTGCTAAGACTCATTAAAAATCAGCAAAATACAATCAGAGATTGTAGCCAGTCTCATTTGAGATTGTAATTAAGCTTCAATAATTTGTCTGGAAATTAATACTTCTTTATTGACAAATAAAAGATAAAGCATACATGAGAGCCTTTACCCTTAACAGAGTTTCATCACATCTAACTCTAGTTACATGACATGCAGTAGTTATATGCTTCAACCCACAGTTCATTGTCACTTCACTCTAGCTGGGGTTATAAACATAGGCCATGGGCTATATGGCAAAGCTAACACTTGATATATCTCATCTTTCATCGCTGTTATGCATATCTACTTCTATTGATAGCTAATAGGTTATAACATATATGCTGTATTCCTATCCTCTGTACTTAGTGCTTAATCAGCACACACACTTTATACAACTGTTTGTCAATGGCTATGCACATCCTAGAGTTCTTCATCTTATCTGTGATGTCATACCTAGGTGTCATTTGAATTTCCCATATTTTAAATGTGCAAAAAGTACTAACAAATACATGACAGCCAATCAAGTTATAACCCTTGAGTATTATGCTGTTGTAATCATAACTACAACTAGTCAGACCTTGTTGGAAATTGTCTAGCTGTCCCAGTGACTGAAATCACCTACCTTGCATCCTTAGATCAGATAATCTACACCCTTTCCATGAAAGAATGGATATAACTATCTAGTGATATATCAGTTTACAAGTAGTCTGCCAAGAGCCATAGAAGAGCTCTACATGTTCTAGGTTTAAAATTGCTTACAACATTCATTACAATGAAACAAAAAGGGTTAAATATGACTGAATCCTATTTCTGTATGCTCCATCAATTGACAAAAGATATTAAATCAAGTAAGTTATAAGAGGTAGGCAGCAACATGTGTGTTATAAATCATAGTTAACGGTTTAAAGAAAAATGAGTCCAGTATTATAACAGTCATACTGAAATTGCTACAGATGTATTCCCTGTCATGTAGCTAAGTGTTGTTCCAACAGAGGAAACCAGTGAGCCTGTCCATTATACCAGTGCCTGTTCCATAAGGCCTTTTCAACGCTGTCATGGGGAAGTGGAAACATTATATGAACACATGGACTGTCTAATCCATGCTAATATATTAAATCTACATGATCATTAATTATTAACATTACATTAATCTGATTATAACTGAGGCAAGTGTAAACTGATTCATAGATTATTATAGTACTGAGAAGAATTAGTTATAGTATGAAAATAGGTCCATTGCCCATATTCATACATAATGAAACTGTGTGGATATTGCAGGTTATAAACCTAAGACAAGCTCAGCTTGTGGTAGAAGGCTAAAGCACACATAGTTTCTTTGTTGAAAAGAGACTTAATCTGAATGTATGAAATTTGATCTAAACTATAGGAACATGCAAAATGTCGCTATCCTGCAGAAAGATGTAAATCTGTGCTATAAGACGTCTGTGACGCAAAAATGTTCATGATTCAATTAGAAAGGTTCATTGTTGAAACTCAGGAATAACAAATTGTTGTTATTCTACACAATGATCATAATATTAATAAACATTTGCTGAGCATTATTTATTAAGTTGTAAAATATGCAAGCTTACCAGAACATTGAAGAAAATAACGTCTGGTGAAATGAAACAGTGAGATGTAACCGAAAAATAAAAGTAAGCAAAACAAAAGGAACATCTACTGTGCACAGCAAATAAAAATCACATTCTACAAAATGATAAAACAATGAATCACTTTAATACATAAAAAGTAAATACAGAGAAAAGCTTTCACAGAATGTTTTACACTTCATCAGACCATACAAATGTTAAAAATCATTCACAAATTTAAAACAAGTTCAAAAAATCCTGTTACCAATCACATCTAACAATGAGATCACATGTTAAAACCTTAAAAGATAGAAAGGATCACCTAGCTAAACATCATAGTTTCAGTGCTGGTCTTAAAGACACCTTAGCATTTAGCCCTTTTCTCTTATCAGCTTGTAAACATTGGATCCAATGAAGCTCCCTATATTCAGTTCTAGTGGGGTGATCTCCCATTTTCAAATCCGCATGCATTTTCTCTATAGCCATAAGATTAATATAATGAACTCCCCCCTACATCCAAAGCATGTTTCGCTAATGGATTTTTAAGGGAGCATGTTAGGGGTATAAAGAACAAAAATTATAAAAAAATTATTAGTGAATTAGGAGAAAAACTTGCGTCTGGCACTTCTTGGTAAATAAATTGGATCTTTAGGTTGTTCAGTGTGCTGTTACTTAATATGAGTATATTATAAAAATTCCCCTTCAATGCAAATTAGCAATGGTGCTGTAAAATAATAATTGGCTTATTGCTAATAACATAGACTTAAGTGTTAAATTAGAATTATGGATATCTCTATTGTTGCTCTTGTTTTATTTATTTATTTATTTAGTTAGTCAGTTGGTTATCTTCTGAAAATAAAGTTTGAATGTGTTCAAGATTCTTGACTGTCTGTAGTTTCATTAAGTGGAGTTTTGATTTGAGGAATAACAAAAATCCTATTTTCTGTCATGAATGCTTCTGCAAAGGATTATTGTGATGGCAGAAATGAAACCAGTATCAACCTATTAGTTTGACTGGTATGAAGGTGTAGATACCTTGTTGGATAGTGATCTACTACCTAATTGAGATATCATATGGACTGTTATATGGACTGTTATTCCATTTACAGTTTGTGCATGTGTCTGACGTTCAGGACAGTGATGCTAATATCTTGCTGGTGAGTATCATGGAGAGAATGGAAAATTATATATTGCCATCAAGACTAGAAGATAGAATTGCTTCACGAGCAGTTTGTAATGCAGGTACCATAGAAAATGATTAATGGATGGACTTAACCTTTTGACTGAGGGTACTGCGGTAAGTATACCAGGAGATTAGATATCTTATGCAGCTATGGTATGCCCTCCTCAATTACATTGATGACATTATACCTGACAGACTGTTTTTGGATTAATATATTTAAATAAGCCACTTGGGTGTTCTATTGCTGCAGGGAAGAATACTGACACACCTTTGCAAATGGACATATTTGATGCCATGTTAGAGAATAAACTAGCATTGCTTGCAATGCATAAAAAAGATCTATGAAATGGCTACAATTTATTCATAGCGGTATTCTACCTTGCAGATCTGTGATATCAATAGGAGGATGAAAATGTCTGCTCATACTGGAAATATAAAAAGATATACCTTAAAAGATTTATACAATAATAGAGATAGGGATCCAGGTATTTTATTATAAGGCTGTATGCTGCAGTACTTTTCTTTGAAAGATAATGTTTTATTTCATTTTCTTAGCATTATTATTATATGGAATAATTATTATATTAATGTGTTTAAGGTACTGCATTGTATAGCAATCAGACGAAAGGCTGCTATTTTAGTGAAAATGAGAACCACTTAGTTATAGAATTTATGAAATGGAAATGTGACATTTGTGGAGAAAAAAAAGGACATTTAAGTGTGCCCTACATAGCAGCATGGAGCAAATGTGAAAAGTAACTAGATTGCCTGGCAAGTCTACAGCCTATATTTGAAAGAAATTAATCATATTTTATCAATGACAGAAACAATGTTGCTAATATACCTGTTGCACTTTATACTGAGAATATTTAGAAAGAAATGTTATTGATAACATTTGCATTATGAAGGAAACAGAAGATGAGTCCATAATATGAGGAAAGGCTATAATGGTGATCTTTCTAGGAAAGGGCAGATTTAGAAGATGGTATTACAACTGCTGGAAGAAAAAATGAAGAAGAACTTCCTATTGGTAAGACAGTTTCCATCCATAAAATCAAAATTGAATGTAAAACACGCTAAACATAATGTTAATGTCATGTGTTCAATCTTTTATTGATAATAACATAAAAGGTATTTATGGAAACATATCATTTTGCATTGGCTAAAATGACTAAGCACTGGTAATAACTTTTTTTTGTCATAAGGCAGATATCTTAGAGTAGTAGACTGTGAAAACTTTTAGATTCTTTGAGGAGGCAATGTTTAATGATCATTTTGTTTTGACAACATTTCACAAATGGAAAATTTATTAAAACATGATTTAAAGCTTCAGGTTAAAATTATATCATAGTTAAACTAGGATGAATTTTCATATGTGATGCACTGCCTTGCATGATAATTCTTATATATAGTTTTATAGTGCATTTACCAATACTACTAATAAAGCCCAGAGTGATTTGTTTAATAAAATGAATAACACCTTGGCATAAATTCTATCATCTTCTTTGAAAAGGTTTTAATTTTACATTATAATGGAAGTGTCAAAAGAAAGAAGGTGGGAGTGTTTGAAAGAGCAAACATATCATATATGCTATTTATTAAGCACTTCACATTATACTATATAATTGTCATATGGTAAATGCAAATATATATTTTTTCATTTTTATTGCATCATCTCGTGTTTTATGACAATAATACAAATATAAATACAACTTAAACAACAATATCTAAGATGGCATTCTTATTTCTGTATCCATATTGTAGTCTTAGAATTTCAATAACATGGCTTCAATATACCTAACTACCCTTATCCCCAATTTAGTATGTTTATTCTCTTAGAAATTCATTTTTGTTTTTCCCCGACCCCCCACACTGCTTTGTGAATAATAACAACTCTTTTTTAAATACAGTCTCTGACAGTACATATATCATTTGAGGCGCAGTAATAAACATGATAATCTACTTATAAAAATTGTCATCTGGATATCACCTACCCAACATGTTTTCCCATTCCTTATTTATTTAACCTGATTTTTCTTATTGTCATGAGCTGATAGTACAAACCTATACATTCTCATCTTATTTACCTATCCAGTCTATTCTCCCCAGCTTATTTGATCCTTCCAACCATTAGCTATAAACTCCTTACCCATTCTCCCAGATAAAGCAATTGCTCTTTCTTCTGGTCTCCCCATCCTACCCAACTTCAAAGGTATAAGCTTCCAACATTTTGGAACTCACTTCCCATATTATCTTTCCCATTCTTCTCTACAACAATACATATACAGCCACCCTGCTAGACGGGAGTCCAGGGAAGTAAATATCGTGGGAAGAAATATCCAGGGAATTGTTATGGTTAGGCTTGTATAGGCCCTAGGGCCGATAGCCTAGTAGCGACCTATGAACCTATATGCTAATTCCTGGTATTCCCAAAACATATGTAGATTTTCTTCGTCCCTCTCTACATTCCTGCTCCCGTTCATTCCAGTCTCTCTGCAGCTGGGAGGGAATTTTGTACCCCATGTGCAACCATCTTACCAAAATTGTCATCTGGATATCACCTACCCACTTGCACTTAATAGGCACAGATTTTAGTTTTTCAAATCATGAATGTCTGAAGAAGTTGCTTTATTGAAAGCGATGGAAAGCGTTTCATTAAAACTTATTTTATTTGATTCTTTCATAGTCCTAGTATCTCTTGGAGCCTACGTTTTGGTTTTAGTTCATTGTTTTGACTTAGTTTTTCAAATCATGTCAACAGCTCATTCTATTCTTTTTCATATATATATATATATATATATATATATATATATATATATAGATAGATATATACACACGCACGCACACACACACACACACACACACACACACACACACACACACACACACACACACACACACACACACACACACATTCTACTATATCCCAAATACTTCTCAATTTTTCCATCAGCCATCCATATTTATTTCCATCTATTCTTGCATATCTAGTTGTGAATTACTTCTCTTGTAAAAAATTTAAAATAATATCTTCTTCTACATTGATTGCATTAGCCTGTTCTTACAAACTAGTGTTAACAGACAGTTTCAGTTGCATAAATTGTAACAACCATGAATTCAGATCAAAATGTTACTGCTCTACCTTCTAACTAAACCCGTACTTGCAGAATGAGAACAGAGTATACTTCCGACCTAACCCTTATGACTTGAAATCACTGACATTGTCTAGATGTGTAGGGGATAATCAATTTGAGCAGTAATCCAAGCTGAAAGTGCAGGAAATAATCAACGTATACAGTAACTCAAGCAGCAAACAAAATAGGCAGGAATGCATAATCCAGCAGTTTAAATCCAGTGGCAAAAACAACAGTGCTCTAAAATGATTTAAAATGCACTTTGTTCCTTCTCACACAAAAAGCAGACGTGTAGCCTAGTCCCAAAATGCTTCATTAGTAGTTTTAACCCAGATGTTTGCTGTTGAAGTCACTTAGTAGATACCTTGGAGAGAACCTACATCACTTGGACATAACAGAAAGACAAGCTACATAAAGTCGGTGGAGATGTTCTCAACAAAAATGCAATGAGACCACTCAGTAAGTCCCATAAACATTGCCGTATCAGAAACCTGCAGGAACTAATGTCCCCCTGCTCCTTCTCCCATTAGGAACAAAGCAGTATTATTAATTATAAGCTGGCTCCAAAATTCAGTTTTCAGCATTTCCAATTATTAGCTATCTCTAGAAGGCTGCTAAATAATGTCCCTCTGCTCCTTCTCTCAACACTTCCCACAGTTCTTAAGTTCACAGGTGGTTGGTGGTATCAATGGTTTACAAAGTAAGAAAGAAAAAAAAAAGAAAACATACTCTGAAATTTCATACTCTGAAATTTGCCCTCTGTGCTAGACAAGTGGAATGGTATGAAACAAAAGCTAAACAAAAGCTAATTCAAGCTTTAAGAGTCTAAGTGGATAGAATTCCCAGCTGATGTCTCAGTGTCCAGTAAAATGAACAGATCAGATGAGAGTGGGATGAGTGTCCGAAGTCAACTTTATAGCACAAGAGCAAAAGGGAAAATAAATGGAAGCATCCAAATCAAATGCAGTCAGACAACAGCAGAGTCAAACATCACTTCAGCCAAATAATAATGCAGCTAAATAAGAAAAACTAGTTCACAGCTCCTGCCCCAAATTAGCTAGAATGGATTACTTTTCAATCGGTAAATGACAAAGGAATTCTTTTACAAATGACCCAAGCTAAGAACTTTTAAAAATCCAAGAGGAAAAACCTTTGAGGCAAGTAACAATAATAATAATAATAATAATAATAATAATAATAATAATAACAAGAATAAATAAAAGGAAAAAGATGTATCCAAACCAAAAATCAATAAATCCAATTAAAATCAAAAGCAGTCAGACAGCAGCAGATTCAAAGAGCACTTCAGTTTGTTTAGTGGGTTGTCAGTTCTACTCATAATAACACTAAAAAGATCACACACAATTCAGACCAAACACATAGACATACATATGTTGATGTTCTTAAAGGTAACTCATTCACAAAGACCTCCTAACTATAACACATGAAACAAGTACCATAAACGACCTCATGATTCGTTTAAAGGCCCATTAGTCAAGCCTCTATATAATCTAATCTCCTAGTCGTTAACACCATACTGAAACTCACCAATGCACTACTCACCAGGCTGTGCAAGGAGAGGATCATGCTCAGTTGCCTATTAACATCCAATACTTACCACATCACATATGCACTCAGATTATTACTCTCCATGTACTTGTATGACACAGTCATAGTGCATGTAGTGATAAATGAGTTGAGACATATCTCCCTGGACTATATGAAGAGAAACATGATGAAGGTCTCAACAAATGTGTCTGAAGCAGGTATGAATGTATCCTTGAGCAGCATTGTATCTTCATCAAGAAGTATGCCACAGTACCAGCAAAAAAAAAAAAAAATATATATATATATATATATATATATATATATATATATATATATATATTTAGATGGGTCTACTTCAAATCAACAAATTCCAGTTACCCAAATTCAAAATGATAGACACATCTCTCAACATGCAAAACACCGACACCACATAATAGCAAAGTATTTTGCAGGGAAAATGAACAGTTGGCCAACATAAAACAAAAAACAAAATGCATCATGTCAAACCCACCCAAGTGGGGGGGTTGCCTTTCACTCCCCATAATGTGGGGGGACTGCACCACCCACACCCCCCTAAATAAATATACCAACACCAGGATCACACTACAATGGGGAAAAGAGAAAATTTCCCATTGTAGGCCAGCTGTTCATTTCCCTATAAAAAACATTGTTAATACGTGGTGTTGGTGTTTTGCAACTTCAGTGATGCCATCTCACTCATTTTGGATTTGGGTAAGTGGAGGATTCGATCATTTCAAGTAGACCCATATAGATATATATATATATATATATATATATATATATATATATATATATAGATAGATATAGATATATTAGTATGGGAGGAGATGGCAAACAGTCCTTACTGCTCTGCCAGGGATGGTCTGCACCTATTCCTCCTAATGCTTTTTAATAATAGTTAAAAACTTGTCCATCCCCTTATTGTCTTTTCAGGCGATGTCAGTCTTTCAACTCTACCAATATAACAAAGTAGAATTTGAATAAATAAAGGTATGGTATAAGCCAAACATCATTCTCCTAAGAAACTTCAACTACCTCTCCATTGACTGGGATACTTTTGTAGCATCAAACATATTTGCACAGAAATATATGGACTTTAGCAATACAAATTCTGTGGATCAGTTAGTCTACAACCCAACCAGGGGTAATAAAATCCTTGGATCTTAACTAGTATGTGACAGCTTTGTACTCTACCAGTTGTAACTTCCTCTCTTTTCAAATTGGACCACAAATCAATCATATTATCAGTTAGATCAGATTTAATTTAAATGCACAAAAATACAGTACTCTCTTTTCATGACTCTAGAAATGCAGCCATATTAAAGCAGGCTTGCATAGTTTGCATACAGTTTCAGTAAATATCAATAAAAATAACCTTCTGTCACAAATACTGATAAGAACAGAATGTACAGTACTTTGAGAACAAACTGCAAGGCTTGGAAATGAAGGCTAAAAAAGCATATAGCACATTATAGGGCTTTGCTATTATTAGGAAATACTTCAGACACAATCAGTTCAGTCAGTTAAGTTAGTTCATTTGGATTGATATTTAGAAAGTCTTTGCAGTACAGAAACTCAAGTCTGAGTACAGAAGTAAGGTCAAATATTCAGCATTTCAGAATATTAATAATACTATCAAGAGGGAAGCGACTGTTTTAATTGATATTATTCAGGAGCATCAGAATATATGCACAGAACGTTTAGATATATTTATTAACTGTTATATTATCTGCACTGTTAGCTATCCAGCATTCCAGAATATTCTGTTATTCGGATATTGTTGACGTCTATCTTCACTGTGCATAATAAAGCATTCATAACCAAACTACAGTTTGGATACGTTATTGTGAAAGGTACAAGAAGTCTTGGAACATAAAAGAGAGACTGGCACCTGCTTAGCACAAGTCTGGGTAATTAACAGATAAAGACATTCATTCCAGTCTCATTCCACTTACCTCCAGTTAATTTCAGCATCATCCAGTGTATCAATTCTTTTAGTAACTTTAAAGCTGCAACCAGAAATATCTACCCATACTTTGCTATTCAGAGATTATGCAAGGCTAATCTAAGAAATCTACTAATTATTGAAACTAGAAGCTCTTATAATAAAATCTTAATTCTGAGACAGACTAAGAAAGTAGCAAAAAAACCACAGGACAGGAACTGGGATGCTGCAAGTTTATTCTTCCGGTACCTCAGCTAGAAAGAAGCCTTCAAAGGAATAACCACTATCAATTTGCTGCATCTTTTATACTGAATACATAAAAAGCAATGAATCAATCAAACAATTAATACATCAAAAGGTTTAAAGAGACCATACACTAGTAAAAAACACACAGGTGAAAAACACAATCTAACCCAACCTACACGTAATGCATGTAAATACAATTTTGAATACATATTTTTAAATGCATTAATAAATAGTAAGATTCATTTCCAAATTTAAACCCCTAGGTTTAAGAGTACCAAATTTTCTTCTTTCTAGCCGAGGTACCGGAAGAATAAACTTGCAGCATCCCAGTTCCTGTCCTGTGGTTTTTTTTGCTACTTTCTTGGTTTGGTTTTTCGTTTTTGGTTCGAAGGAACTGGTTCTTTTAGAGATGACAAATTCTACTTTGAGTGGAAATGGATTTTTGTTTGCCAACTTGGTTAAAGAAAGGGATGACAAGCTGGCTCGTTTTGATCCATGGACTATGTCTGGTAATAGTAGTTTTGATAAAAGGTTTGATGACCTGAAAAGGTTAAGGGTGAATGAGACTTCTTTATTCTATGACATATGATTAATTGAAAAATACGTGGAACTGTCTATTACACCTAGAGGGCTTAGGGTCGACAAGTTACCTGCCTTTAGATTTTCGGAGGATGAGAGTGAGTTTTTAGAGGAGTGGAAGGCAGCATCTTTTGCAGTGTACTCTAAGCTGGTTAAAAATCCTTATTAGACGGAATCGTAAGACTCTGGGCGTGATCCAAATGCAAATTGCAGAGGCTGAGGCGAATTTATCTAAAGATTTCCCCAGTGAAGCATTCTATGCAACTATGAAAGATATTAACGAAGAAATTGTAAAAATTGAAGCTGATGTTGTTTCAAGAAAGAAACATAAATTGAATAGGGATATTAATGACTTTAAAAAGAATGTGGTATATTCCTGGCAACGAAAGCGCAGAAATGGTATGTCCCAAACGAGAAATGCGGAAGGAAGTTCACGGAGTGGCCGAGATTCGTCAGTCTCTTCTTCGGACACAGGTGTGAGTAAAAAGAGCATGTCTTTTGAGAGAGTGGATGTAACGGAAGATGTTGGCATTCAATCTGAGGTAGAAGAGCAAGGCAGATGGAACTTTCGGCAGGGGAACAAACGTAAGCCACGACAGAAGGGACGAAACAGAAGATATTGATGGTAGGACCGTTTCGGTTGCTACTGTACAGCTTTACAGGTCGGGACATTTTGCTTCTAAAAGACTTGACTTTAATGAAATGCACATTGTTAATTTAAGTTCTTTTGTCATTACACTCGATATGCAACAGGTATTAAGTAAGGGAAGTAAGTTTGTCCCTACTAGAATACAAGCACTTTCAGATTTGTTATTTGATGTAAAGCGCTTTTGTAGAAAGTTGCATTTGAAGGTGTATTTTGAAGCAAAAAATGTCTGCAACACTGTTTGCTTGGAAAACGGCGCATGTCTTGAAAATTTTGATAATGCTGAAGATAGTTATAATGCTAACGTTTCTAATGTTTCTGATGATTTTTCCATTTTGCATGATTCTTTGATGGATCTTTCAGTTTATGAATATGACTCTGATAGTGTTGCATCTTCCAATATGGGTGATTTTGACTCTACTGCAGTTGATTTGGGGCCTGAATGTTTTTTTACAGGTTATGGTAGACTTGAGGTACCCATATTGCCCACCCACAGTTCCTTTTGTCCACCAAAGAATTCTTTTATCTTAAAGGTTTTTGAAAATGTATTAACCAAGAAGGTTGAAACTGAATATGCTTTGTTTTTGAAACAGTATTTTAGATTCAACCTCACTAAACCTGAATGGTCAGCTTTAAAAACTATGCAAAATGTTTCAAACAAATATGTTTTTTGTTTAGCTGACAAAGGAGGGAATTGGATGATTATGGATAGGCGTCATTACTTGAAAATGGTCTTTGACCTATTATGCAATGAGCATGTTTATGTTGAATTACCTGCCAACCCTATTTTAGAATTTAATATAGCACTTTTAGAGCTGTTAAAGAGGGGTGAAAGGTTGGGTTTTCTAACCAAAAGAGATGTGAAAAGGCTTTTCATTGCTAATCCCAAGGATCCTACTTTTTATGCCTTACCCAAAATACAGAAAAATTTGTTGGACCCTCCTGGTCGTCCAATTGTGTCTTGTTGTGGGGGGTTTTTGGAACATGTTGGCATATTTTTAGACAGCCTTCTTAAAAAGGAATTGAGTAATGTGATTTCACACATTAGCAATACTAATCAGTATTGTGAGCAGATCAAAAATTTCAAGTAGAGTGATGAATTTTATTGGGCCACGGTTGATGTAAAGGCCCTATATACTAGTATTAAGACTGAGTTTGGCTTGGAAGCTATTAATAAGATTTTGGGAGAGGGTCCACGTACTTCATTTATTATATTACTTTTGGAATTTGCACTCACTCATAATTATTTTTTGTGTGAACAAAAAATATTCCTACAAAAGGAAGGGACGGCAGTGGGGGCAAATTTTGCCCCCATTTATGCCATTTTGTTTATGTTGTTTTTTGAGACTAATTTTTTGTATACTTTGGAATTTTTTCAGAAAAATGTAGTATTATATCATAGGTATATTGATGATTTGATATTTGTCTGTACTGGTAATGTACTAGAATTTGATAAGTTTATTGTTAGTCTCCATCGTAACAAATTTGGCTTGGAATTCACCTATGTAGTTAACACTCAAACTATTCAGTTTTTAGATATTTTGTTGTATGTGGACCATCATAATAAAGTTCAATATAGACCTTTTAAGAAGGACACTGCAACCAACAACTTTTTACATGCTAGTAGTGCACACCCCATACATTTGATAGAGGCACTTCCTTTTGGTGAGTTCAAACGCACCTTTGAACATACCTCTGAAACTGGTCTTTTGGAGTCGGAATTTAAGGATGTTAAGAATAGACTTAGAGCTAGAGGTTATTCCGAAAATCTTATCAATAAAAGTGTTGATAGATTATTTAATCATGACAAGATAGGGATTAATGTAGTCAAATTTCCTGATATAAGTAGAAAGCATGATGGGGGATTGACTAATAGTAGAGACAATATGTTTTTTGTCACTAAATATTCCCCTTTTTCGAAAATTCTGAAAAATATTGTGGATTTCCTCTGGCCCATAGTTTGTGAAAATGATGATATAGGGCATCTTTTTTGCAATTATGTTTCTTTTTCCTATGGGAGATATGCTAATTTGAAGGAAATATTGAATCCCAAGCACAAAATTAGGGACCTGAGTAGGTCAAACAGTATCAGTATGGTAAATGGTATGTTCAAGTGTGGCAAGTGTAAGGTTTGCCCTAAAGTGAAAAATTTATCAGGCAGTAGCATTAATGGTGTGAAATATCATGCCACTAATAAATTTGATTGTAAATCTTGCTGGGTGGTGTATATTGTGGGTTGTGGTTGTATCCCACCCAAGTACTATATAGGCCAAACCAAACGCCAGTTAAATATACGTATTTTGGAACATATGGGGGATGTTCAAAACTTTAGGATGGACAGTCCGATATCTGAACACTTTAACACTATTCACAATGGCATTATGGATTCTTTATTTTTCTGTGCATTAGCCCAACCTGACTTTTATAATGCTGGCAATTTTTTTCAAAAGTTATTAAATTTGGAGAGTAGGTTTATATTAAAATTTGGTACTTCTAAACCTAGGGGGTTAAATTTGGAAATGAATCTTACTATTTATTAATACATTTAAAAATATGTATTCAAAATTGTATTTACATGCATTACGTGTAGGTTGGGTTAGATTGTGTTTTTCACCTGTGTGTTTTTTACTAGTGTATGGTCTCTTTAAACCTTTTGATGTATTAATTGTTTGATTGATTCATTGCTTTTTATGTATTCAGTATAAAAGATGCAGCAAATTGATAGTGGTTATTCCTTTGAAGGCTTCTTTCTAGCCGAGGTACCGGAAGAATAAACTTGCAGCATCCCAGTTCCTGTCCTGAGACAGACTCCCAGCACCTGGCATTAACAAGTAGTTGTAAAACAAAGGATTATGAATGAGTCACTGATCATAACAGGTTTATAATGTTTTTGAGACATGGATGCCAAGGAATTTGCCTCAAGAGAGAGATGTGATCATAATTATTTATAGTGGATGGAAATTTATCTTCTCAAGGTACTACTAATCGATCAAAACTAAAAAAAAAGGCAGAAATGGGAGTTGAAATAAAGCCATTTTGTGTCCTGCTGCTCCTGTTTATTGCTCAGTGGTGTCTGCTTTAGTAACAGACACTATGTTAACCTTGCATAGGGGGTGCTTAACAATTGCTAACGTCAGGACTTGCCTAGAGTAGCACTGGACCAATATATAATTTAACTAGGGGTGGCTCGTACCATCGGACTGCTGGACTGCAGCCCCCTCAACAAGAAAAAAGGAAAAAAGAAAAAAGTACGTTTTAGTTATTTAATTATTTTTACTGTCTGTCTTGAGTCTTTCATCTCTATCAGCCGGCTGCTTCAGCTTTATGCCAACTGACTCGTCTGCGAGTACAAGCATGTGCACTGAGGCGGATTTAAAAAAATATATTTTTTTTCTCTTTCTCTCTTGGAGATCCACTCCAGCGCTGCAGTCCAGATAGTGAATTAAGGCATCAGTGTGATGCCCAGCAGACTATGCGGTTTGGAACTGCATAGAAATGGAACGGGTTCGGACTGCCACGTCCGCAGGCATGTACATGATGTGGATGGGCTAAATGGCTGCTGATTGGTTGTCGTTCTCTTCCCAGGCTTTATGTGCTGGGAAAAGAGCAAGAAGCAAACAGTTGCAGCCAGTTTCGGTTGTGGACTTGACTTGTGGTGGATTTTATTGCTTCAGGAATGTGACCTTCATAATGATGCAGACAAGGCAGTGATCTTTCTGTTCTACAGTAAAGATTTTACCTTTAGTTAATATTTGATGGCAGTCTGGAGTGGATGCATGAAAAGAGAGATGTTACAGAACTGTACTTTGACACGAGACCTGCTTCCAACATACAACCTGCCAGCAGCTAAAGTAAAGTTTCAGGTATTTTTACATGTCAGCTAAGAAACCCATTGGGAAAATCATTGACTTTAACCTCTATGTATCAGCAAAATAAAGAAAAATGATGTATTCTCAACTTTGTATCAAATTATATTTTTCTTTAAATTCTGCTTTGTTCTGTTCCTGCTTTGCTTATTATATCTGGCACGTATGTGAAAAATGTTAAACTCAACATAACAGCCTCTCACCCAGAGAATCTGTGAACTTAGGGGGGAGACAGGGGAAAGCAAACCCCACGCATTCAGAGTATTTTTGGTACTAGAAAACAGAGTATTTTTGGTAGTCAGAAGATTAGTCCAAGCAGAAAGGAGGATTCTGTGGACATTATGGTGCATTACTAATTCAGGCATCATTTCTTATGCGTAAATATACAGGGGCTACAGATTAATACTGGTGGTGTAATAGGATGGACAACATCAATACCATGGATAAATGAAGAACCAGAAAAAGTATTAGACAGATATAGGGAAGGGCACTGAGGATGTCATCTACTGAATGAATGGCCTATGGAGATAATGGCACTTTAATAATATCTGACATCTTCAGGTCTACAAATGCCCCATGAACGGAAGAGCTTGTGGAACTATGAGACTTTTAAGTCATGACAAGAGACTACAGACTTATCCCCATGCCAGGCAAAGAATAACATATGAATTACCAATTGCCATGTCTGAGTTTACTTTTAAATGACTATAAACTCTCCATCAATTCCAGCATATAGTTTGCAATCATCTGAAGACAAGTTATTGGCCTATAGTTTTTGGGATGGCTTACAGGTTCAAGCTTACGGAGCAGTATTGTTTTTTCCTGTTGTTAACTAAGTTGGTGTTTGTTTGGAATGCACATATAAATAGTACTTACTCATGGCTAAATATTTGTATAAAGATGTTGATACTTTTAGGTAGAAGTTAGATAATGTATCTGTGCCTGAGGTTTTTCACTTAAGAGCCTTTCTTAATTTTTTTTCAAATTCTCTAGCAATTACTTAATTCTATTTTATATCCTATACATTTGAACTCTTTACTGTTCCTTTTAATTTTTCTGTCCATTCAGCATCTTTGTTGTGGTCTACAGGGCTTCTCTACTATTCTTACAAAATGTGTCTATTTTTTTTCTTTTTTGGCGGTGCTTCTATTCCTTTTGCTTTGTTTTCCAATTCTCTATAAAACTTTTTGGGGTCACCAATGAATTGCATATGTTGTACTTTTCCTTTATTCTTACCTGTATATCTTCTAAGTTTTTCTGTCTGTGCTGACATCTTTAGTTTATTGTTTGCAATAGTGAATGACAGACAGTCTGCATGTCCTCCTTGTGTTTGTGTGGGCTTGCTCTGGTGTCCTCTCATCTTACAAAGACGTGTCTGGAGTGTTTCTTCCTCTGCCCAAAATTGCCTTTTATTTCAAATCAGACTTTCCTGGTTAACAAATGTTAAATAAAAATGACAAGCACTGGAATTTCAGACTTCATATTCTTCAGAAAGTGCATGGTAATACAAAACCTATTATCATAGCAAGTTTCTAAGTTTATAAGATGGATATTTGAAATTTGTCCCTATTTGTGGGACTGTATTCCCCCATTATTGGCTTTGTCCAGGTTTTTTGTGCCAAGGTTGAGAGCTATTGTGATAACTGAACTCACTGAATATGTTTGGGGGTGGTATTCCCACATTACTGGCTTTGTCTATGTGTTTTTGCTAAGAGGTTGAGAGCTATGGTGAGAACTAATTCATTGAGTATGTTTGGGGGCTGTATTCCCCATAATTGGCTTTGTTCAGGTGTTTTGTGCTAAGATGTTGACAGCTATGGTGAGAACTGAATTCACTGAATGTAGCCATTTAAGTTTCAGTCTTCCTCTTTCATAAAATCGTTGATTGATTTGGCATAGTGGTATGTTACTCTGACTGTTTTGCACAGGGTCCTGGGTTCAATACTTTGCAGTGAAATGTATGGTGGTAACACAGCATTTTATTCTAGCAACTTTCCAACATTATACAAGCAATGTTTAAAATGTGTCCCTGTTTTTTGGTCTTTTGCCCCCGCCCCCTAAATTTTGGCTTTTTCTAGAATACTTGTGCTGCAAAGTTCAGAGATACAGCTGAGTGTCACGTAGATTTTATAAGAAGCTGAGAGCTGCACGGGGACAAAAGTTTAGTGATGCTTATGCTGAGTCGGCTTGCATTGTTAATAGCACAACAGGTAGTGTACTTGCTTTTGATGCAGAAGGCTGTGGGTTCAACTCCCACAGTAGGTAGATGCATTGCTGTTAATGTACTGCATTGTAAAGGGGATGGATACTGCAGTCCTTTTTGGTGAAGATACCTAGTAACTCTGAACCTGTTATCAGTTTGCCATCCAGTCCCTATTGCAATATTACTAGCTTATTGTTTTTTTAATGAAACATAGGCAATTTATTCCTCAAGGGCAATAGCCACTTTTTTTGTAGATGAAACAATGAAATATAAAGTTGTTTGCTAGCAACAACCTCTTCATTAGTTACAGATTTCTTTAATGTGGAATTATTTAGATGACTTTTACTTCTTCAGAGATTATGCATATTTACTGATACTGGTGGACTGTAGAAGTCTGAGTAGACTTTTATGATAGAAATGTTCTGAATTGGGCAGTTTTGTCATTATTGGTGCATGCATTTTTTTCATTGTTTACTGGAAAAATGTTCTGAATTGGGCAGTTTTGTCATTATTGGTGCATGCATTCTGTTTCATTGTTTACTGGAAAATGTTCAAAATAAATTTAAAATGCCCTCTACAACTGTACTATATTGTACAAGGAATATAATTTAATAAAATCAGAAAGGTGTATCAAAGACCACATGTATGTTTCATGTGCAAGGGGCCTATGATTTGAAAACAGACCAAAGTTATTTTTTATCTGTCACTGGCAAAATGTATTTTCTTTGAATGTGGGTTTCAATTCTGTTTCAATGAATGTGAGTTTCAAGGGCAGAGAAATTTTAATGCTAAGTCTGTTTTCATTGTGAGATTGCATTGCTTTGTTTAGCAGATGACTTAGTGTTTGTGCTGTAAAATGCAAAATAAAACTTTCAAATGAAGTCCAAATCATCGTAGAAGTAAAGCAGCATGCACATTAGTGTTTATGATAAATGGGGTGAAATAGCCAAGTAATGGTTCATTGGAATAGCTGAAGGGGGGAGGCTCAATTAGACCATGAGTTTGTGAGGGGGAACAGCGACAAACTCAAAGACAGCGCCAGCTGAACTATACCTTTCAACTGTCCAGATTTTCACAGAATGAATAGATTTTTGCTTCTTATTTTTGGTTTGTTCCTCATTAAATGTGTGGTTTTCTGGCAAATAATTTAGGAATTAAGTCACTAAATAATGACAGACACTGAGTTTCAGACTTCAGAACCTTCAGAAAAATGCATACTAAAGCAAGACCTGTTATTTTAAAAACTGTCTCAGTTTATACAACAATTTTTTGTACTGTTTATAAGTATATTTGGCCTTGTCCAGATTTCCTGCATTAACAGGTTGAGAGGTACATGCAAATAAATTGCTTTAAAGAATTAGGCATATCCAAACCTCTCAACTGTCCCCGATTTTGGCTCAAAATGTTGCTCTTCCCCTAATAATCCTGCTGCAAAATGGCAATTTTGGAAGAAAACATGGAGAGTTTACAATAAAGAAATAACTGTAATAATCAGAGTTATAGATTACTTTTATTTCAGAAATGCATGTAGATTATTTTATTTTGTGAGCTGCTCAAGTTAGCAGTACTAATATTAAAACAGTGTCCTTTCTTTGACAGGCTCCCAGCTGTATTGTGTGGCTATTTTATATTTTTGCATCACATTTTTGGTCCATTTTTCATAAAAATTGTTTTTTTTTGGCAAATTAGTAGCAAATCATTAAAGACTGAAGTTAGAAAATAATGACAGACACTTGTATTTCAGATTTCATACCCCTCAAAAATTCATACTAATGCAAGACCTACTACTTTATTACCTTTCTAAGTTTATAAGAGCAATATTTAAAATTGTCCTTATTTTTGGGCCTTGTCCCACTTCTATGTATGGCTTTGTCCAGATTTCTTGCTCTGAGGTTGAGAGGTATGACAAATGTGTCGGAGCCATCACAGTCAGCCAGAGACATTTCAAATTGTGACATACTTGTTGCACCCCACTGCCCCATGTAGTGTGACTCTGGATGTGTCCAAGCAAGGCAAGGAGCAGTTATGCAATGTAAATGTGCAGAGTATCCCCCCATCCAAGGTAGACACAAGTACTACTTTTATTCTGTCCTTGATTTTGCAGAATGTTCTGGTCTGTCATATTTTTATACTATTGATTTATGCTTATTATTACTCAGAAAGTGCCTGTTGCTCTGTGTTTAAGTAGCAATGCTTTAAAGACCATCAGGTAAGCTTGTCTGAGATGGTAAGATGCAAGTAAGCTTTAATAAGCATACTGTTAAAGAATTGCCAACAGTGAAAGCCTTTCTGTTGCCATGAAGAGAATACTTGCATAACTAGATAATGTATAAGCCTTGGGTATTGAAATGCATATGACAGTATTTGTAGTAAAGGACAGGATTACATTATTTTAAGCTCATTACATTTGTTGGAGACTTGCAGTCATCTTTGCAGGCTTTACCTGTAAACCAAGCAGAATGCCAATCTATCATGTGTGGTCCATTACATGTACAGTAATCCTTTAAGCAATGCATCTTGAGCTTGTTTCTTGTTTGCTGTTCATTTTTTGATTTGATCATGTTTTCCCCATGAAACAAGTAGATAGTTGTTGTCAGGCAGCAGGTCTTTTTTTGGATAAGAAACATTTTTACAAGTGGGGGTATCACAGAGATTGCTACTTTCAGCATGTTACTAGGTACTTTTATAAAGCAAAATATAAACGATAATTAGAATTGCATTGCAAGGAGAAGTAGTTTGAATTGAGTGCTGCTTGTTTTTTTATACTTGCTTTTGACTGGCATTCCAGTGATGTATTTAAAAAGTAATTTATGTTTTCATGCCTCACAGCCTTTTTTTTCCGTCTAGATATTAAGTAAGCTGTCATGCAGCTAATGCATTGAAATATTCTTCTATACTTCACATTGTCTTGATTGGACTCTCATAATGACGATTTGGCACCCAGGGCAGCGTATTTAATTAAAGTTCCAGTTTTTGTGGTTTTGAGCATAAACCCTCCCATTTCTAGTTGGCCACACCCCCTCTCAATAGACCCACCCATTCAGCTGTCTCCTGCAGCCCCCCTTCGATTTGAACTCACCAGCCGCCACTGAATTTAACCATTAAACATTTTTGGAGTGTAATTGTAGAATTCCATTCCCTACAATAGTCTGTCATGCTTAAGTAGGTTACTATAAAACAGATAACATCCTTCATTCGTTAAAGGAATGCTAAAATGCCCTCACAATAGCTATTGCCAGTGCCATGGGGGAAAAGGGATAAAGCCCAGACAACAGCCAAGGCAACCCATGTTCAATTTTCAGATCAAAGTGTTGACAATGAGGGCAGAGATGTTGAGTCTTCATGTCCTGGGCTCAGGGATGATGGTTCCAGCTGGGTTGGCCAGTTCTGATGACATAGTGTCTAGTGTCCATTGCAGACTTTTCATGAAACACAGACCAGAGTGAGGTAGCCATGGGTGTAGTCACCAACAGAATCTTATCTCAGATGTCCAAGAATTAAAATAAAATGGTAAGTGTGCAAAAGAAGAATCGCTTGATAGAGCATCAGCAATTTCATTTTTGGAATTAAGGCCTGTGTATATTGTGCATAATTTGTTTTGCTTTTCCTTTGTAGTAGTAGTATTCTATTATTATTGTATAAAATATTAATTGAATATTTATTATTTGAAAATAAACAATAAACTTTCTTTGAACAAAAAATAAATAAATAAACAAAGGCACTGTGAGGTAGCCTATGTCAGTGTACGTGGGGGAGTATGCTTGAACAGAGGGTAGGTGGCCATTTTGATTATGCCATTTGCTTATGAACTCATTACCAAAAGAGATAAGACAGGCTGGGACAATATCTAAACTCCAATAGCTCCTAAAATCACATGGTTTAGCAATTCAAATGCAACTGCTACAACAGCAATGGTTAAAAATTCCAAAAGCTTTGCCAATAAATTTCTATTCTTTGCTACAACACCCATGGGCTAAACATTTAAAGTCATTAACAAAGCTCTGTAAACACTCGATGGATGCATGCTTCTTAATTTTATCATTTTGCTTCCCTTTGGATACCTCCTAGGTATGGAATATTTCTTCATTATTGCCATAAGGTTATTTATTACCCTTCTATCTGCAAATTCTTTAAGTCATTATTTATCATGTAGGTGCTCTTGCCATTAAAAATGTAAGCCACTTAAATTATTATTTGTTTTATTTTATATTTATTTGAATACATATTCATTATGAACTTGCTCTTGCATCTCACTCTGAAAATGATCCTTGGACTAGTGCAATCTACTAGTTAACAAACTGAACTTCACTAAATAAAATGTCACCATCTGGTGCAATTAGACCATTAAAAAAATACTGTTATTGCTGGGATGCTGGTGAGATCAAAAAAGCTCCCCCATGGGTTCCTGGAAGACAGCTTCTCTCAGATGATAATGCCTGACTGACTGGATGCTGCAGATCAGTTAACAGGGAAGCAAAAACACACACACAAAAAAAAAGAAAGAAAGATGACAGTTGTTATTTCTCACAGAGAAAGAGCACAATAGACACATAACAGAACCTACAGCGTCCTGCAGTGATGACCACACAGTCACCCAGCAGAGGCAATCTCTTGTCAATCTCTTCTTAATACTATTATAAACATGAGAGATATTTGGTAGTTATTTTGCCATTAAGCACTTAAAATCACCATACTTACATGTTAATAGCTTTAAATGGCAAGTTTTTACCCTACAGTCCAGAAGACACAACCCAATGTAATTTTGTGCTTCCATAATGTGCGGACATTATATCTTATCCACCTCACTCTCTCTTTTATATATATATATATATATATATACACACACACACACACACACACACACACACACACACACACACACACACACACACACACACACACACACACACATATATAGATTGATATAGTCTTTCATTACTTTACAACAAACATTTAGCTCAGCTAGGGAGTAAAGCTCCAAGAAACATTCTCAGTACTATATTGCACAAGGTTACAGCAGTAATTCACATATTATATAGAAAACAATTGTAATAAACAGAACAGCTTATGGATAAACCCTGTATGACTCTTTTCTAGAATAGCTGTCCTTACCTATCAAACAGAGCACTTCCCAAGGAACCTTTCAGACCAGTCTGGATGAGCAGATGGTTGATGGCAAATTTTCACCAGGAATATGTGGAAAGTCTAGTTAATGGGGGGGCACTGCTAGTTTCTCATCAGTACTGTGTGATATGGCTGAGCTTCTTGGTGGTCTCTTTTAGCCGTAAGCTTACCCTTTAAACCTTTGAGCCTTTAAACAGATGTTGTTATAGGTGTAATTAGAAAAAAAGCATACAGCATTTACTATACATACAAAAAGAGAAATGCAATGAATCAAAAGGGAGTTCAAAGGAAATATTTTAACTAGATCCCTGATGCTGCGGAAAGCACACAGACCACTGCTGAGACTGAATGGAATAATTTGGAGATTGGCATCTAGGCATTGTGAAGGTAGCAGGAGATAATTAAGGCATTATTAGCACAGATCTTCATGAGAGGAAGGAATTTTCTTCCAGGAGAGGACAAGCAGGCACAGATAAAAAAGAATAATAAATGGGATTCAATCTGGGCTTAGAAGAGTTTATTACTTGCAGCTGTCAAATGGATGAGAGCAAAGAATTCTATATTTTGTGTCCACATGGCTATTGAAAGGGTTTTGTGAGGGGGCAAAGTATTACCTTTAAAATGCAGACGTGTAGTAGGGTAAAAGAAAATGCTGTGTGCAGCTTTTTCTTTTGAGAATCTCAGGTAGTTAGGAAACTCAAGTCACTTTACCAATCTTAGGGTACTGCAGAGATAAGTTTTTCTGGGCACATTGAGTGAATTTGGTGTTGCTGGTTTAGTTCAGGTGTTTTGATGTTTGTTATGATTGGAAACACATATAGTACACTTACAATATATAGGCTGTTACTGTTTTTGTTTATTTTGCCTTGTACTGTCAGATGGTAGACTGTTCTTTATATTAATAATAGTCTGCAGTGCATTTGTTTAATTACTTTCTATATCTGAAAGTCAAATTTGAGTTTGTTATCAGTGATAACTATAAAGAGTTTGCTGTGGGGGGCAGTTTTGAGCAAGTTATTATTTGCAGAATAAATGTGTATGTTTTGGGATTCTTGACTTGGGACTCTTGCAGTAAAATACAATTTGTTTTCTCACTCTGGAGTAGTTTCTTTGTTTTCCGAAGTGGAGCTAGGGCGGGACAAAGGGTGCAACTAAACCGAGTGCAAAGTGTTAAGAGGTGAGGTTAGCTGATCTCGATTGTCCTTTAATGCATACCAGCTTTTAAAAGCCAGTACTACATTTCCAGTCAAACAACATTGTGGGACTGCCACAGGGTGCTATGTAAACCAGCTACACCTCCGTTTTGTTACAATATTTTCTGTATAGTTGTTAGGTGATGAATGTTTTTCGTACAGTTTTTTGGTTCTTGATACTGTCAGAGTCCTTTGCTGGCCTTAACCTTTATAGGTTCACATGTTCATAGATAAGTACTAGGCTATCTGCCCTTGTGATCTATTGTAAGCCTAGCCAAGTTAGTTTTTTAGTGCTTGAATTAACCAATCCTGTTTGGATTGCGATTGACTTCACCCATCCCATGGTTGATAATTATATATTAGCCATTGTGAGAATAACTTGTGTTGTAACATAAATGAATAAAGGGAACTCATGCATTGGATAAAACATTTAGGAGCTGCCTCTGTCTATTAGAAGTACAGGAGGTAGTCCTAAGGTAAATTTCCTTCTACCAATCCATAGATCAAAGTCGCACTTGAATACGGACAGGGATGAGGTTTGTTTTATGTTGAAGTTGAGTCTATTCTAGAGTACTAGCATCCTCTAAGAGACAAAGCTGTCCCTCCAAACCATTCTGTTGATGTTCCAGAAGAGGTTTGCATCCCTGGACTGAATATTTCTGATGTCACTTCATTTGTTGATATGTAGCAGGTTCCTTAGTATGGGGATACAGGCATCTATATCAGAACAGCGAAAGCTATTCTGTTGAACTATAAAGTTCGAAAGCCAAAAATGTCGAAGCCACAGATCAGCAAATTTTTTCCCAAGGAAAAAATTTACCGATCCAAAAAAAACCCCAAATATATATATATATATATATAAATATACATATATATATATATATATATATATATATATATATATATATATACACACACACACACACACACACACACACACACACACACAAAATAAAGTGGGGGGCTGTGACCTCCATACCCCCCAACTTAAATATACCAACTCCAAGATCACACCACAGTGGAGAAAACAGCAAAGTCCCAAGAATGGCCCAACAATTTTTTCCATGGAAAAAAAAAATCACTGTTCCATGACTTCGACATTCTTAGCTTTCGAACTTAACAGTTTGACAGAAGAGCGTTTGCTATTTTCAGTGTTCGTACTTCTGATAGGGAACCGGATAGAGAATGCCTTGTATGTCAGTTACTGGTCACTCCTTAGTAGTTTGTATACATGTTTCCAACAGTTCCCACCTTATGGTAACATGAGGGTTAAAGATGCCTCTGAAATAGGAGTTGAATCTTTCATTTGCTTGTTTGAGAGCAAGAGATTTTTGTAGGTGTCAGTTACTGTTTTTGAGTGACATTATGAAGGAGTTAAGGTTGGAGATTTTCAAGTTTTTGACTGTGTTAAAACAGGTAATTTTACGAGGTTTGTTCCACTGCTGAAAACATGGATTGGTGATACTTACTATGTTGGGAGTAAACCATTTAGGCTGGTCTGGAACACTACATTCTATCTAATATAGTGTTTTTGACTGGGTTGATTGTATTTATTTATGGCTGTATGTATGTATGTATTAATTATAGTAACCAGGACAGAGCACTCTACCAGATGGATCTATTTCAGACTCACACAGTACAAAAATAAATGACAGCAGGCAAGCAAGTTAACAGTAAGTATTATGAATACCATCCAAATTTTGTGTGAATATAGTAATGAATACCTAACAATTATTTATTTATTTATTTATTTACATTTGTTGATTGGGAGAGTCCGACTGGACACAGGTCCGTTTTCAGTGGAGGCCCGGAGAGAAAAGCTCCACATTATTATTTGCATTATACAGTTAAAAAAACATAGCATTTAAATATAGACATTAGTCCAGTTAAGGATGCAAGACAAGAAGAAAACAGATGTAAAACAGCTGTAGAACATAGTACAATTTTAAAATATGGTGACATATATTAAACATGGTTAAAATGTAGTTGAGATTCATCAGTGAACAATTAATGCAAACTGTTTTTGAGTTACATAAAAGCCATTAGAAGTTGTTGCTACAAGAAGTTAGTATTATGTGGTAGGTAGCTGGGAACATGAGTAGCCAAGCTTGCTAAGAGTAGGTTGTTGATAGGGGGCTGGGAGAGGTAGTGGGTGGGGGGAGTGAATTGTATTAGGGGGAGGGGGGTTGCAAGGGCATATCTGGCAAGTTTTGAAGTGTGATTTTAGTAAGGATTTAAAGTGGGTGCAAGAAGTTACAAAGGTAATTGAGGATGGGAGGGAGTTCCAGAGTTTGGCTATAGTGCAGGAGAATAATGCTTCTCCAGCAGAGTTAATGGCTCTTGTGACCTGTAGGAGGTTTTTGTGGCTGGATCTTAGTGGTCTCGTGGTTATGTAGGGTTGGAGTAGATTCTGGAGGGATGGGACTTTTAGTGGTTGGTTTATTAGTTTCTGGGTGAGTGTGAGTTGGTACCATTGAAGGAGGTGGTGGAGATCTAGCCAGCCCAGATCTGCTAGTGAGAGACAGTGGTGTGTACGGTAGGAAGCTCCTGTGGCAAATTTGGCGATTTTGTTGTAGCAGGTTTCGAGCTTATTTAGATCACATTGTCTAAGGTTAGTAAATATTGGAGAGGCATAGAGTAGGGTAGAGATAAGATGGGAATTTGCTACCGAAATTTTAGCTGCTTTGGTAAGTAGTTGCTGATTTCTATATAATGCTCCTAGTTTTTTTTTGCACTTTTTTAATGGTCATGGAAATGTGAATGTCAAAGTTCAGTTTATTGTCTATTTCTACTCCTAATAATTTGGTGTGGTCTGTAGGATGGATGGTGGTGTTGTCTTTTGCTGTGATGTTAAAGTGAGAGCTGTCTAGGGTAAGTTTGGTGGGTTGGAAGATTAGTAATTTTGTTTTGTTTGGGTTGAGTATTAGTTGGGCATCGGATAACCAAGTTTCAATAGAAGAAAATGCTTCCTGTGTGACATTTTGCAGTTCTGGTAGGGAGTGGACTGTGCAGATGATGGCTGAGTCATCTGCGTATTGTATGAGTGTGCCATGTGTTGTGGCTGAGGCTAGATTATTGGTGAAAATAGAGAAGAGTAGGGGCCCCAGGATGGACCCTTGGGGAACTCCTATGGAGACTGGTAGCTGGGGGGATAGGTTATCCTGCCAAACAACAGCTTGTTGGTGGTCAGATAGGTAACTCTGAAACCAGCTGATGACTGGTTGAGAGAAGGATAGGTTATTGAGAAGAGAGATGAGTTGTTTGTGTGGGACCATATCAAAAGCTTTAGAGAGGTAGCTGTGGAGAGATAGCCTGCATTTTTATTTTGTATGATAGTGTTAGAGAAAGAGAGTAAGGCGGTGGTGGTGCTATGGTTAGGTCAGAAACTGTGTTGTGTGTTGGAGAGGAGGTTGTTAGTAAGGAGGTGATCTGAGACTTGAGAATGAAGGCATCTCTCTAGTATTTTGGAGAGTGGCGAGAGAATAGCTATGGGGTGGTAATTGGTTAGATCTGTGGAGGGGCCTCCTTTGTGTAGGGGAATTATGTGTGAGACTTTCCATAGTGTAGGAACATAACTTTCTGACAGAGATCTGTTAATCAAGAGTGATATGGGTAGGCTAGAGTGTCAGCTGCAAGTTGAATGTATTCACCTGGGAGGTTGTCTGCTGCTAATCTGGTGGTTTTAAGTTTAGTTAGTAGTAGTTTTATTTTGGAGGTAGGAACAGGAGAGAAAGAGAAGCTAGTTAGGAGATTGTTAGTTCTAGCTGATGGTGTGGGTTTAAGGGGGGGTTGTGTTGTCTAGCTAGTGATAGTACGGTTTGTGTGAAGTGATTGTGGAAAGAGGTAGCAATATTTTTGGAGGAGTAAGTTAAGTTAAGAGTGGGTGTACTTACTTTACCTGGGTGGAGGATGGAGTTTATTGAGGACCAGAATTTTTTGGGGTTATGTTGGGAGGAGGTAAGGGCAGACTGGTAGTATTGGATTTTGTCCTGTTTTATACGCTTTTTGGTTCTATTGCGTAATTCTAGGAATTTTTGCCTAGTAGAGGGGGTTTTGGTTTTGTGCCAGTTGTCCCATGCTTTATCCCTGTTTTTCATTTCAGACTTTGTGTTTTTTTGTAGCCATGGGGATTGTTGGGCTCTAGTTCAGTAATGTCTTATGGGGTCATGGTAATTAAGGATGCTTAGGAATGTTTTATTAAAGTAGTCAACTGTGTCATCTAGTTTGAGGTATTTTAGAGGTTGCCAGTTACAGTCTTTTAGGGATGATCTGAACTAGAGAGGGTTGAAGTTAGTTTTTTTGCGTATTTGATGGTAGATGATGGGTTTTGCTTTATAAAGGTGTTTTCTTAGTAAGAAGGTTGGGGAGTGATCACTGAGGCTGTTAGATAAGCAACCTGCTATATATGACTGGGGGCCCTTATTGGCTAGTATCCAATCAAGGGTAGTGTGTTTGTTGGAGTTATTTATCCTAGTAGGTGACCGGACTAGTTGGGTGAAGCCATGAAGATTTACACAATGGGTTGGGTGGTTGCTACAGCAGGATTGCCAGTCAGTGTTGAAGTCTCCTAGAATTAAAGTTTCTTGGGGTAGGTGGTGGGTAGTCCAGCTGAGGAGGTTTTCAAGTGGAGGGATGCTATGGCCAGGTGGGAAGTAGCAACCTGTTATGTTTAGGGTTTTATTTTGGTTTATTTTAAGGTTGGCATATATTATTTCTTCCTTGAGCTGCTAACTTTAAGATCTGGATGTCTAGATGCTGCTTAAATATTATAGCTATACTACCTCCTTTTTGTTTAGTCGGTCTACTCTTAGTATATTGTAACCAGCAGGGAGGATTTGCTCATTAGTAATGTGTGGTTTTAACCATGTTTCTGTAAGGATCACTACATCAGGAGAGTAGAAGTCTAAGGTGGCATGGAATTCAAGCACCTTGTTGCATATACTTCTAATATTTAGGCTTATCAGAAGGAGGTCGGTTGGCTTTCTTTTGGCGGTGATTTAGGAGATGTGGTTTGTAGTCTGATTATGAGGGGAGGGGTTGGATATAGAGGGACCAGGATTAGGATGGATGTCTCCACTGAGTGCTAGGTTGGATATGGATGAGATTATTAGTTTTATCAATTTCTGTATCTCCTTGCTTATAAGGGAAGTTTTTTGATTGCATTCTGTGGGCAATAGGTATGGTGGTAGGGTTATGTTAGGTTGTGGGGTTGCTTTTAGTTTAGGTACTGTGGTCTGTAGTCTATATAGAGGGTGTATTAGGAAGGCTATTGACTGGTTGAGAGAGTAGTAGAGTAGAGGTGGGATATGAGTGGTAGTGTGTGCGGAGGTACAGTGGTAGTGGTTGAGTGCAGGAATGGTGGAGGTTTGGTAAGATGCGATGTATGCAAGGAGTGTGCATGCAGTGACTATAGATATGGTGTGCTTGTACATATTAGCTGAGTAGGAGGGATAGTAGTTAGAAATTGTAGTATGAAGTATAGGTGTGGTGATTTTATAGGTTGAAGGGTGGGAGGGGTTACTGTTTGTAATAAAGGTAGGACCACTGAGGTGGGAGGGAATTGGGGGAAGGGAGGGGAGCGTAGCGGGCAACAGATGAAGGAAGACTATTAGTAGGTTTATAGGTTATAATGAAAAGGGCTGGCCCTGATTAGGCTGCAATTGTTCTTGTGGGGAGGGGGAGGATCAAAATAGACCAGAAAAGTGGTGGATAGCAATAGTATGATGAAAAGGGCTGGCCCTGATTTCACAGATATGCAAGTCTACAGAAACAATAAGAAAAGGCAGTAGTTACTCTGACTTGCTTGTTTGCATACCTGTCTTATTGAAATAAAATAAGCCAATTTTAACAAGGAGTTATGTGGAAATTCGGAAGACAAGAATTTATAAGAGAAAAGATTTAGTAGAAGCAGAGAAACAGCAGAGCATGCAAATAGTTCAGCATCTAAAGTCAGATTGCAGTTAGAAGCACAGAATGGGGGGCAGCTAATGTTCTGAAACAATTAAAAAATCAGTAGGTACTTTGGACTTACTTGTTCTGCATACCTTTCTTTTGAAATAAAATAAACACTTGTAACCAGGAGTATGTGGGATTTAGAAAGACCACAAGTTATAGGAGAAAGGGTTTAGTAATACTAGAAAAACAGCAGGGCTTTCAAATAGATGAAACAGCTTTCAAATTATTTAGTTGGGAGTTGACACTAGCTGGATGAAGTTCTAAAGATTACAAGACTGGAAATATGAATCATGATTTATTATGAACCACTATTAGCTGAGGTCACATATAAAACTATTGTTTGATTCATATTTGATGCTACCCAGGATAGGACAGGACAGAACAGGATAGGATAGGATATTCTCAATTGTGGATGCTTCATTGTTCGGAGGACTGTAAAGGGTTATATTGCATAACACTTTCATTTAATTTATTTAAAAAAATGATGAAGACATTTGCCTTCTTAAACAGGGAAGCTTATATGACATAAGGTAAGATTTCAAGATGTTTAGCATAAACGATGATAATAACAACATCCTTTTGGTTGGTTCTGCCAGTGCATAAGATATTATATCCTTGCTGTAGTATTTCCTTATTTACTGTTTACATTTTCGGCAATTTTATAGTAACTGTAACAATATCTGATGAATTCTGAGAAAACCAAACATGGAAATGTGGTATTTTATTTAGCATACCAGACAGATTTTGGATTGATTGATTAATTGATTGATTATTTATTAAGTGGGCTGATCGACAAGTATTAACAAAATTAAAACTACATTCTACAATTGCAGATTTACATAGAAAAATAGAAAAATATGTGCACTTGTTACAATGCACTGACATTTACATACAGTATAATAAGAGAAAAATTATGTACACAAGATATGTATAATTAGAGCTGTACGTTAGATGTTCAGATTATGTATCCATCAGTCAATATCTTTCAAGAAACTGCAGCATGATTCCTTGAACATAGCGTTTTAAGTTCACTTTTGAATTTTTCAAAGGTAGCCTCATGTCTGATAACTGCAGGTATTTATTTCTAAAGGGAGGGGGCTAGCTTAGAGAACACCCTTTCTACTATTGTCTTAAATATGGGCCTTATTAAGGACATGGTTTCTTGGGGCTTCTCTTAATGAGTAGTTCAACTGAATGATTTGAAGTTATTTTCTTAGCAGAGAGCAACATTTTGAAAATTTGTGAACCTAGTAGGATCACCGCCCTTTCGTTGGTATTATTTAAACTGCTGTAGAAGTTCTCACTGTTATGCTTCTTGATCTGCCAGAAAAACAAATTTGCAGATTTTATTGATAACTGTTTGGCTTGTTTGCATGTTGGTACTACAGTTCTGCCTACATTGTATTGAGCTGAGAACATAAGTGTGAGATTTTGTAGCATAGTTTGAAATGCTGAAGTTTTTTCTAATAATGGAATCTATAGTTTTGCTGAGGCTTAAGGATGGGTGGGTCTATTGCCAGGCCAAGGTATTTCTGTTCAGAGACCACTGGGAGGGTAAACTGTTTGAGCCAGTAATGTTAATACTGAGTTTTTTAGGAAGTTTTTGAGGAGCACTAAATGTCATAATGCTTGACTTCAGTGTGTTAATGAACAGATTGTTTTGTTGTGTGCAATTTTAGTGAGCTGTGAAACTATCTTGAAGTTTGTTCTGTAGCCTGTAAGAGTATTTTCTCGATTTGAATAGTAGTATGTCATAAGTGTACATAATTATGTTCTGGTTTGGTGACACAGATGTAAGTATATCATCACTGTACATAATTGTTCAGGTTTGGTGATACAGATGTAATATATCATTATCGTACATTATTATGTTCAGGTTTGATAAATCAGATCTAAGAATGTCATCACTGCACATAATTATGTTCAGGTTTAGCAGACTGGATGTAAGGATGTCATCAGCATACAGAATATGTTCAGGTTTGGTAGATCAGATGTAATGATGTAATCAGTATACATAATTATGTTCAGGTTTGATAGATCAGATGTGAGGATGTCATCAGCATACAGAAAAATTTTCAGATTTGGTAAACTGCATGTAAGATCATTATGATCAGTGAGAGAAGAGCAGTAGTCCTACTGCTGATCCTTGAGGTATACCTGTATTTAGGGTGCCCTTTTTACATAATTTGTTATATTGTCTTACCGGTAGAAGCTGAGCCAGTGTACAGCAGCTTAAGCAAAGATGAATCTGCACAACTTTTGAAGAAGTATGCTATGGCTGACAGAGTCCCTAGCCATGTCAATTGAAAGCCCAGTTGTTAATAGTGAGGTGTTCATATTGTTGAAAATTATATTTATGGCTATTAGCAAGGTTGTCATGGCAATAAAGAAATTGTGAATGCTGTGTTGGACATCACACAACAGTCTGTATTTTTGTTAATATATTTAAAGAACTGTATATATATATATATATATATATATATATATATATATATATATATATATATACATACATACACAGAAAAACAGAGAGATATAAATATATATATATTTTTTTAAATATATTGGCAGGAGGACATAGATTAGCAATGTGTCTCAAGTTTTTTGCATTTTTGCAAGTGGATGATTAGGTTTAGACCACAATTATTATTAATGCTGTTCATTGGGGGTTATTACAACATATGTGGTTTTGATTTGCTTGCAAAGATGGGTTAGAGGGGCCAATGCTTGAGTGAATGTCATTGCATGACTGTAAGTTTTGGTAAAGGTATTTGCAATCCTTAGTATCAGATTTGTTTATGTTTTGGGAATAGGGATAGTAGATATGTAACTCCAAAAAGAGAAATATCTCCAACAGGCTAAAAGCTGGGAACTCCTCAAAATATAGAAAATGTCAGCCAAAGAACAAAGAAATCCCAGAGGCAAGGCTTAACAAACATTGATGTTTTATAAAATATGTAAGTGCTTTTGAATAGAGTTCTCCTTCAGACAAGCTAAAAATGAAACAAGACCAACTTTTAAACAGAGCAGAGAAGAGACTTTAGATAAACACTTGCCTTTTAGGACTTTTCCATGTGGTTGTTGTAAATATTGTTCTCTTGTAGAAATGTCAGATCAGTTTATACATCATGTTTCTAAACAATGGTTTGTTTTTAAGGTACATGCACATTGTGAAACTAGAAACATTGTCTATTTAGCAACATGCGCAGCATGTGAAAGTTTTTATTTAGGAAAAACTAATAGAATGTTTTATGAAAGAATACGTGAGCATAAATATGCTATTAGGAGAAGTGATTTAGCCAATGCTCTAGCTAAACATGTGCATGAGTCAGGACCTTCACATAGTTTTATGTTTAAGGATGTAGAAACTGTGTTTAAAGGACAACATGGAGGTGATTTAAAAAACTATACTGAAGAAAGGGAATTGTATTGGATTTTTAAGTTCTGTACTGATAGAAAACCTGTTATTAATGACAAGGTCTCTTTAAGACCGATTTTAAAGTAAAGGGATTGGCATAAGTAATTGCTATAAGGAAAATGATTGGTTTGCTTTTAATTGCTCTGTGTTTAAAAGTTGGTCTTGTTTCATTTTTAACTTTTTGAAGAAGAACTCTGTTCGAAAGTACTTAAATATTTTATTAAACATCAGTGTTTGTTAAGCCTTGGCTCTGGGATTTCTTTGTTCTTTGGCTGACATAGTAGATATGTAGTATGAATTTTACTGTAGTGTAACTTATATTAATTTTAATTGAGTATAGGTTCTAATAGTGGACTAGAATAGTGTTGCTTTGGTCACCTGCAATGACTGACTGGGTAGTGGTGGGTAGGTTCTTTGTGGGGTATGGAGTTTCAGGTTAGACTATCTGTGTGGAGTGATATAATTCTATGTCATTTAAACAGCTAAGGAGATATGAGCAGAGGGTGAGAAGAAACATCATGGTGATAAGGTCTGAGATAGTGTGAGACATAGAAATATAAAATATGTGGCCAGGATGACTTAAGGAAGAGAGATATTCTTTTAGGGTAGGGAGGAAAGATGGGCAATGGTTTAGCAGGAGATTTGAAGCTGTATTTGGATATGTGTGATGAGCAGGGAGGCTTGTAAAGATGACAAATGTCAGCCATATTCATTTTCTATGAGGTAAAGACATGAACTTTAGACATGGTTATAATGAATGGCTGGCAAAGAATGGTTAGAAAAAATGCAAAGAATATATAAATAAGTATACATTTAAATAAATGGAGGTTTGGTGGGAGAGTGAAACTAGACAGAGTGAAGTAATGGTATAAAGCAGATTTCCTCTGATAAAAGCAATCATTTGAGAGGACAGATCTCTGACAATTATGCTTTGTTTATGAATTTGGAAATTTTGGAAATTTAGCACAAAAAATGTGGTGTACGTTTTTCTGAAAGCTTCCATATAAATCTTGCCTGCTGCTCTTTTTGTTGGACACAAAACCGTCTTGTGCTAATAATAAACATTTTGTAGCAGTCCTCTCTAGGAGGCCTTTCAGTGGGAATTACCTACAGATGGTGGTGGGGAACAAAGGATAAGTCTTTGGAAAGTTAAGGAAAAGTTTGTTGGTCGGTTAATTAAGATATGACATCCAGCCCTGTGACAAAATAAAGAGTGTGAGATGCAATAAAAATGTGGTTTGTCTCTGTTTCCAATTATTTAAGATAAAATACTATTCAAATAGTCCTTACCATTGCTTGACTTTTTCTTTCACACAATTACTTTCAGTGTTTCACTGAGTGGAGCATTGTTGGCTTTGTACTACACAAAATAAATTGTTGCTGCTGGACGCTGAAATCAGAGTGAAAATTAAAGAGAAATTAAGATGCATTGCTAGCATATTTCTAGTTAACCAATGATGCGGCAGTTTGGTATGATACTGATTATATTATAATGGTGTCTCAAAAACACAATTGGCTCCATTCTACAAAAGATTTTTTTAACATCAACCGTTATGTAATCTGTAGTAAGCAGGTCATAAATAAAATAGCATAATTACAGCTTAATACACAATGAAAACTACAATTCCATTCTGAAAAGAAAGCAGTTGGAATAAAAGAAAATTTTTATAGAAGATATGGAAGAGATCCATGCGAAAAGACACTAAGATGTGAGTTGTTGAAAGAAAACAGTGAGATAATTAAGCATGTTGTATAGTATGGAAACTAGATAAACAGTAGATTGGCGTGAGATAGAGAGAATTAATGAGGATAGTAATATGCAGATGGGACAGGTAGAGAACAGAGCGATGAAATTACGAACTGAATCAAATTATTCCATTATTAGGTTGCTCTGTACATTAGCTAATGCATTCAAGCAAAGTCGCTATCTAATGACACCTACCGATAGGTTCCTTAACTCATTACAGTCTAGTGTTGCTTCCTGGTGTTTCCATAGTTACATCCTACTCACGCTTGTAGGCATCAAACATTGACTGCTCTTTTTGCATGTTAAATTTCATCTAATGAAAGATTCCATCTTAAATCTTACATGATTAGATTGTTTTGCTGTACTTATAAGGTAAAAATAGGCTGAAATATGGCATGTCTACAGCTAGCGAGTTTGGCTTTGTTGATCTGAATGTACCCAAAAAGACTTAAAAATTTCATTCAGAATCCATGTAGCTGAAACATTTGAATGCCCTTAAGGGACTATGTCAATTAAATGAACACTTGGAATGTCTAACGTTATATGTTCGAGACCATATGATCAACATTTCAAGTGTTCGAAGATTGACTTTAATGGTGCTGTATGATGCAGCATGGGAGAATTTCTCTTTTCTGCACTGAAGTGTGGTCTCAGAGTTGGTATATTTAAGTAGGGGTGAATGGGGGCTTGCCCCCCTGCTCGCAGCGTTAAGGTATGTCTTTTTTTTTTATGATATATTCGAACATTCAAATGTCGACCATATGGTCTCGATCATATGGTATTTGACATTTTGACTGTTCGAATATATAACATAGACCCGCCCTTAAGGGGGTCATCGGCATATACATATATATATATATATATATATATATATATATATATATATATATATATATATATATATATATATATATATATATATATATATATCTACAAAAACAAAAGCAGGAGGTGAGGCAGTCAGAAATAGCACCAAAACTCCAAGTCCAATGGTAAGTTGAATGCAGCTTTATTAAAATCCAGTAGCGTTTTCGCTGCTAAAAAAGAGTTGCAGCTTCTTAAGAACAAACAAACAAAGTGAATATTAGTGCCAAATATTTAAGAGGAAATCAGAGGTGTGGCAATGACATCACTTCCTCTAGTGTGCTATTTCACTTTAAATTCACAATCAGCAAAATAAAATCTAGCGTTTACATCAACATAAAGATAAAAAACATCAAGTTATAAGCACAATGTTATAACCTTCATATTAAAAATTGAAAATTGAAATCTACTTTAGATTTAAATGAATTATAATATTAAAAGTTGTCAAGTTGTATGGATATATATATATATTCTAACTTGCAACTAATGTAAAATAACTTCTTTTGTAACTTAAAATTCTTTCACTAGATCACACTAAAGAAATAGTAGATGTCTAGTGACATATAATGTTAAAATCAGTGTTATGAAATTAATTATGAAAGTAACAACAAATGAAAAAAAATAATACTATGTAACTTTTTTTAACTTAGGATTGCTGCTATGTGTTGCAGTCTCATTTTAAACTTGGGTCACTGATCAAATCTTATTTGCTTATTTGCCATTCCATAAATTCTAGCATCAGTGTAAAATTGGACCACCTCTGATGCTAGGTGGTATGGCCATATGAATTTTAAAATAAGGATTTCTGGGATTGTGTGATTTGTTTTTTGATAATTTGTTTGTCATTTTCCCATTTTCCGGTGTAAATTGTGCAATGGAATTGGAATTCGGTTTTGGTCGATTAGGTTTTGCCTATATAGAATCAGGGACAGTAGTTACAAACCTAAAATCTGGTCACCACAATGGTCTCTGGTGGGATTTTGTGGTGGTTGTGGTATCTTTATTTCTGATGGTAAATGTTTCACCAGCTTACTTTACTAGCCCACACCAGTTACAGCAGAGCTAGCTAACAGAGCCCTTTTCAGTAAGTAAAAGGATAGATAAAGTATGTTGGTACCTCTCTTTTTCTTACTACTACTTGCTGCTACTAGACTACTCCCCTAGAAAGTATGGCTGTTGATATAGTCAGAGTCACTGTTGATGAGGTACCAGTTCTAATTTAAATTCCATGAATTAATAATTAATGAAGCAAATTGAGAATAGAAAAAACTCTAGTTTTTCTTATATTGTTCCCTTCTTCACTATTCTTTCCCATATAATCTATCTGTTTCATATTCTAACACCAATATTCTATCATGTAATCCAAAGCATCATACATCATTTGTATGTTTTCTTTTAGTGTCAGGTTCTTGGACCTCTTGTGGATCTTTTTCAATAAATCTCTCTTCAAGTAGCAATGTCAGTCCCAAGAAATTACACTTTGAAATTGGTAAATAAACTAATCATTTACACTGCTCTCTTTGAATTGTCACACACACACTGCTCTGACCACCTGTCCCTTTGATGATGGAAGTGATGGTTTTTTATTGTTTATGGTTAATAAAAATGAGTGGATGAATTGCAATAAGTTGGTTTTCAAAAAACCATCGCATATATCATAACTTTGATATTGTTGACCAGTTTGATATCCAAGTAATCGATCCCATTTTTCAAGGAAAAGTTGTGAAAAAGTGAAAAGTAATGTTGGTTGTTTAACCTGATAATATACTTGACTAAGCGTTTCTGCTTCTGAGTCAAGTCCAAAATAAATTCAAAATGATGTAAAAAGAAACTTTTTCCCAAAAATTCAGAAGAATTTTCCCACATCCATTTTTCACCTTTTTCCCCATAAGCCCCCCTTTGAATTGCTTTGTTTGTGTTTTGGTAACCTTTGGAACTTTCAGAAAGATCTTAATAGTTTTTTTTGTGAAGAAGTAGGAATCTGGAAATATCCAAGATCTTTAGCAGAAGTCCTATATATCAATATTCTCTTGTGAGGTTCAGGGGAGAGAAGTCCAAGAAGTCCAGCAGTCTCCCTGGGCTTGAGTAGAAGCTGAGATTATTAAGTAGAGATAAGAGACCAAAATTTCATGAAAGTTGTTTGTTGAGTCATATTCGATAAGATTTATGCAATCTAAAAGTGGCCAGGAGTAACAATGAAAACCATGTTTGAAATGTTTTGATAGAAATCAACCAGTAGATTCAACAATCACACCCACACACATGTACCCCCCAAAATGTTCAAACCTTCAGTGTATTCAAACACCCTCTCCACACAAGTTTACTCAGCATGTTCAGGCCTGGTAGATATAACAACAACTCTTCCATGTTTAATAACAGCAAAGTTGCAAAGTCAAGGATTGGTAATTCTCGATAAAAAAATGAGTATTGAAAGGGATTCTCCATGTCTGGATTCTTTGGTAATTGATAATAATTGGAAAACTGTTGAAAATGAATTATTCTGGCTAATCTGAAAAAGGAGGCTACTACAGAGACCTGTTGAACTAGATCAGACCTATCAAAGAGACCAGAGAGAACTCTGGTAGACTGTTTGAGAGCTAAAAGTAATATAGAAATCGCCTGATTCCTGATTCCCAAAAGATCATTCCCAACTCTGATGGAGCTCTTCTCCCTAAAGATCCTCTTCAATGATGGTTCCTTCCAAGAGACCTGATTGACAATTGGCTTCCAATGACCCATCCTTTGATAACTGATTGTAACTTTTATCTTGGTCTCTTTATCTACATTTAAATCTGTATGAAAATGACTCAAATATATCTTTCTACTAGTAATAACAATGAATATGACTCAGTGTCCTTTCCTAGAACCATCTTGATCTAGGGATCCTCTACACTTCTATTCCACTACTAGGAAGCCACTGAGTGGATAGGACTTGATATAAAAAGATCTTGGAGACTAACTTCTTATAGGACTTTAACACTACAAATTATCTTCAAAAAACACAGAATGGCTATTTAATTTTTGCACAACACACAATCTCTTCATCACTTTGGCTTTTTTGGGTACTTTCTGGATTATTGGATATTGGCAAATTTCTTCATCACTTGTTTTTTACACAAGGTGATCAAGTTATATTGCCTATTATTTTCTTTATTGACTTCAAAGAAACGTTTTCTTGATCAATATAATATACTATTATACTGAAGCCAAACACCCTTCAGAATAATCTGATTGAGTACTTCAAACCAAATCACTCATTCCTTCAAATTATCAACAACTTCAAAGTGATGTTCTCGGAGATTCAAGAAAAGGAGCTTTCAAGGTAATTCATTTAAGCAAAGCACTAGTTTGCACCCTTTTAAACAAAAAAAACTGCCAAAAGAAAACATCAGGCAGTAGTTTCAGGATCATTTTGCAGTACTTTACCAAGCTTTTCACAGCTCTTGTAAGAGTTTTGGATGAATGCTATATAACAACAGAGATCACAGCCTAACAAAGAAGGTGAGACATATTTAAGAGTTTGATTTACAAAGATCCATTGGCTTCTACAAGCCAATGTTTTGGATGAAAAACATAAAACCATTGAAGAAAAGTACAACATCTGAAATTTGAGATGATAATTAACAAAATCAAAATCTTAATATCGTTAGGATAAGAGAAGGGTGAAAGAAAGGGAGGGAAAAAATCCAAATAGCTTTCAAGATGGTCTCAACATGGAATTTTAAATTAATGGTGCAAATCTAAATTAAGAACTGGTACCTCATCAACAACTATCGGAAAGCAAAGAAATAGCCTTTCCAAGCCCATAAGAGATCTATAGCCAAGGTACCAACATAAAATCGGTGGTACATAGGAACCACTAACTTTCTAGCTGTACTAGCTGTGGCTCTTGTTGCTAGCGTAGGCTCACTCTGTGTGGGCTGGCTCAATCAAAAAGTGACAACATTTTACCAAAAGAAAGATACAATCCCATCCACCATAAAATCAACAATCAGGTGAATCAAGTGTGAGACCAGGCTTGTGACTACTGCAGCAGATGCCTAAACTGTCAAACTGACTATTCAGGAGTCGGTGACGAGGAAAACAATCCACCAACTAAAGAACAGGAAAATGGACAATGCCTTATCAAAACACATTTCAAGAAATCCTGGCCATAATTTTCCATAATATTCCATTACACCACATAGCATCTAGAGTGGGACACCACAACTGATGCTAGAATTTAGATGTGATTTAGTGAAATTTGGAAAGGATGACCAGAAATACAGATGCATGGGAGAACCAAAAACATAGCATGAATCCTGCAACATAACAGCAATATTATAATTTAAGTTTTATGTGATATTTGTTTTTCAATTCATAATGTTCTATACTCATAATTTCATATGATATGTTTATTCTATTATGTGGATATAATGAGATACTATTTAGGTATTACAATTTTTAAAGTGAAAAATATATATTTTACATTAGTATTTAACATTGGTATTAATCTTAAATATTTGGCGCTAATATTCACTTTGTTTGTTTGTTCTGAAGAAGCTGCAACTCTTTTTTAGCAGCGAAAACGCTACTGGATTTTAATAAAGCTGCATTCAACTTACCATTGGACTTGGAGTTTTGGTGCTATTTCTGACTGCCTCGCCTCCTGCTTTTGTTTTTGATTGTTTTGCTCCACTTCAACAGTTTCTCTTATATATATATATATATATCATGGGCCTCAACTACAGGAAATTTAAGGTATCACACAGTCAAGACTCTAGCTTGGCTGGGTCTTTCTTGCAGTTTTTACTGAATGGCTTATCTATGTGACATTTTATCTTTTGGTGTGGATGCTTGTTGGGATATTTTTGCAGGCACCCCAATGTCTGTGGAGGTCAGGCTTAATTCTAAGCTCTGGGTTTCTAAAGTATAGCTAAAGAATCCACTTATTTTATACTGAAGAGGTCAGAAAATGCTGAAACATGGCATGTCTAGATGTATGTGTGTGTTTGTGTGTTTGCATGTATGTGTATGTGTACATGTACATATGTATGCTCTAACATTAGTTCTGGGAAAGGGGGTACTGATTCTTTAAAGATATTTTGCAGGGTATAATATAAAAAGATTTCTACTGAAAAGCTAACTATATGAAAGAGGGTAGACTACTAAAGCAAAATCAGGACTTTTACTCCTCAAGTGTAGTTTCAGAGTGGGCGTGTCTTGGCTCTTGCCATGGTTAAGTCTTACAGCCTGTGAATTTGAAGATAGAATCTTCCTAAGCAGTCTGTGAGAAGCTATGCAATTCTTGATGCAGTGAAATCACACATACTGTTTTGTTTGTTTCAAAACAAGTAGGGTAAGATTTAAATTTTTCTCTGACATTGTAAAAGACATTTTTTCAGTTGAAGTCCTGCCTTTGTGATAGAAAATATGGGGAGTTTGCCACTACAGTTTTCATATACAGTACTTGCTGTACATCTGCTAATAAAAACAGGCTATATTTGGGTTAACAGTTATTTACAACACTATAATATGTGTGTTCCTGGTATGCTCTGCTGCTGACCTTGTACATGGAGGTATCACTGCAAAACATTGTAGGTCTGCAAGTAGGAGCTAACAAAAACAGAATAGTATGGTGTACAGTTCAGAATAGTTGGCAAACACAAAACTGTGCCTTACTATGAATAAATTAACTAGGGAGAATGCCTTTTAAGTCCTACCTGTTGAATATTGTGCTCTGTGCCAGCACAGAAATATGAGACCAGGCAGACTGGTGCTATCATCCCATCTCACAGGAGAGGCACTGAAAATGTATATGGACATGGAACGATCTGTATATATGAACTATGAGAAATTTAAGAAAGGACTTTTAAGCCAGGACATGTGTAGGTCCCAAAGTGCAAGCCATAATTTGTATTTACCGATTGCTCAGTACTGTTAAACAGATGCAAGTACAGATGCAGGATTTAAAGTTTATTTTAAACCCTTGGCTATAATCAGATAGCAATAATAAGTTAAAAATATGAGAAATCTTAGAAAAATACATGTTTAAATGATTCTTGTGTATTAATGTAAGAAAACTAACAATGCAAAGTAATACCATGAACTCTAATAAGATAGGAATTTTAATGTAATGTAATGGCATAATGATCACAATTGAATTGTCTGCTTCTAAAGCCAAAGCTTCTCTTCGGTGAAACAAAATAAACACTAACCAATGTGTTGATTTGTTTCATATATGCAATAGTGGACTAATTTCTAAGTTCTGTGCCTCTAACACTGAATATACACTAGTAGAAATGTGAAAACTAAAAGGCATGCTTTAAATTACATTGTTCCTAAGAGAAATAATAAAATAACATTAAGGCCAAATAAATCAGTACTATATCATTGTGTTACAACCAATATAGTGAAGTACATTGTGTATTAAGATGGACAGAAGGGGTTCATCCCCTGATTCTGAAAGTGTGACTAGCTTTGTCTGGGATGCTCTAATGTTTAAGTATATAATTAGTAACAAACAAAAACTGAAAGGAATATGCATTCATCATGACAAAAAAAGAGCATTCCCTTACACATGTAGTAATCTGCACAGTTGTATGAAAACTGTAATATGCTAAAGCCGTAACCCTTGAAATGACTCATGATGTACGATTAGGAAGAGACTTTTCCCATTTTAATGAATTATGGAAAATGTAGGACAAGGAAGAATCTATAGAAACAGTGCTACATGTTCAAACAATTAAAAAGAAAGAGATAGATCAGTGGAAGGCAGGAGGAAGTAAGAGATAAGAAATGGTGGATCAGGCTAAAAAGGAATACTGACCAGCTAAGAATGAGGCTAAGTGAGCAGTAAGAATGGCAATAAACAAGAACGTAAAAATTGTCTTTACCAACTTCTGGAAAATGACTCTGCAAATGGCACAGATACACTCTAAAAGATTGCAAGTCAATGGCGGAAAGATAAAAAGAAAAAAAAAGTTATTCATCAGAAGGCATTCATAAGAGATGGGCACCAGACGAGTGGGCACACAGTGCCAATGGAAGGAGTATGTCAAGAAGCTTCTGAATGAAGAAAATTCTAGAGAAGATATACTGCCACGTACACAGCTTATAATGAAAGGAAAAAGAAACCCCATCTTAGAAGAAGTAGCACAAATTTTACTAAAGAAAATTAAGTAAAGGAATGGGGTAGGCTCAGAAGAAGTCACAGGTGCTGGGAATATTATGGGTGAAATGGCTGTTGTATTTTCTCAATTCAGTATGTAGAGGAAGAGACACAGAGAGAAAGAGAGAGAGAGATAGAGAGAGAGAGAGAGATCCTAGGTGACCAAAGAATAGTCATTCTAGTGCCAGTATATAAAATGAAAGGGGGTATTATCAGTTTTGGACAGTGCAGAAGTATCGGACTCTTGTCACCTTGCATGAATGTGCTGGAGAAGGTAATTGCTAAATGAATATTTTTCACTAGTATAAGGTAATATGGATTCAGCTCATTATTTATAAGTGCAATCAACTAAAAGTTTCCATGAAGACAGACAATAGACAAGAAACTGGACATAAAGGAAAGAGCCAAATAGGAATTCTGAGATTTGGAAAATCCGTGTGATAATGTCTCAAAAAAGCTGATTTTAGCAGTTCTGCATGCTTTAAAGTATGCAAATAACCAAAAATGTGAGGGCAATCACTTCCAACTTAGTAGAGCTGTAGAAAAACCCAGAACAGATCTTTAAAACCATGATAATAGTTTATTCAAAGTTAAGCGCTTTCATCCTAAAATTATGTGGACTGCATTAGAACTAATATTTTTTATCTTCATGAGTGTCTCCAAATGTTTGGTTAAATCCTTCAAAGTATCATAAAAACTGGTAAGATTAGTAAAGAAAATGCACAAGGACCAAGAGACAGAAGTGTAGACAGTGTTCAGACTCACAGATGGATTTTTTAAATGGAGAGATTGTAGCCTGATCCAACTTCTGTTCATGCTACTGAGGGACTAGAATGGAAATCTGAAGGCAAAAGAGGTGAAACTGATCACAGATAAGACTGATCATGGCACCAAATGGAAGAAATGGTAAGAGGCTAAAAACTAAGATAGAAAACGTAGAACAGGTTAGCAATTTCAAGTATAAAAGCTGATTGGTTGAGGAAAAAGGAAATCAGAATGAATAGGGCCAAACCTGGAATCAGAGGTGATCCAGCCAGCTGGCACAGATTAGTGTGTAGAGAGCATGACTGGGAAAAATACCAAAGAAGATGAAAAACGAGGAATACAAACTAGCGTTGTGCCCATTCTACTTCTGTAAGGCACACAATTCTGGACAGTGAAGGCTCAACAACTGCAGAAGCTTGAGGTGATAGAGATGAAGAGTCTGAAATGAGTAAGAGAATGCATACTGTAGGACAGTAAAGAAATGAGGACATCAAAGGCAGACCCAACTGCAGAGAAAGTGAAGGAGACCAGATTACAGCAGTCAAGTCACATCTGTGTGAAAGCAGAAGATAATAAAGCCAGGAAAAAGGAAAGAGGAGAGGATATGAGAATGTTACGTAAGAGATGGATGGATTGCACAATAGAAGACCTGTCACAGTCCGGCATGGACTTAAGAGAATTGGTGAGAGTTCACAAGACAACATAACCCTGCAAATATTCGTGATGATTATGTAGAGCAATAACTTGATACAACCATTCAGTATAACTACTGAAGGAGATCAAGGTCGTGATACTTCTACAGAGACCCAGCATCAATTCCAGGAGAAACAATTTGGCTACGAAAGTGGCTAGAAAGTGGTTGAGGCTATTTAATAAAAATAATCCTGTCTGTTTTTAGTTGCATATGCCAGTGACAGAAGCCTAAAGCTGTAATATAAATTAAGGCTTATTTATTTATTTTATTTTACATTTGTTTACCAGGGATGTCCCAGAGATGTTGTGCAGGCCCCAGGGAGAAAAGCTCCATTACAAAAGCACACTAAAAACAATTGAAGAAATCAGTAACAATCAAGAATACACAACTTTGGCAGATATAGGTAGTAAATAGTTTATACATAAACCATAAAATCTGAGAGAGAGTAATATTTTCTAAAAAAAAAAAAAAAAAAGCTAACAAATAAACTAGCATGAAATAGCGTGTGCCATAACAGAGAAATGACTGATCAGCAGATCAATATCATGGTTTTGGTGGTAAATAGTTATGAGCTACATGTATGGTATATGCTGATTGTTGCTGTGCTAGTGTTATGCATACTAAACAGTGATAACTAAGGCAATATTGAGGTTAAGTACAATAAGAAGGGTATATGATGAAACTGTAGGAAGCATGAGATAGGTATGTGATGTCTCAGTACTGGCCAGTAATCAAAGAGCCTCAATCCTCACCACTAGCACCAGTGGAGAAAGTACATTAGGAGGATGACAGGTACACACACAGTACTTCCAGATGCAGCTCTCTGCATCAAGTACAATCTCCCTTAAGAGCACACAGTGAGCACGGTCAGTCCGGGGCTGGTTTCTCCATCTTTCTTCAGATCCCCAATAAGACTCCCCACTGGCACAGCTATAGGGTTGAGATCTCAGCTGAGTGGCCAAGCCAAGACCTCAAGCACCCTCTCTGTCCAACTAGTGCGTTGTGTCCCTGTCCAAGTCATTTACACACACACACACACACACACACACACACACACACACACACACACACATTTTGAGGTTTGAATTATACATACACAGACACACCTGGGAAAGGCTGGCAGAGGTTTACTAGTTATGCTCCCTTCTACCCAGACTGTTACATAGTTATCACTGCCACCAGCCACATCCTTATCAGCTACTTTAAGGCCCTTAACAAAGGGTGTCCAATCTTACTGTGTAATGTTACTATCAGTACAAATGGTAGTTTGAACAAGAGCAAGGCTATTAGGAGTGGCCTACACAGTGTCACCAAATAAATATGTAACTACTCTCAGAACATAAATATGTCTCACAAATATCAGCCGCAATGAAAGGTTTAAATATATTTAATAATAAATAGTAAAGGAGCAAGAAAATACTCACTATATAATCACAGTAACATCAGAGTTCAAAATCACAGTTGATATTTATATGAGACTGTCCTGCAATGTTGCTTTAAATAACAAAAAACATCTAAATTAAGCTTTTCTATATTTCTGACTATAACTGGAGAATTACTATACCCTAATAACTTACTTACAGAGCAAGCGAGGCAGATGTATTGAATGGGTGTCCCAGCTGATGTAGTAAGGTCAAAGAAAATACAGAATATTCAGTCTCTCTCAGAGAGTTCTTAAACTAACATCTCAAATATTACTGCTGGAATAGCTTGCAGCATGACATCATTTCTTGTCATCTGACTCTATCACAGGTGAAAAACAACCATTGATACAGCTTGTAGAATTTAGCATCTACCTGTGAAAGTACATAAACAAGGGCTTTTCTTAGATCTAAGGCAGATCCTGGAATTCATAAAATAATACAAAACACTTCCAAGACAATACAGTGAACCTCTAGTTCTGGACAGTGTGTCAGTTACTGCACTGAAACTGAAAGATAACATCCTTTTATTATGTGGCCATAAAGTAATTTAATTTCAAATATTTTTCTGAAGTTTTGCAAGTTAAGCTCCTGTGTTCCAGTTTTCCCTGTGAAAATATATACACTGAAACAGTTATAATAGTGTATATACATTTCTGTACTTTTGTAGGAGGGTACACTGTGGATAAATCTTTAAGCTCAGTACTTTACAACCCTTTTCAACACTCATTTCTGTACCAGCAGTTTGATATCCACATAACATACAGTTCTAATACATTTGCAACACAAGTATCTTACTTGCAGCATGTTGACATTCACAAATGGCACATAACCATTTACAAAAGTCCAGACAGCTGTGCTGGTAATATCTCCTTTTGTTACACTTCTATTTAAATCATATTGATATTCTCAAATGAAATATTATTTTTAAAATTCCAGATGGCTGGACTGGCAGTATCTCCTTTTGTTACACTTCTGTATAAATCATATTAATATTCACAAATGACATATAATTACATAATTCCAGATAGCTGGGCTGGAAGTATCTCCTTTCATGATAAGGTAGATAAAATAGGAGCTGTAGTGAGCTTGAGAAAGGTAGAAATTGGAATTCCATTAGAGAAGAGATAGTTTGGATGTTAGAATTTAGTAAGGGAAGAGATATTTTGAAGGACAGAATAATCAGCCTGGATTAGTGCAGGAGCAAAACCAGTTTTTAGTTAGGTGTTCCTTAAGCAGCAATTTAAATTTGGATGTGTTACTAGAATTTAGTATTGCCTGAAGCATGGAATTCCAGGACTTAGATATTTGGTGGGAGAATAGAGAGTTCCCGGAGCAATTATTAGATTTAGTTATTTTAAGTATTAATTTGTTGTAGGATCTTAGTGGCCTGATATTTGACTAGGTCTACACTGAGCTCTTGAGTGCTGGAGAGTTGTCTGGATGGTAAAAGATGAAATGCATGACAGTTAGTTGGTTGAAGGATAGGACATTGGGTAGCTCAGTCCAATTTAGTTTATGAATTGCTATGCAGTGATGTGATCTGTATGGGAGGTTAGTAGCGAATCTTGCAATGTTGTTATAGCAGGACTCCAGTTTATTTAAATCTAACTTTCTGAGATTACTGAATACTTATGAGGCATATAGAAGGGAAGAGAGTAGATGAGTTTTAGCTATGGAATGTGTAGAGGCCTTGGTTAGGTATGGATTTACGCTATAAGTGAGCCTAGTTTAATCTTGACCTTTTTGATAGTTAAAGTGAGGTGTTTGCCACATGTTAGGTTGTTATCAATTGTGACTCCAAGGAGTTTGGTGTGCTGGACTGGTTCAATTTTAGATGGTTAAGGGGGGAGGGTTTATGGATTGAGTTTGAGTTGAGAGTGTGAGAGGTATTTTTCAAAGCTTTGGAGAGATTGTTGGGTTGTTTGTAAGAGTTCTGGTTCTGGTAGAGAGGGAATTGAACATATGAGCAAGGAGTCATCTGCTTATTGAATGACGGCTGCATGCTGGGTGGCTGTGCAAAGCCTGCTGATGAATATTGTGAAGAGCAATAGACCAAGAAATGAGCCTTGGGGTACTCCTAATGATACCGGAAATTGGGTGGAGGGTTCATTTTACCACTTAACTGCCTGTTGGGGGTCAGTTAAGTAGCTAAGAACCCAAAAGAAGGCTGGGTTACATTTAAGGAAGCAAGCTCATTTAGTAGCTTTTGGGGGCATACTGTATCAAAGGCCTTACTGATATCAAGAAAGATACAGGAGATGAGCCGGATTGTCATTTCTAAGCTGGTTGAATGAGTTTGTAAAACTAACAAGGGCAGAGTTTGTACTGTGCTCAGGTCTGAAGGCATGTTGAGATGCAGATAGGAGATTATTGCTTAGTAGATAGTTGAGAAGTTGTCTGTGTATGCATTTTTCAAGAATCTTGGCTATGGTGGGGGGGAGGACAATGGGCCTGTAGTTTGAGAACTCAGTAGAGGTGCCATCTTTGTGAAAAGGGATGATATAAGAGACTTTCCAGAGTTTGAGGATGTAGTGCTCAACAGCCGAATGGTTTATAAGGAGAGCTACAGGGTAGGAGATGGCATCTGCTGCTAGCTTTAGAAATTCATTGAGGAGTTGCTCAGCTGTGAGAGAGGAGGCTTAAGTTTGGAAAGATTTATTTTTTATGGTATTAGTTTGATTTGGTTTGACTGAAAACAAATTGATGGTTCAGTCTAATTCATTAAAAATAGATGGGGAGGTTTTGCTGTTGTTTTTCACAAGGGAGAGTATAGAGTTGATAAAGTATGACTTAAATCATGAGGCGTTGCTATCTGTGGAATTCGTTGTGGTTGGAGCTGGGGTTGTGATCTGTCCATGCTTTAGTAGTTGTTTGATGGGTCCTCAACATTTCTGGGATTGTTTTAGTGTTTTTGTTACATTGTTGTATAGTATAGCTTTTCGTCATGCCTGATTGTTTTTTTGGCAAGGTTGTGTAATTAACGGTAGGTAAGAAGAGAATCTTGATTTTTGATATTGCAGTATAGGGACCAGGCTTTGTCTCTCTGTTTGAGGAGCTGTTTTGTATCATTGTCAAGTCACGGTATGTGCTTAGAGTTAGAATGGGT